>NC_140966.1:110650389-110706809 GCF_056783735.1 Eptatretus burgeri | reverse complement strand
GTTTGTTTGTGAACAGTATTCCGGAAAAACTCCTGGACAGATTTCGACGAAACTTGGTGGGAGGATGAGGTCTGGTCCAAGGATCATGCCATTAGATTTTGGACTCGGTCCAAAGTCCAATATGGCCGCTATGCTGGCCATTTTGAAAAAATATTAGAATTTTTGTTTTTGCATTTCTGCATGTTTTAAGTGATTTTCTACCAAAAAAAAAATTGTTAGAGAAAAAAAAAAAAAAATTTTGCAACTTTTTTCAAAAAAATTTCGATTTTATTTGAAGAATATTTGCATTTTTTTTTTTTTGCATTTCTAAATGATTAAGTGATTTCCAACCCCAAAAAAATTTGTTAAAGCAAAAAAACCCAGAAATTTTGCACCTTTTTTTTCAAAAATATTTCGATTTTGATTGAAAAATATTTGAATTTTTTTTTGCATTTCTACATGTTTTAAGTGATTTCCAACCCCCCCAAAAATTGTTACCCCCCCAAAAAAAATTGTTAGAGAATTTTTTTTTTGCATTTCTACATGTTTTCAGTGATTTCCAACCCCCCCAAAAAAATTGTTCGAGAAAAAAATTTTGCAACATTTTTTTCAAGAAAATTTCGATTTTTTTTTTTTTTTTGCATTTTTGCATGTTTTAAGTGATTTCCAACCCCCCCAAAAAAAATTGTTCAAGAAAAAAAAAATTTGCAAATTTGTTTTCAACAAAATTTCGATTTTGTTTTTAAATTTTTACATGTTTTCAGTGAATTCCAACCCCCCCTCCCCCCAAAAAATGTTGGAGAAAAGAACTATTACTCTGTCAGCACTGTTGACATCATATTTAATGAATAAGATATAAGGTTCACTTGAGTGACCCAGCAGAATTGGTGGCAGAGGTTTTGCACTCTCCCGAGTGCTTCCCCTCTCGTTGACCTCCGCCATCGAAGATTCACGGAGGTCACTGTTTTCACCCGTGTTTGTTTGTTTGTTTGTTTGTGAACAGTATTCCGTAAAAACTCCTGGACAGATTTCGACGAAACTTGGTGGGGGGATTAGGTATGGTTCAAGGATCATGCCATTCGATTTTGGACTTGGTCCCCCCCCAAAAAAAATAATTGTTAGAGAAAAAAAATTGTTTTTTTTTGCATTTCTACATGTTTTAAGTGATTTCCAACCAAAAAAAAAAATTTGTTCGAGAAAAAAAAACAGAAAATTTTGCAACTTTTTTCAAAAAAATTCGATTTTATTTGAAGAATATATATTTTTTTTTTTTGCATTTCTACATGTTTTCAGTGATTTCCAACCCCCCCAAAAAAATTGTTCGAGAACAAAAATTTTGCAACATTTTTTTCAAGAAAATTTCGATTTTTTTTTTTTTGCATTTATACATGTTTTCAGTGATTTCCAACCCCCCCCCCCCCCAAAAAAAATGTTGGAGAAAAGAACTATAACTGTCAGCACTGTTGACATCATATTCAATGAATAAGATATAAGGTTCACTTGAGTGACCCAGCAGTATTGGCGGCGGAGGTTTTGCACTCTCCCGAGTGCTCCCCCTCTCGTTGACCTCCACCATCAAAGATTCAAGGAGGTTACTGTTTTCACCCGTGTCTGTTTGTTTGTTTGTTTATTTGTGAACAGTATTCCGGAAAAACTCCTGGACCGATTTCGACGAAACTTGGTTGGGGGGATTAGGTATGGTCCAAGGATCATGCCATTAGATTTTGGAGTCAGTCCAAAGTCCAATATGGCCACTATGCTGGCCATTTTGAAAAAATATTAGAATCTTTGTTTTTGCATTTCTACATGTTTTAAGTGATTTTCAAGCAAAAAAAATATTTGTTAGAGAAAAAAAAAACAGAAAATTTTGCAACTTTTTTCAAAAAAATTTCGATTTTATTTGAAGAATATTTGCATTTTTTTTTTTTTTTTTGCATTTCTAAATGATTAAAGTGATTTCCAACCACCCCCAAAAAATTGTTAGAGCAAAAAAAACCTGAAATTTTGCACCTTATTTTTCAAAAATATTTCGATTTTATTTGAAAAAATTTGAATTTTTTTTTTGCATTTCTACATGTTTTCAATGATTTCCACCCCCCCCCAAAAAAAATTGTTTGAGAAAAAAATGTTTTTTTGCATTTTTGCATGTTTTACGTGATTTCCAACCCCCCCAAAAGAAATTGTTCAAGAAAAAAAAAAATTTGCAAATTTTTTTTCAACAAAATTTCGATTTTTTTTTTTAATTTTTACATGTTTTCAGTGAATTCCAACCCCCCCTCCCCCCAAAAAATGTTGGAGAAAAGAACTATAACTCTGTCAGCACTGTTGACATCATATTTAATGAATAAGATAGAAGGTTCACTTGAGTGACCCAGCAGAATTGGCGGCAGAGGTTTTGCACTCTCCCGAGTGCTTCCCCTCTCGTTGACCTCCGCCATCGAAGATTCACGGAGGTCACTGTTTCACCCGTGTCTGTTTGTTTGTTTGTTTGTTTGTGAACAGTATTCCGGAAAAAACTCCTGGACAGATTTCGACGAAACTTGGTGGGGGGATTAGGTATGGTCCAAGGATCATGCCATTAGATTTTGGACTCGGTCCAAAGTCAAATATGGCCGCTATGCCGGCCATTTTGAAAAAATATTAGAATTTTTTTTTTGCATTTCTCAATGTTTAAAGTGATTTCCAACCCCAAAAAAATTTGTTAGAGCAAAAAAACCCAGAAATTTTGCACCTTTTTTTTCAAAAATATTTCGATTTTATTTGAAAAAGATTTGAATTTTTTTTGCATTTCCACATGTTTTAAGTGATTTCCAACCCCTCAAAAAAATTTGTTAGAGCAAAAAAACCCAGAAATTTTGCACCTTATTTTTCAAAAATATTTCGATTTTTTTTTTTGGGCATTTCTCCATGCGCGTCGATCTCGTTTAGTTTATTCAATCGTGGTTCAGTAGAGTCTGATCCGTTTTAACCTACAATAAATAGGATATCAGGTTCACTTTAGTGACCCAGAGTATTGGTGGCGGAGGTTTGGCACTCTCCCGAGTGCTCCCCCTCAGGTTTTTTAACCTCGCCATCTTCGAAGATGGATGGAGGTTACTGTTTTCACCCCTTTCTGTTTGTTTGTGAACATTATTACGGAAAAAACTCCTCGACGGATTTCGACGAAACTTGGTGGGGGGTGTTAGGTATGGTCAAAGGATCATGCCATTAAATTTTGGACTTGGTCCCCCCCCCAAAAAAAAATTGTTGGAGAAAAAAAATGTTTTTTTTGCATTTCTACATGTTTTTAGTGGTTTCCAACCCCCCCGCCCCACCAAAATAATTTTTCACCCCCCCACCAAAAAAAATAGAGAAATTTTTTTTTTTGCATTTCTACATGTTATAAGTGATTTCCAACACCCCAAAAAAATTGTTACCCCCCCCCCCAAAAAAAATTGTTGGATAAAATTTTTTTTTTTGCATTTCTACATGCGCGTCGATCGAGTTTATTTTATTCAATCGTGGTTCAGTAGAGTCTGATCCGTTTTGACCTACAATAAATAGGATATCAGGTTCAGATAAGTGACCCAGCAGTATTGGCGGCGGAGGTTTTGCACTCTCCCGAGTGCTAACCCATCTAGTTTTTTAACCTCCGCCATCTTTGAAGATGGATGGAGGTTACTGTTTTCACCCCTTTCTGTTTGTTTGTTTGTGAACAGTATTCCGGAAAAACTCCTGGAAAGATTTCGACGAAACTTGGTGGGGGGATTAGGTATGGTCCAAGGATCATGCCATTAGATTTTAGACTCGGTTCAAAGTCCAACATGGCCGCTATGGCGGCCATTTTGAAAAAATATTAGAATTTTTTTTTTGCATTTCTACATGTTTAAAGTGATTTCAACCAAAAAAAAAAATTGTTGGAGCAAAAAAACCCAGAAATTTTGCACCTTTTTTTTCCAAAATATTTCGATTTTATTTGAAAAATATTTGAATTTTTTTTTCCATTTCCACATATTTTAAGTGATTTCCAACCCCCCCCAAAAAAATTGCTAGAGCAAAAAAACCCAGAAATTTTGCACCCTTTTTTTCAAGAATATTTCGATTTTATTTGAAGAATATTTGAAATTTTTTTTGCATTTCTAAATGTTTAAAGTGATTTTCAACCCACAAAAAAAATTTGTTAGAGCAAAAAAACCAGGAATTTTGCACCTTCTTTTTCAAAAATATTTCGATTTTAATTGAAAAATATTTGAATTTTTTTTGCATTTCTACATGTTTTAAGTGATTTCCAACCCCCCCCCCCAAAAAAAAAATTGTGAGAGCAAAAAAACCAGAAATTTTGCACCTTATTTTTCAAAAATATTTCGATTTTATTTGAAAAGTATTTGAATTTTTTTTGCATTTCTACATGTTTTAAGTGTTTTACAACCCCAAAAAAATTGTTGGAGAAAATAAAAAGAAATTTTGCAACTATTTTTCAAAAAAATTTCCAATTTTTTTTTTTTTGGCATTTCTACATGCGCGTCGATCGAGTTTAGTTTATTCAATCGTGGTTCAGTAGAGTCTGATCCGTTTTGACCTACAATAAATAGGATATCAGGTTCACTTAAGTGACCCAGCAGTATTGGCGGCGGAGGTTATGCACTCTCCTGAATGCTTACCCCTATAGTTTTTTAACCTCCGCCATCTTTGAAGATGGATGGAGGTTACTGTTTTAACCCCTTTTTGTTTGTTTGTTTGTTTGTTTGTGAACAGTATTACAGAAAAACTCCTGGACAGATTTCGACGAAAGTTGGTGGGGGAATTAGGTATGGTCCAAGGATCATGCCATTAGATTTTGGACTCGGTCCAAAGTCCAATATGGCCGCTATGCTGGCCATTTTGAAAAAATATTAGAATTTTTGTTTTTGCATTTCTACATGTTTTAAGTAATTTTCAACCAAAAAAAAAATTTGTTGGAGAAAAAAAAAAACAGAAAATTTAGCAACTTTTTACAAAAAAATTTCGATTTTATTTGAAGAATATTTGCATTTTTTTTTTTTTTGCATTTCTAAATGATTTCAGTGATTTCCAACCCAAACACAAATTAGTTCGAGCAAAAAAACCCAGAAATTTTGCACCTTTTTTTCAAGAATATTTCGATTTTATTTGAATAATATTTGAATTTTTTTTGCATTTCTACATGTTTTAAGTGATTTCCAACCCCCCCAAAAATATTGTTAGAGCAAAAAAACCCAGAAATTTTGCAATTTTTTTTTCAAAAAAATTTCCATTTTATTTGAAAAATATTTGAATTTTTTTTGCATTTCTGCATGTTTTAAGTGATTTCCAACCCCCAAAAAAATTTGTTGGACAAAACTAAAAAAAAAAAATTGCAACTTTTTTTCAAAAAAATTTCGATTTTTTTTTTTGGCATTTCTGCATGCGCGTCGATCTAGTTTAGTTTATTCAATCGTGGTTCAGTAGAGTCTGATCCGTTTTGACCTACAATGAATAGGATATCAGGTTCACTTAAGTGACCCAGCAGTATTGGCAGCGGAGGTTTGGCACTCTCCCGAGTGCTCCCCCTCTAGTTTATTAACCTCCGCCATCTTCGAAGATGGATGGAGGTCACTGTTTTCACCCCTTTCTGTTTGTTTGTTTGTTTGTGAACAGTATTACGGAAAAACTCCTCGACGGATTTTGACGAAACTAGGTGGGGGGGGGGGTTCGGTATGGTCCAAGGATCATGCCATTAAATTTTGGACTTGGTCCCCCCCCCCAAAAAAAATTGTTGGAGAAAAATTTATTTTTTTGCATTTCTACATGTTTTAAGTGATTTCCAACCCCCCCCCCCACAAAAATCCCCCCCCCAAAAAAAAGAGAATTTTTTTTTTGCATTTCTACATGTTTTCAGTGATTTCCAACTCCAAAAAAATGTGTTAGAGCAAAAAAACCCAGAAATTTTGCACCTTTTTTTTCAAAAATATTTCGATTTTATTTGAAAAAGATTTGAATTTTTTTTCCATTTCCACATATTTTAAGTGATTTCCAACCCCCCCCCCCAAAAAAAAAATTGCTAGAGCAAAAAAACCCAGAAATTTTGCACCTTTTTTTTCAAGAATATTTCGATTTTATTTGAAGAATATTTGAAATTTTTTTTGCATTTCTAAATGTTTAAAGTGATTTACAACCCACAAAAAAAATTTGTTAGAGCAAAAAAACCAGGAATTTTGCACCTTTTTTTTCAAAAATATTTCGATTTTATTTGAAAAAGATTTGAATTTTTTTGCATTTCCACATGTTTTAAGTGATTTCCAACCCCCCCCCCAAAAAAAATTTGTTAGAGCAAAAAAACCCAGAAATTTTGCACCTTATTTTTCAAAAATATTTCGATTTTTTTTTTTTTTGGCATTTCTCCATGCGCGTCGATCTCGTTTAGTTTATTCAATCGTGGTTCAGTAGAGTCTGATCCGTTTTAACCTACAATAAATAGGATATCAGGTTCACTTTAGTGACCCAGCAGTATTGGCGGCAGAGGTTTGGCACTCTCCCGAGTGCTCCCCCTCAAGTTTTTTAACCTCGC
This sequence comes from Eptatretus burgeri, assembly GCF_056783735.1. Lineage (NCBI taxonomy): Eukaryota > Metazoa > Chordata > Myxini > Myxiniformes > Myxinidae > Eptatretus > Eptatretus burgeri. The sequence continues at coordinate 110,700,286 of NC_140966.1, read as the reverse complement.
CATCTTCGAAGATGGATGGAGGTTACTGTTTTCACCCCTTTCTGTTTGTTTGTGAACAGTATTACGGAAAAAAAATCCTCGACGGATTTCGACGAAACTTGGTGGGGGGTGTTAGGTATGGTCAAAGGATCATGCCATTAAATTTTGGACTTGGTCCCCCCCCCCAAAAAAAATTGTTGGAGAAAATTTTTTTTTTGCATTTCTACATGTTTTTAGTGATTTCCAACCCCCCCCCCGCCCCACCAAAAAATTTTTTCACCCCCCACCAAAAAAAATAGAGAAAATTTTTTTTGCATTTCTACATGTTATAAGTGATTTCCAACACCCCAAAAAAATTGTTACCCCCCCCCCCAAAAAAATTGGATAAAAAAATTTTTTTGCATTTCTACATGCGCGTCGATCGAGTTTATTTTATTCAATCGTGGTTCAGTAGAGTCTGATCCGTTTTGACCTACAATAAATAGGATATCAGGTTCACATAAGTGACCCAGCAGTATTGGCGGCGGAGGTTTTGCACTCTCCCGAGTGCTCCCCTCTCGTTCTTTAACCTCCGCCATCTTTGAAGATGGATGGAGGTTACTGTTTTCACCCCTTTCTGTTTGTTTGTTTGTGAATAGTATTCCGGAAAAACTCCTGGAAAGATTTCGACGAAACTTGGTGGGGGGATTAGGTATGGTCCAAGGATCATGCCATTAGATTTTAGACTCGGTTCAAAGTCCAACATGGCCGCTATGGCGGCCATTTTGAAAAAATATTAGAATTTTTTTTTTTTGCATTTCTACATGTTTAAAGTGATTTTCAACCAAAAAAAAATTGTTGGAGCAAAAAAACCCAGAAATTTTGCACCTTTTTTTTCCAAAATATTTCGATTTTATTTGAAAAATATTTGAATTTTTTTTCCATTTCCACATATTTTAAGTGATTTCCAACCCCCCCAAAAAAAATTGCTAGAGCAAAAAAACCCAGAAATTTTGCACCTTTTTTTTCAAGAGTATTTCGATTTTATTTGAAGAATATTTGAAATTTTTTTGCATTTCTAAATGTTTAAAGTGATTTTCAACCCACAAAAAAAAATTGTTAGAGCAAAAAAACCAGGAATTTTGCACCTTTTTTTTCAAAAATATTTCGATTTTAATTGAAAAATATTTGAATTTTTTTTGCATTTCTACATGTTTTAAGTGATTTCCAACCCCCCCCCAAAAAAAATTGTGAGAGCAAAAAAAACAGAAATTTTGCACCTTATTTTTCAAATATATTTCGATTTTATTTGAAAAGTATTTGAATTTTTTTTGCATTTCTACATGTTTTAAGTGTTTTACAACCCCAAAAAAATTGTTGGAGAAAATAAAAAGAAATTTTGCAACTATTTTTCAAAAAAATTTCCATTTTTTTTTTTTTTTGGCATTTCTACATGCGCGTCGATCGAGTTTAGATTATTCAATCGTGGTTCAGTAGAGTCTGATCCGTTTTGACCTACAATAAATAGGATATCAGGTTCACTTAAGTGACCCAGCAGTATTGGCGGCGGAGGTTATGCACTCTCCCGAATGCTTACCCCTATAGTTTTTTAACCTCCGCCATCTTTGAAGATGGATGGAGATTACTGTTTTAACCCCTTTCTGTTTGTTTGTTTGTTTGTGAACAGTATTACGGAAAAACTCCTGGACAGATTTCGACGAAAGTTGGTGGGAGAATTAGGTATGGTCCAAGGATCATGCCATTAGATTTTGGACTCGGTCCAAAGTCCAATATGGCCGCTATGCTGGCCATTTTGAAAAAATATTAGAATTTTTGTTTTTGCATTTCTACATGTTTTAAGTAATTTTCAACCAAAAAAAAATTTGTTGGAGAAAAAAAAACCAGAAAATTTAGCAACTTTTTACAAAAAAAATTCGATTTTATTTGAAGAATATTTGCATTTTTTTTTTTTTTTTTTTTGCATTTCTAAATGATTTCAGTGATTTCCAACCCAAACACAAATTTGTTAGAGCAAAAAAACCCAGAAATTTTGCACCTTTTTTTCAAGAATATTTCGATTTTATTTGAAGAATATTTGAATTTTTTTTGCATTTCTACATGTTTTAAGTGATTTCCAACCCCCAAAAAAATTGTTGGACAAAACTAAAAAAAAAATTGCAACTTTTTTTCAAAAAATTGCAACTCTCCTGAGTGCTCCCCTCAAGTTTTTTAACCTCGCCATCTTCGAAGATGGATGGAGGTTACTGTTTTCACCCCTTTCTGTTTGTTTGTGAACAGTATTACGGAAAAAACTCCTCGACGGATTTCGACGAAACTTGGTGGGGGGTGTTAGGTATGGTCAAAGGATCATGCCATTAAATTTTGGACTTGGTCCCCCCCCCAAAAAAAATTGTTGGAGAAAAAAAATATTTTTTTTGCATTTCTACATGTTTTTAGTGATTTCCAACCCCCCCGCACCACCAAAAAAAATTTTCACCCCCCACCAAAAAAAATAGAGAAATTTTTTTTTTGCATTTCTACATGTTATAAGTGATTTCCAACACCCCAAAAAAATTGTTTCCCCCCCCCAAAAAAAATTGTTGGATAAAATTTTTTTTTTTGCATTTCTACATTTTTTCAGTGATTTCCACCCCCCCCCCCCCCAAAAAAATGTTTGAGAAAATTTTTTTTTTTTGCATTTTTGCATGTTTTAAGTGATTTCCAACCCCCCCCCAAAAAAAAAATTGTGAGAAAAAAAATTTTTGCAACTTTTTTTTTCAACAAAATTTCGAATTTTTTTTGCATTTTTACATGTTTTAAGTGATTTCCAACCCCCCCCCGACCCAAAAAAAAATGTTGGATAAAACAACTTTTACTCTGTCAGCACTGTTGACATCATATTTAATGAATAAGATATCAGGTTCACTTGAGTGACCCAGCAGTATTGGCGGCGGAGGTTTGGCACTATTTCAAGTGCTCCCCCTCAAGTTTTTTAACCTCCGCCATCTTCGAAGATGGATGGAGGTTACTGTTTTCACCCCTTTCTGTTTGTTTGTTTGTGAACAGTATTACGGAAAAACTCCGACGGATTTCGACGAAACTTGGTGGGGGGGGTTAGGTATGGTCCAAGGATCATGCCATTAAATTTTGGACTTGGTCCCTCCCCCCCAAAAAATAATTGTTAGAGAAAAAAAAAATTTTTTTTTGCATTTCTACATGTTTTCAGTGACTTCCAACCCCCCCCCCCCCAAATTTTTTACCCCCCCCAAAAAATAGTGACATTTATTTTGCATTTCTACATGTTTTCAGTGATTTCCACCCCCCCAAAAAAAAATTGTTAGAGAAGTTTTTTTGGCATTTCTACATGTTTTAAGTGATTTCCAACCCCCACATAAAATTGTTACCCCCCAAAAAGTTTTTTTTTACATTTCTACATGTTTTAAGTGATTTCCAACCCCCCCCCCCAAAATAATTGTTGGAGAAAAAAAAATTATTGCAACTTTTTTTTCAACAAAATTTCGATTTTTGTTTTTTTGCATTTTTACATGTTTTAAGTGATTTCCAACCCCCCCCCCCTCAAAAAAAATGTTGGAGAAAAGAACTTTAACTCTGTCAGCACTGTTGACATCATATTTAATGAATAAGATATAAGGTTCACTTGAGTGACCCAGCAGTATTGGCAGTGGAGGTTTTGCACTCTCCCGAATGCTCCCCCTCTAGTTTTTTTTTTTCTGTATTTTGTTATGTGGGCCTTTATTTGTCAGGAATCAAGTTTCATTGGGCTACAATTTTGTCTTATTGTCACACTGATAGACCATGAAGCTGTTTAAGAGAGATTGGATGAATATGTAAATGAGAAAGGTTGGAAAATAATTTAACAGCGTTCGCACTTGGTATTGTCTAAACTGTTTGGAGAAATTTCATATCTTTTAACAATGTTGTCAAAGTCCTTGTTTCCAAATGAACGTTCTGCAGCCAAAGTGTGGTCCGGGAGCACGAACTGGAATCTGATTGCACGAACTGCTGCTGTGAGGCCCCAAATTCTGCTGGGGCTGGATCTCTGGGTCACATCTCGAGTCCTCTTCACCTCCTTCAAGCCAATGTCATCTGCAACCCAATGTCAGGCCCAAGCTCATACCTGCCAGAATCTACCTTCTATGCAGCTCAAGGAGTGCCTGGACTGTGTTTCCCGTTGGGTACTGCTCTATCTACACCCAGAACCGCTTATCATCTGGCCACGGGTAGCACTCCTTCAGAATTTGTGACAGCTGCTGACAAACAGGCCATAAACTAGGCGGAAACACGCTCATTAACCCGTCTGAGGTGCGATCAAGATGGCCGTTGTCCAGCATTCTTCTCCTATGAGCACCCGTTGCCATTATTGTGGGTGAACTTGTGTAAGGGATATCTTTTCTCCTTTTGGAATGGGGGTATGGTGATCACGTGTAATATAATTCAGAAAGTTTGTCCTAATACGACAAAAGGGGGGGGGGGGATGTGGAAGAAAAAAATAATTATATTTGTGTATTTTCAATTGTCTTCACTTGCTGCTTGTAGTTGAACAAAGTATAAAATAGAATTGTATCTTACTAAATCGTGTGTTTTTTTTTATTTCACTGAAATACACATTGCCAAGGCAGACTGCTATCTCCAATGTTTAAATGGAATTGCCCAGCTGCTGAAGAGAAGAACGCATTGCTGGTGCCTCATTATTATCCAGCAGAAAGTAATCCACCCTGTCTCTGTGTTTTGTCCAAACCCTGTTATCACCCTCTCCTCAAGGCTGAATTGGTGTTCACATTACTTCATGCTTGTTAGTTCTCCCCTCCATTCACCCTTGCCAAATGTTTAGCCCTCCCCTGTCTTTTGCTGTCCAGAATAGTATGAAAACAATTTCTCTGTGCATTTTGAGCAGAAAGAGGATCATGTTTGATATTGCTTGTACCATTTATCCTCTTTCCCATGTGCATGTTTGTTGTTATTTGTATTTGATGTGTGCTGTTATTTCAATGGTCTCAGACTTCGGAAGAGAAGAACTGAATTTCTTTTGCACTACCGACCCCTTCTTCATTCAATCATAGTACCTATCCCATTCTTCATTTAATCATACTTCCTAACCCCTTCTTCATTCAATCATACTACTTACTTCTTCATTGAGACGCTTTACCAGAAATGGGATCATGCTGTTTTATACTTGCGAGTTCCAAGAAGCTGCATTGCATAAGTGGCATCATTTTTCAGGAACCAGTTACTATACCTCTGAGATCACACGCAAGAGGAGGAAAACTTGGAACATAGGTTTTTTCTTCTTTACTCAAGTGGTTCAACCCCAGTCACCATGAGGGCATCCGAATAGGAGTCGTACTGGTTACTGAGAACAATCCTCGTTGCTCTTTTTTGGATTTTCTCTCGGTCTTTAGTTTGCCCTTTTGTTAGTCCAGGATGCCATACCAGTGCAGCATATTTGAGTGATAGCCGGCCATATGATGTATAGATGTTGACAAGATCGTGTGTTGGGATATTGAACTTTTTCAGTTCTTTCAGCAAATGCACTCTTCTTGCTCTTGGACATCATTTCCTTTTCTTGCTTGTTGTACTTTAGGTCATCTTGGATCAATACTCCAAGTATTTTGGTTTCCTCTCCGATAGTCAGATCGTCAATTGATTTCCATTGCTGCAGCTCTGATGAATCCATTGCATCATTGATCTTGGCAAGGAATGTCAGAAGACCATTTTTTGTTCCCTTCGGTTCTCGAGAGCTTCGGGATTTCCACTTTGGTAGAGTGCCTTGGTATTTTATCCTCTGTCACCTGTTTGTTAGAAAATCCACTATCCATGGGATAATCTCTCTTCTGACTCCTAACTTGATGAGTTTCGTGATGACTATTGTATGATCGATGGAGTCGAAAGCTTTGGAGGGGTCTGTATCAACTAGATTCCCAATGGCACCAGTTTTATCAGAGCCCTTGTAGAATTCATGCAGCATGCAACCAAACAGTGTGCGGTTAAAGACCCTTTCAGACTACTGGACAGATGTCTATCAATATTGGGTATCATACCTTCTTGCATCCATCTGGCAACAAATCCCTCACAAACCTTCGTGCACTGGGAGGTTAAGGAATACTGGTCTCAACGTTTTGAGAACAGCCAGCTTTTTCTTCAGCACAAGAACGACATCAGCATCTTTCCAGATTTGTGGAAGTTTGCCCTCTCTCAACGATGAATTGAATATATCAGTGATGAGAATAATGAGTTCACATGCAAAATCCTTGAGAAGTCTGTTTGGAACATCATCAGGGCCAATGGCTTTCCTTGCATTGATCTTGCTCAATTCACGGCACATCTCCCACACTTCAACTTGAGGTGGTTTTTCAGCGGGTAGATATGACGGAAGTTCTTGAACAAGTCGGGGTGGTTGACTTTGTGATGTTGAACAAAATTTGTGGTTGATTGCATTTAGCTATTTATTCATCAGTACCTTCATGGAATTGTTGGCACAGTGAGAGGAGAAGGTATCCGGAGCCTGTTGGCAAGTATCTGGATGCCATGGTGCCACCTCGAAGGATCAGATGTCCTTAGATCACCCAGTGAGTTCTCATCGAAGTTCACGTGAGCAATCTTCTTTGCAGCCAAGTTCTTATAGTGTCGCCATTCGGTTATTGAGCCACTTGCAAATGTTTCCTGGGGATGCTTGATGGTAGCTTTCACTCCTGCCCTCATCCAGGGTTTATCAGCGATTTGTAATTTGGTCGATTTTCGTGGAAAATATTTATCAACAGCCTCTTGGAGGGACTTGTAGAAGGAATCAGCCTTTGACTGTGTATTTGGTGCTGCGAAAACCTCATCTCAAGTCTTCGATGTAATCCATTACCCAAACTCATAGTCGTTCTGGTGTCATCGGACGTGAGGTTTTTCCTGATAACTCTGTTTTACTCTCTTCAACCCGTTTTTGGGAATCAACAAAACCGTGTTATGGTCACTCAATCCCATCGGAGAAGCAATCTGTCTCATGTGATGTGAACACTGGTAATAATCAAATCCAGTACAGCATCACCTCTATTGGGTTTATCTACCACCTGTTTAAGACCATGTACCCTAAATAATGGGTCTACATCTACGTCCTCTCTCTCCCTCCCTCCTCTCTCTCTCCTACTTCATCCCCCAATCAGCGAAGCGATGGGTTGTATTTTTGTCCACACAAATAAATGTCAATGTGTGTGTGTGTGTGTGTGTGTGTGTGTGTGTGTGTGTGTGTGTGTGTGTGTGTGTGTGTGTGTGTGTGTGTGTGTGTGTGTGTGTGTGTGTGTGTGTGTGTGTGTGTGTGTGTGTGTGTGTGTGTGTCAGTTAGGGTTAGGGTCGAAGCAGCCTCGGTACAGTTAGAGTGGAGGGAGAAGGGCTCTTGACAGAGGAGTCCAGACTGATTGACAGAGGAGTCCAGCTGTACCAGACTGATTGACCAGCTGTCGAGTTGGATGTCACCGGTGTTATAATCGCAATTGCTGACCCTCCAATCAACTGTGATCGCATGAGGATCACAGTTCCAGACCCATGGGGACCAATACATGTCTCATAACCATCCCTACCAGTTCCAGTCGATGCATTGAAATCTCCCAAGACTAGAAGTGTATCTCGCCTGGGGCACTGATCAACCACAGACTCGAACGTGGTATAGAATGTGTCCTTCACGGTGATATCACTCGCGTCGGTCAGAGCATCTACAGAGACCAGGGAAACGACACCGAAGGAGTGATGAATCCTTAGTCTCATAATACGCTTGTTGACCGGTGTTTCCTCAATTATCATTGGGGTCAGCTTATTGGACACAGCTACAGTAACTCCTTGGACATGGTAACCATCAGAGCGACCAAACAAAAAGTAGGTGTAACCACCCGCCATGATCTCGCTGCAATCCGGTTTCCGAACCTCAGAGAGTGCTGCAATACCTATGTTCAAACGCTTGAGCTCAGATGATAACAGAGACAGGTGATCATCCTCTCTTAGAGATAAGACATTCCAGGCACCCATCCGAGTGGACCACCTCAGGTTAACACAAGGAGACCACTATCTGGTGGACGACACCTCAGCACCACTCTTCCACACACCACCGCAATCTGATCCGGGAAGGTTACCCCATGGTTTCCCTCCTATAATCAAGGAATGAGGCTCCCAAAGGCATTGCCCCCAATCCCGCCATCTGCTGAGCTGCACTGCGGAGGGCAGCTGCACAGGATGTACTCCCACAGATTGGGTTTTCAGATTTCCTTATATTTGTGGGTTTTGCAGAATGAAGTGTTTTACGGTGGCTGGAGTGCAAATCCTGCCACCAACCTCCAAACAAAAAAGTAACCCAACTGCAGGAGGATGTCCACAGACACAGTTGGGCACTAGAAATGGATGTCCGTTGGTTCACAAGGAGCTCCCCTGCCTTTTGTCAGGTTTTGTTTTTAATACTGCTGGGTGTCCATATCCATACAACCTGCTTACCAGGAAACCTGGTGGGGGGGGGGGGTTATTCTCCGACAACCCGACCATGGAACAGGTTAGTACAGGTTGACATGGTACTTGCAGCAAGTCACAGATCAAATCTGGCTTGACCTGACAATGATCATGTCTTTCAATCATGACAAATCTCACACTCTTACTATCTCTCTTCAAAAGGACCATCTGTGAAACTCCCCAGATACTTTTTCAACAATCCTCTTGAGGAGGTTCAGTCATTCAAACTCCTGGGTCTCACGATCAGCCATGATCTGCCGCGGGCAAACCACATTTCAAAGTTGGCCTCCAAAGCCAGCCGCCAACTGGGCATCCTCTGATCATACGAAATCCTTCCTTGGTACAACTGAACTCCTATCCATCGACAGGATCTTTATCCGCAGCTTGATGGAGTACTGCTCTCCACTCTGGGCTGGCTCCCCTGCCTCAGATCTTCCTAAGCTTGTCGTTGTGGAAACCAAGGCCATCAAGATCAATGGAATCTCCCAGGATGAACTGAGTCTATGGGTCTATCAATCCTCCATCGCAGATAGGTCCGTGGTCTTTCTGTCTTCTCCCACCTCCTTTCTGATGGAGCACCCTCTGCTCTTATCATGCGTGCTTTGTCCCCCCCAGGTTTATGCAGCCCCACCCCCCTCAGGCTTCACACGGTCCACCACAAAGCCCCTTCTGGTACTGCTCCCCTTCACTCCTTTGTTCCTTTTTTCCCACACCTGTGGAATCAACTTCCACATTGTCTTCAATCTCACCCTTCCCTCGAGGTCTTCAAGACAGCTGTTCACCATCATCTCAGATTGTCCCCAATCCAAAACCATGATATTTTCTACCGTCGTTAACCCCACTCCCCAACCCCATCCCAAACCCTTTTTCGTTCCAAATTTCCTATTTCCCCTCCTTGGAGTTTCCTTCTGGATCCATCTTGTCCACATAATACATCATGTTGTCCACCCCATGCATCCTTTCTGGCCCCCATTCCTCCCCACACCTTTTGCTTGTCCAAGTCTCCCTCTATATTGGCCTTTTACTCTGTTGTTGTTGTTTTCCCCCCTCTCTCTACTGTTGCTTTCACATCATGTTATGTTCTGATCGGTCGACAATGTCTTCCATGAGCCTCGACTATATATATATATATAAAAAAAAATTCATTACACCGTGTTTGAGTGTGCTGGTATTGTATGATCATGCTATGTGTTTGGGATTGTGTGAGTGTATCAACTTTCATCGTTCGGTCCGTGATCCTACGCTCACCTATACACTCAATAATTCAACTCGAAAGTAGAAAAATCGTTTTCATCCTTTGGCAACCATTGTTCAGTTTGATCTTTACTGCAGTGCGGCAAACCCATTGGACCCAGCCATGCCATGCATGTATTATTAATGTTGTTAATACCGAGATGGCATGAAACGTTTGGCTACGTTGAGGCCGGGCCCATTAGCTGATGGACCCACTGTGCTCTGATCTGGCATGCCCGGCTAATTTTGGAGGCGTTCGTCTAATCGCACAATATGCCCACGCCTTGGCCTCGGCTGAGGAGGTGGAGCATTGTGGGAAAGATTAGCTTGAAGATGCCAATATGTGGTTTTGAAGACCGGGATTGGTTGTTCGGGAAGTGGTTGATTGTGGAAAAACTGCAGACTGCATACCCCCCTCAGGCTTCACACGGTCCACCACCAAGCCCCTTCTGGTACTGCTCACCTTTCACTCCTTTGTTCCTTTTTTCCCCCACACCTGTGGAATCAACTTTGAAGACAATGTGAAGCCGAGAATATAAAATACTCGTTTGTGTTCGTTATTAGCCCATGCCTGTCCCCCGCGCAGCACGAGACGAGGTTCAGCAATCACTTCTGTGTGTCCGTCTGTCCGTGCCATAACTTTTTTTAAAACCGTGTGTGCATGTGTCTGTCCGTGCCATAGCTTTTTAAAAAATCCGTCTGTGCATGTGTCTGTCCGTGCCGTAACTTTTTTTTACCATTTGAGCTTTTGTTGCTAAGTTTTCATTGTGAGAATGTGGATAAGACAAATTAATAATTTGATCAAAAGGTCAAAGGTCAACGCAACATAAAATCGTCAATTTTCATCCGATTGACCTGAAATTTTAAATATTTGCGTATTGGGATCTGAATTGGTTCACCAATCAAAAGCTAAAAGCCGATTGTTGTTTTTTAGAGACCAAAAGGTCAAAGGTCATGGTTGTATCAAGTCGTTAATTTTCATCCGATTGACTTGAAATTTGAGCAGGCTTTGCATGTTGGGTCACTGAAACCTGTTGCTTTTGAGGTCAAAAGGTCAAGGTCGCCTGAAATCGTCAATTGTTTTTTTTGTATTTTTACCTCCGCCAACGAAGGTGGAAGAAGGTTGTGTTTTCACCCCTGTCTGTCTGTTTGTCAGTCTGTCTGTGAACACGAAATTTGGTGGACACGGGTGTGTGATGAAGGCGAATTGATTCGATTTTGGTTCAGGTCCGAATCTGGATCGGGATAGGAGAATTTTTATAAGTGATTCTTCACCTTTCTTTTAAAGTTTCAAACAAAATTTAAATAATTTTTTTTTTTCTTTTAAAGTGATTTAAACATTTTTAATTCTTTTTATTCTCTTTTTGTAATTTTTATTACTTTTTTTAAATTCTTTTATTTTTTTAAATTCGTTTTATAATTTTTAAATTCTTTTAAAGTGATTCATTTAAACCAAGTCACAAAAACCAAAAACGACCAAAAACGATATGTAACATGATACCTCAAAATGTGTTGGCCCCAATATGTTCTGCTCTCTTAGGCATTGCGTGGTGGAGGTGTGCGCTCTACCGAGTGCTTTCTAGTAATATTAGTTTGTGTTAGTGGTTGTTGTCGTTCAGTATGCAGCCCCTGTGGCTGCTGGTTGCATCATTTTCTGGAAGCACGGCTGTATTGCTGATGCTGTGCCCCTGTTACCAGTAAGCTCGTACTCATTTTGCCGACCACAGAAGGATGAAAGGCTGAGTCAACCCACCGAGCTTTTAGCTTGAGGCCTCAAACCGGAAGTCCAAAGCTTAAGATTTGTTTGTAAGCTAAAGATTTTGATAAAATATGTTTTGTTTTGTTTTTAATTGAAATTTTTAATTTAATTAAAAAAAATTAAAAATCTAAATTTTAAATAAAATGAAAAAATCAGTAAACATTTTTTTTTTAACATCTTTGTAAGGTTAAGATTATGTGAAATTAATGGAGACAGAGACATTATTGATGTTGATAGGTGTACTTGGCGCATTAGGCACAACAGGCCACTGAGTAAAGGGGCCACTTCCTTGTTTAGGCCTCATTTCTTGCAATACCTTTAGGAGAGTCCCAATGCTGTTTACAATCAATTTTGCATAAAATATCCCATTACGTCTGTGAGATGGTACCTTATATGGCCACATAGACCTTATTAACCTTTGTGGAATGTTTACCATAAGATATGTTTAGTTGATGGGACATAGACGCGCTACTCCAATATGTAAGTGAGGGGACAGTTCTTGTGAAACTTACTTTTTCACATGATGTGCAGAAAGCTAGATGCTGCCCGACTCTAATTTCCACACTCCCATGACTAACAGGCAAGTTTTCACAAAGTTTCATCACTCATGCACGACTCAAGACTCCCTGGAGCACTCGTTGGTTAGTGCCTAATCTTGAGTGCCTCTTATCACAATATTCGTTATTGTCCACATTTAAAGAGCTCAGTTGAAACCCTTTTGTGGGTGTGCAAGGGTTTCCATAGTGGGTGTGCAAGGGTTTCCATAACAAACTGCGCTGCACATTAGGCGTGAATGTTGTGAAAATATTCCTGTCGTTAATCAAAAACTCTATCCATTGTCACCATAGTGCACTCCACCAGTCGTGATCTTGGATGCAGTAAACGGTCTACATCGGCACAACCAGAGGTATTCCCACATCACAGTCATTCATCGGGCAAGTGACATGACGATACGCCAAGCTGCAGCACAAACCCACAGATGTTAACAAGAATGTGGATCATGTGATACAAAACAGATGAGTTTGGTCACCTCATCATTCAGTGCATCTGTCTCGCTTCATGTGTACATGTACTACGGTAAATGCGTTGACTCGTGTTTGGAACATGTGCATTGAATTGGTCATTCGTTTGTTATTTATGTACAGGATATCATTCTGAAAATTCTTCCCATCTGTATTCAAATTTATCTTTACACCTTTCTCCCTCAACACATCATCCCTGTGTAACCTGCTCGTTTTTGTGTGATGTACAACCCATACATGAACTTTACCTTCATGTACTGAAGAATCTTCTCAGAGGCCTCATTTGGTCTAAAATGCTGAATAATACACTGAAACATGGCCGTTAGTCATGACTAGTCCACCACCTTCCCTTCAAAGAATGATGCCATAGCACTTTCTTTGAATGGGTAAACTGCCATAATCCCTGCCTGGGTCTGGAATAACATTCAGCAGAGCTATGTTTGTGGCCGCTTTGTGTGCGAGCCTGTCTCCGGCTCTGCCCACGGTCTCTCCACACCATGTTGTTGTGACAAAGCTGTTTTAAAGTCCAAAAGGCCCTAAGGCTTTGTCTGGGCCTGGTGGTGTGCATCCGCTCATTCCACGCCTAATAGACGATCTTGAACATTTGATAGCATAGGCAAGTGTCTTATTGGCAGTGGGCAATGTGATGAAGTACAAAAGGAAATCTTATGAATTCTCAACAATCGGAAACCGCAATTGTGAGGTTGCTGGTCATGAAAAATGAAGCTATTTTGAGGATATGTTTGTGAGTTGATTGCTTGGAATTCATTTAAAAACAAAACTTCATGGTGTGGCAATGAACTGGGTTTAAAATGTGATCCTAATCATGCAATCCCCTGAGAAAAATGCAATATTGGATTTACTGCAGCAATTCAATCTCTCGGAATATCTCCACTTAGTACTCCATAAAACAATGCAAACCTGGAAGCATTTAAATGCAGCTCTTGGAAGAGCCTGCAAGGGCAACGGCACAAGGACAATAACACAGAGACATGAAAAAGAACGGGATCTGGTGGAAACTTGTTTCTCCAAAAAAGAGTGATTGCACAACAGAATTCCCCCCAAAAAGAGTGATTGCACTACAAAATTCCCCCCAAAAAGAGTGATTGCACAACAGAATTTCCCCAAAAAGAGTGATTGCACAACAGAATTTCCCCAAAAAGAGTGATTGCACAACATAATTTCTCAAAAACAGAGCGATTGCACAACAGAATTTCCCCAAAAAGAGTGATTGCACAACAGAATTCCCCCCAAAAGAGTGATTGCACAACATAATTTCTCAAAAACAGAGTGATTGCACAACAGAATTCCCCCCAAAAGAGTGACTGCACAACATAATTTCTCAAAAAAAGAGTGATTGCACAACAATTTTTTTTTAATAGAGTGATTGCACAACAGAATTCAAAAGTCTGCTGTTTGAGGTTTGCCATCGACATCTGATCAGCAGTTCATCCTACCATTTCATATAAGTTAAGTTCCATTCAATGGGACCATAGGTGCAGAGCATTATTGCTGCCTCAGCTGTCTCCTGGCCTAATGGACACAATCCTGGATGGGTCACCACTCCAACACAGAAAATGGCTCAATCATCCCATGAAGCTGGTACTCATTTTGCCAGCCTCAGAAGGATGACAGGCTGAGTCAACCCCACCTGGTATTAATTCAACAACCAAGTAGGATTTGAAGTCAGGACCCTCAGATCCTCTAGGATCCCAAACCCACCACCCTAATCATTAAGCCGACACCAGGCATAAGCTAAATTCCTTGGACCAGGTACGTTGTTTTCTTTAAATTATATTTTGCTGGTTGTGTTTATTGTCCAATTTTCAATCCCAAACTGTATCTTGTTATGTTGAGTCGTCGAGTTTGCGTGCCAGGTAACGTCCTGCCTCCAAGTGCTAGTCAGGTTGTACTTCTGCCTCCGTTTTTTTTTTGTTTTTTTCAATCCCACGTACTTCACTTTCAATCCTTTTATCCATATGATCCCTCAGCTTAATCCTTTTCCTCTCCTCGCCGATTCAACACAACAACATGCGGTTTTGGACTGAAAATTGGACAAACAACAACAGAAAAATATAGGGGCAATACCTCTGGGTGCTCACCTGGCAGAGGTTGGATAAGATAACCAGGGAACAACTGGTGGGTATGGATGACCCACAAAATATGCTATGGAGAAGAAAGTAAATATCTATGGATTTTTTTTTCATGCCATGAACAAACTTTGGTACATCACGGGTGATACAGGTTGTGGTCAAGTTTCGTCGGAATTGTGTGTAGTTTCTGAGAAGAAAGCAAATACCTATTTTAGGGGGGCAACCCCCCTGTATGCCCCCTTAAATGTCGATTTTTTTTAATGGCGTGAACAAATTTTGTTACATCACTGGTGCTGAAGGTTGTGGCCAAGTTTCATTGAAATCATATGTGTACTTTCAGAGAAGAAGTTTAAAGTATTTGTGGACGGACTAATGGACGGCATGCCATCCATCCCACGAACTCCCCAGAACTCCGTTCTAGGTGACATAAAAACTACGTAACGCTTTTGTCCCCCCCCCTCAAATCTGACCCTCCCCACCCCCCCCCCGGTAACACCCTGTACTGCTTGGACATACACCCCCACCCCCACCCTACCGCCACCCCTACATGTGTTATGTAATTTTTGAATGGCCCCTATGTTCTCAACAACGACCACCATGATGAGAAGCATCAACACCACCACCAACGGCACAAAAGTTCCATTCGAGAGAAACCATTGGAATTTGAGTTGAGATTTCGGAATTCAGGATAAAAGTTTTACTGCATGAAGTGGATGTGTACATGATTCTCACACACCTTAGTCGCTATACCTGCACGACTACATTACCTATATACCAGTTTGGTGTCATCAATACAAACATCACAAAAACAATGCAAAGGGATGCAAGACCCTCTGGAACTAGAAATCATGATGTTGTTGCGGTAACATTCCAGTGTGGTCCATTACGGAGTGGAGGCACGCGTATGCCACAAGGACCCCCTATTAATACCTGCAGCACACATCCTGCACAATACAATACCGGCTACACACCTCTTACACACCTCCACGTCATAATATTCACTTTATCACTTGTCATTTTAACTTTAACCTGCAGCCCTCGAACTGAACAACTTAAGCCTATATTAGGTATTGAGTAATGGTATTTGGTGTGAAGGTCACGATTCAGCAAAGCTGATATATAACCTGATCCAGGTGTGCGAGTGGGAATTGAAGGTCACACATGGTGCACAATTCGAGTAAAGAAACCATTGGACCAACAGGTGAGGATGAATGATCAGGGGCTCAATGACGTCAAAGACCTTCAGGAGGGTCTCATTGCAAAGAGATCCGGTCAAACGGCCGTGATCGCTCAAACAAGACATCGAACATTCCAACCAGGCTGTCAATCAATCCTGACACAAATATCATTCATTCACCGCACGTGTGTGATCGTGACAAAAGAAGTGAAGGAAAGACGTGCACCCTGGGAATGCAAGGTATGATACCCCCCATGGAGGTGTGCAACTTGAGAGGTGTGCAAATGTTCAGGAAATGGAAATAGCGCAATGTTGATGGTGTGGGAAATGTAATTGTTCAGATCCCGTGATTGGTAGAGTGAATGTGTGCAAATATCAGATTGTGAGGTTCAGGGATAATCACGACGCATTCCTTGTTGGAATGACAGAACACAATCGTGCCTTTGTCTGTCAGAGCTGAGTTCACGTTGTCAACGTTTCGGGTGCTTGGATAAAACTTCTCATGAAGATGATTCGTAAACCGAAATGGTGAACTTAGTCCTGCAGCGTAGTCTGATATTTCAGATCAATTGTTCAAATTTTCATAAAAGCACCAAAATTGGTACACATGTAGAATAATGTATTCCGAACAATTCTAGATATGGAGCCACCCGAGATTGTGCCTTGGTCAGCTTTGGCGACCATTTTCCAAAATGGCCGCCATTCTACTTTAGCGAAATTGGCTATATGCTCTTATTTTCTTATTGTATTGGTGGTAGATATAAGGAAAGTGTAAATTTCAGTAAATTGACCATGAAAAGGCATATTCAAATATTATGAGCCAGTATTTTCGGTAAAAAAAAGCCATTATTTAATTTGTAAATTGCTGCTCTCCTGAAACTTTTCGCTGAAAAGTACCCATTATTGCTTGTAGAACAAGAGTCAAATGATATTCATCACATTCAATGGGTTTGGAATCAACAAAAATTGCATTATAGATTACATACTTTACTCTATTTTTGAAAAGGGAACTGATAATCGTGATAATAACAAACTCAGAAAATGTAGTCAAATTATTGCACACTTCACTTTGAAGCGGCTACGGTTTACTGTCTACTACCATTCTACCAGGACACATGGTACACGCATACATCAGTCTAGTACAATATGAGTTTCTGAGCTCAAGTGTACTGGCTCTGGATCAAGAAGTCAACACTTTTACAAGCAATGCGACTTTGCATTTGCACATTCTAAGCTAGGCCGATATCTCAGTTTGTGTCTATACTGCGTCTGTCTACTGGCATTCACCTTCACAAGCACACAGTCCAGTGCATTGCAGATTAGCCTTCTTGCATTTGCAGCAGTTTCTACAGCCCTTGACAGATTCTACAATGACAGATATCCCATGTTGTTAAAGTAGAATGGCGGCCATTTTTCAAAATGGTCAGCAAAGCTGACCAAGGCAAAATCTCGAGTGGCTCCATATCCAGAATTGTTCAGAATACATTAGTCAACATATGTACCAATTTTGGTGCTTTTATGAAAAGTCGAACAATTGGTTTGCTATGCTGCAGTACTAACTTGGGTACTGGTTCATGTGTGGAAGAGTGCTGAACCAACAGGTGATGAACCGGGACACTGTGCAGGGACACTGATGAACAGAAGCATTGTGATGAACCAGGACACTGTGATGAACAGAGGCATTGTGATGAACCAGGACACTGTGACAAATAGGGACACTGTGATGAATCGGAGCACTGCGACAAACCGGTACACTGTGGTGAACAGGGACACTCATGAAAAGAGACACTGTGGTGAACAGGGACACTGTGGTGAACAGAGGCATTGTGATGAACCAGGACACTATGATGAACAGAGGCACTGCGATGAACCGGAAACTGTGATGAACCGGAAACTGTGACGAACAGGGGCACTGTGATGAACCAGGACACTGTGATGAACCAGGACACTATGACGAACAGAGGCACTGTGACAAATAGGGACACTGATGAATCGGAGCACTGTGACGAACAGGGGCATTGTGATGAACCGGACACTGTGACAAATAGGGACACTGATGAATCGGGGCACTGTGACAAACCGGTACACTTTAGTGAACAGGGACACTCATGAAAAGAGACACTGTGGTGAACAGGGACACTGTGGTGAAAAGGGACACTGTGGTGAACAGGGACACTGTGATGAGCAGGGGCACTGTGGTGAAAAGAGACACTGTAGTGAACAGGGACACTGTGATGAAAAAGGACACTGTGGTGAAAAGGGACACTGCGATGAACAGGGGCACTGACAAAAATGGACCCTGTGATGAAAAGGGACACTGACGAATTGGGACACTGTGATGAACAGTCATGATGTGCTGATGTGGACGTGGTTCCCAATTGGAATGGGATTAAATTATTTTTTCCATGTAACACCAATTGATGTGGAGAAGAGAAATGTTTTCATTCCTGATGGTTCGTAAAGTTTGGGATGTGTGGGTTTCAATGGCTGATCTACATGTGTCAAGGTCACACACAGGCCTTTGTTGTACCAATTACGTACAGCACTGACGGACATTTTGTGACTATGTAGCATGTACAGAATGCACTGCACAGCACCTCACCTCGTCAGCACGACCAGCACTCAATTTGATGTGAAAGCAATGTGACGTAGACATGCTTGGTTTTAGAGGTCATATAGGTGGTGAGTAGAGATCACTCCAAACATGAGAATCAGCAACAAATTTCTCAATGAGATATACACTACCGGTCAAAAGTTTTCGAACACCCACATTTTCCAGTTTTTACTGAAATTTAAGCAGTTCAAGTCCAGTGAATAACCTGAAATGGTACAAAGCTAAGCGGTAAACTGCCAGAGGTTAAAAAAAGTTTAGGTTACCAAAAACTGAAAAATAATCTAAATTTCAGAGTTGTTAAAAAAGGCCCTTTTCAGGGAACACCTAATGGGTTCGCAACTGCAGCTGTTCTGCAGCAATGGAAGTAAATTAAGCCTTAAAGGTTTATGCAAACAATTCCTAGAGGTGTCCCAACTTTTGTTGATTAGTTACAAACCCTCTGACTGTATAAAAGCAGTGTTGGAACAGACTGTGTTGCTACACCCTCTGAAGCATTATTTGGACAATATTGCACTGCAGGAAGTAGTATATTGCTGTCATAATGGCGAGAAAAAGAAAATTAACAAAGGAAGACAGACAGACCATGAAAACCCTTAAATGTGTAGGTCTTTCCTTGAGAGAAATTGCAAAGAAGCCAAGGTGTCAGTGAGTACAGTTTCCTACACCATCAAAAGGCATTTGGAAACTGGAGGAAACTCTGACAGGAAGAAGTGTGGCAGACCAAAAGCCACAACACAATCAGAAGACAAGTTTCTGAGAGTCAACAGCTTGCGTGATCAGCGGCTCACAGGACAGCAGGTTCAAGCACAGCGTAACACTGGTCGAAGTAAGGAAGTCTCAGTTTCAACTGTGAAGAGAAGACTTCGAGCTGCAGGTTTGACAGGTCGAGTGGCAGTGAGAAAGCCATTGGTAAGATGGCAAAATAAGTAAAAGAGGCTTTCCTGGGTCAAGAAGCAGCGCCAGTGGACTACTGAAAACTGGAAGAAGATCTTATGGACCGATGAATCAAAATTTGAAATCTTCGGTTCATCATGCATGGTTTTTGTACGCCGTCGAGTAGGTGAAAGGATGGTTCCCCAGTGTGTGACACCAACTGTCAAACATGGAGGAGGAAGCGTGAAGATCTGGGGCTCTTTTTCTGGATCCAGAGTCGGCAACTTGCACAGAGTGACTGGCACCCTGAACCAAAAGGGCTGGGTGTTCTAAAACTTTTGACCGGTAGTGTAGATGCATGTACTGTGCATGTGTTACTCCGAATTGGGATTTTGTTCGCCTTGGACTTCCTTTTGTTTGGAGACAGAAATGCCCCATGGCTTTGTTTCATAATAAGGACAAATACAGTTCATTGATTAATTACGAGGTTCTTCAAGACTGGCAGTTTGTCGAACAAAATCCAAGGCAATAGTTTCGGTTTCTTTTGTTTCCCATGATGTTCATTGTCTCTCAAACTCAATGTCACCATTGTGTGGTTATTTGTTGCTCATACTCATATTAAATTGGTTTCTCTCCTGTGGTTTTAATATCGTTCACCTCCATTATATCGTCAGGACAGATGGGTTTTCATCAGTGCAGTCACGATTAAAACCCTCCATTTGCCATCTCCCAACCCTGACAGGTGAACAGGAACAATTTCCTTAATCCAAGGCTATAATGGATACACCCCTTCCTTGTCCTTCACAATTCAATTAACACCCAAATGCTAAGGAGTCATTCGTTGTAACAGTTGCTGAGTATGTAGAGGGTGAATATTGCATGTGGTGTGTGATGATGAGGTTAAAGCACAGGAGTGAGTAGGTACAAACTAATTGCTACATGTGGTGTGTGATAAATAAATATACAGTGGGTGTGACGTCATGGGTACAATGTTGGTGTCTCATAAGTGTACATTCACCGAGGTACACTTAAATAAAGGTTAAAAGCCAATCGAATGTTTGTTCACCACAATGGAATTGATCAATGTGGATACTCGCTGATCGAGTGTTTGTTAACCACAATAGAATTGATCAATGTGGTTACCAGCTGATCGAGTGTTTGTTAACCACAATGGAATTAATATGGTTAAGAGCTGATCAAGTGAGAGCAGGGTACTCAATCCGAGATGTAGTGCGGCGACCGGTCGGGTTATGCCTTGTGTTGGCTTAAAGGTTACGGTGGTGGGCTTAGGATCCTC
This sequence comes from Eptatretus burgeri, assembly GCF_056783735.1. Classification (NCBI taxonomy): domain Eukaryota; kingdom Metazoa; phylum Chordata; class Myxini; order Myxiniformes; family Myxinidae; genus Eptatretus; species Eptatretus burgeri. The sequence goes on along the minus strand of NC_140966.1, from coordinate 110,679,764 downwards.
GGATCCTGAATGCAAATCCTGCTTGGATGTTGAATTAATACCAAGTAGGGCTGACTCTGACTGTCATCCTTCCAAGGTTGGCAAAATGTGTCGGAGAATATGCTGGTATACTGTGTCGGAGAGGAGACCGGTCCAGGATTGTGCCCAACAATGGAGGGAATAGCCAATTAGCTATCACCTAATCAACTAAACCTAGGTGGCTAGGAATATATAAACAATTGACCCCTCCCACACTCCTTGAGCCGAAGAAGCTGCATAAAACAACCCAAGAAGACCTACGCAAGGTAAGCGCGATGCTGTTTCAAACCCTTCCCAGAGTTCCTCAACAACTATAAATACGTTCACACATGAGAATCCCAATGCTACACACCCAGTCAGCTACCGGACCGGTTTCATCGCTAATTGGCGAATCATCAGCGATAGCGCAAATAGCAATCCATACCAATGAGGCTCCCAAGCATCTACCACATGCAAAGGTCAAAAGCAGTCAATATGTACGTAAATAAAGAAAGACCCACCCACATCTCTCACCTGTGAATGGAGGGAATAGCCAATCAGCTCTCACCTAATCAACTAAACCCAGGTGGCTAGGATTATATAAACAATTGACTTCTCCCAATACAATTGATTGTATAAACAATTGCAGCTTCTTCGGTGAGAGGAGTGTGTGTGTGTGTGTGTGTGTGTGTGTGTGTGTGTGTGTGTGTGTGTGTGTGTGTGTGTGTGTGTGTGTGTGTGTGTGTGTGTGTGTGTGTGTGTGTGTGTGTGTGTGTGTGTGTGTGTGTGTGTGTGTGTGTGTGTGTGTGTTGATTTCTCTATAAAAGGCAAGCAAATTCCCAAAGCCATTGATGGTGATAAATTTGGACACGGTTGATTATAATCATTTTCTGCGCTCACACAAGTGGGTGAAAAACAGTGAAATTATTATAATCAAACGACACTGCACGAGCTTTGATAAACTCAAGCAAGATTTTTTTAATACATTGAGAGTGACAGGGTTGAGTAGTTGGTCATGTGTTGAAATTCCAGTTGTTCGGTTCGTGATTACCAATTGGGTAAAGTGCGAGTGAAAGGTCGCAGGTACTTCGTACGTGTCACCATTAATCTGAAGGAGCGTTAACCCGATTGTTCGAAGAAATAATGAAAGTGCTTGGAATTCAAGTCAATTATCCTCCTGTCTGAAGTAATGTACCATCTAGTTCCAAAACCCACACCCAACCCCACCCGCTTCACAACGCCATTCCTCACTCATCTGGCTCTTCCATGAGCATCAGACTTTCTACATAAACGATCCAATCAATCAAAACGACGACAGCAGGAAGAGCAAACAAGTGCAGCTAAATGAATCATTTGCTCAGGAGCTGCGATTGTAAGTGAGAAAAGGGGATTGCATGGTAAATGGAACCTTTCTTTTGGGTTATTCCAGGCATTGTGCCCTCATTTTCCACAGCAAGGGTTTGGGTCAGCACCGGTGATGACGTCACCAACAAGGTTAACCAGCAGGCCATTTAATGTGGATCACTTGGAGAGCCTTCTTGATATATCACGATGCCTCAATAATCAATCGCTCACAGCCTGTGAGTTTATAATCACGTCAATCAATGTGATTAAAAACTCACACATTATTAGTATGTGATATAAACTCTTACATTAATATGTAATAATAAAATCATACGTTATAAATATGTGATTATGAACTATACATAATTTATATGTGATATTAATTCATACATTATTAACTTGTTATTATAAACAATATGTGATTATATACTCAGACATTATTAATATGTGATGATAAACTCGTACATTATTAATATGTGATTATACACTCATACATTATTAATTTGTGATAATTATAAACTCTTTCATTGTTAATATGTGATGATAAACCCATACAATATAAATATGTGATGATAAACTCATACAATATAAATATGTGATTATAAACATATCCATTATTAATATGTCATTATCAACTCACACAATATTAATACGTGATTATAAACGTATCCATTATTAAAATGTGATTATAAACTCATACATTCATGTGTTATGATAAGCTCATACATTATTCATTTGTAATTATAAACTCATACATTGTTAAAATGTGATTATAAACTCATACGTTATTCATATGTGATATAAACTTTCACATTATTAATACATGATTATAAACTTACACATTATTAATATGATAATAAACTCATACATTGTTAATAGGTGATTATAAACTCATGCAATATTAATATGTGATATGAACTTATACATTATTATGCGATTAGTTATTATAAACTAATATATTATTAATATGTGATTACAAACATGTTCAAAATTAATATGATTATAAATTTGTACATTATTAATATGACATCATTAATACATTCATTTCAATATGTGATTGTAAACTCATACAAAATTGTAATTATTAATGTATACATTATTATGTGATTATAAAATCATATAATATTAATATGTGATTATAAGCTAATACATTATTAACATGTGATGATAAACTCATCCATTATTAATAAGATTATAAACTCATTCATTATTAATTTGTCATATAAATGCATACATTATTAATGTCATATAAACTTAGACATTAATAATATGTGATTATAAACTCATTTAATATTAACATTTGATTATAAACTCATACATTATTAATATGTGATTATAAACTTGTATAATATTAATACAATTATAAACTCATACATTATTAATATGTGATTATAAGCAAATACAACATTAATATGTGATTATAAATTTGTTTAATATTAATACGATTATAAACTCATGCATTATTAATATGTGATAGAAACTCATACATTGTTAACATGTGATAATAAACTCATACATGGTTAATATGTGATTATAAACACGTTCAAAATTAATGTGATTAAAATTTGTACATCATTAATAACTGACAACAATAATACATTAATATCAATATGTGATTGTAAACTCATACAATATGTGATTATAAATTTGTATAATATTATATGATTATAAAGTCATGCATTATTAATATGTGATTATAAACTCAAATATTATTAATATGTAATATAAACTCATGCATTATTAATGAAATTAAAAACTCATGCATTATTAATTTGTCATATAAATACATTCATTATTAATATGTGATATAAACTCATGCATTATTAATACTAGTGCGGGCCCGGAGGTGCGTGCCAGTATGTGCAGCTTCGTTCCTTCGCTCTCGTAAACGATGACTGGATTGGGGCATTTTTTCAATTAGATCGGACCAACCGTATCATAAATGGCCATAACTTGGGAAACACCTGGGAAACATACTCAGGTCTCCAGCGTCAATTGTGACATCATATCAAACGAAGAAGAAGAAGAATTGTGACTCCCCCCACCCCTCTCTCTCCCCCTCTCTCCCCCTCTCTCCCCCTCCCTCTCTCTCCCTCCCTCCCCTCTCTCTCGTCTCTCTCCCCCTCTCTAACCCCTAGTCTCACCCCTCCTCTCTCGCCCCTCTCTCTCGCCTCCACTCTCACACCCCTCTCCCACCACCTCCTCTCTCCCCTCTCTTGAATTGTGACACCCCCTCTCTCTCTCTCCCCTCTCTTCCCCCTCTCTCCGGCCCCCTCTCTCCCTCTCCTCTCTCGCCCCCTCTCTCGCCCCTTCTCTCCCCTCTCCTCTCTTCCCCTCCTCTCTCGCCCCTCTATCTGTAAATGTATTCACAAATGTCTACCAAGCACAACAATTAATTCAAACCTTGGGAAAAAACAGGTTTCCAACCCTTGGGAAACAGCTGTTTCCCTTGGGAAAATTCAAACCTTGGGATTAATTAATAATTTGAACAATTAATTCAAACCTTGGGAAAAAACAGCTTTCAAACCTTGGGAAACACTTGGGAAACAGCTGAAACAGATGAAGATCGATATCAAACCTTAAAAATGCACATATTCAGGTCCCCAGCGTCGATTGTGACGTCATACCAAACGAAGAAGAAGAATTGTGACGTCAATCGTGCAGAAAAATAAATAAATAAATAAACATTAATTGTGACGTCATTCGTGATGTCATAGCACCGTGTCCTGTCATTGATTGACAGACGTTATTGGTCATTATTGGTTGACAGACAATATATAGGTCGTTATTGGTTGACAGACATTGGTCATTATGTCACGTTATTCTTTTTATTACTGCCAATTATTATGCTATTATTATTATTATTAATATGCTGTTATCATTATTCTGAGATATCTTTGGGCAAAAATGGCATGATAAGGTGGAACGACATTTCAGCTGCGATATATACACCTTTCCAATACTGAAAAAAAGCAATAAAATGGCCGTAACTTGGGAACCGCTCGTCCGATTAATATCAAACCTTGAAAAAGCACATCCGCGGGTCCCCGGCAATATTCCTGGCAAGTTTCAATCAGATCGGACTGGCAGTTGTCGAGAAACGGTGGTCGCAGACACACACACACACACACACACACACACACACACACACACACACACACACACACACACACACACACACACACACACACACACACACACACACACACACACACACTGCTGGAATTATAGATAGATGTCATATAAAGTCATGCATTATTAATATGTGATTATAAACTCGTACATTATTAATGTGATTATAAACTCATACAATATTAATATGTGATTATAAACTCAAACATTCTTAGTATGTGATTATAAACTAATACATTATTTTGTAATTATCTACTCATACATTCTTAATATGTGATTATAAACTCATACATCATTACGTGATTATCTACTCATACATTATTAATATGTGATTGTAAACTCATACATTGTTAACATGTGATTATAAACTCATATGTTGTTAATATGTGATTATAAACTCATACAATATTAATATGTGATATAAACTTACACATTATTAATATGTGATTCTAAACTCATATTATTATGTGATTATAAACTCATATATTATTAATATGTGATTATAAACATGTTCAAAATTAATGTGATTTCAGTTTGTACATCATTAATATGACATCAATAATACATTGATATCAATATGTGATTGTAAACTCATACATAATTGTGATTATAAACTCATACAATATTAATATGTGATTATAAATTTGTATAATATTAATATGATTATAAACTCATGCATTATTAATATGTGATTGTAAACTCAAACATTATTAATATGTCATATAAACTCATGCATTATTAATGAAATTAAAAACTCATACATTATTAATTTGTAATATAAATACATTAATTATTAATGTCATATAAACTCATACATTGTAAACATGTGATTATAAACTCATACATTGTTAACATGTGATTATGAACTCATACATTGTTAATATGTGATTATTAAGTCATACGATATTAATATGTGATATAAACTTACACATTATTAATATGTGATGATAAACTCATATATTATTATGTAATTATAAACACGTTCAAAATTAATGTGATTATAAATTTGTACATTATTAATGTGACATCAATAACACATTAATATCAATATGTGATTGTAAACTCATACATAATTATGATTATAAATTCATACAATATTAATATGTGATTATAAATTTGTATAATATTAATGATTATAAACTCATGCATTATTAATATGTGATTGTAAACTCAAACATTATGAATGTCATATAAACTCATGCATTATTAATGAAATAAAAAACTCATGCATGATTAATATGTCATATAAACTCATGTATTATTAATATGTCATATAAACTCATGCATGATTAATATGTCATATAAACTCATGCATGATTAATATGTCATATAAACTCATGCATTATTAATGTGATTATAAACTCAGACAATATTAATGAGATTAAAACACATTCATTATTAATATGTCATATAAACTCATGCATTATTAATGTGATTATAAACTCAGACAATATTAATGAGATTATAAACCCGTACAATATTAATATGTGATTATAAACTTGTATAATATTAATATGATTATAAACTCATAATTCTTTATATGTGATTATAAACTCATACATTATTAATATGAGATTATAAACTCAAACTTTATTTGTATGTGATTATAAACTCATACATTATTAATGAGATTATAAGTTCGTACAATATTAATTCTTGATACACACTCCTACATTATGTTATGACATGATCATGCACTATAGTCAATTCGGAGGTGGAAAGGGAAGAGAGTGCATTTGAGTTTCCTTCCCACTGCACACAAAAGGCCACCATTAGCCCATCCAAGCTGTCTCTTCATAACAATGCCATCCACAAGAAAACCACTTTCCTGAAATAAAAACATTGGCCTGAGGCGTGATTCGGCTCGGTACACCCACCTTACAGTGGTACTCTTCATAAATACCTTAATATGTTTGATTCCAATGCAATAACATTCTCTGCGTGAAACACAAAATTGGACTTGTTGACTTGGGGGTAAGTATTCTGCTTACTCCACATTTTACACAAAGACAGTACCATCCTTACATGGTACTTTGATGAAAGATTAGATCCTCACATGACAGTACCATCCTTACATGGTACTTTGATGAAAGATCAGATCCTCACATGGCAGTACCATGAACGACAACTCAAAAAGAACAGATGTAATTGTCACAGATGCTTTTGTAAACAATTAGATGGACAATGAAATTCAAACTCAACAAAGACATTTGCATTTAGACATTCCGAGTACAATGCCTAACACAGTATACTGTCATTACCACAAAACACCGACATATTTATTTTGGTTTCTACAGGTGAGTCATAAGTCCCAGGACATGGTTTTAGCAGCTTATAATTTTTGACGAATTATAATTTTAATATAACGAACGTTTGGTCATCCGCTGCGTTTGCTGTAAAGTAAACTTCCAGTCTGAAATGCCTTTTTTATCCCCACAGATGAATACCTCATTTTGATGGTGTTGGCTTTCCAAAACCGTCCTCAAAGTCTTCTTGCACAAGTTTCTTCGTCTTGTTTGTGTTTCTCCTTTGGTGGTACCACACCACTGCTACCAGCTTCTCTTCCACTGTAAATGGACTGGCATCTGCCATCTTGGTTTTATGTATCATCTGAAAAACACAAACAAAACTATAAATAGATGGCATAAACAAATCTTGTATAAGCAGCTAAAACGAGCGGCAAGTTTATTGTACCAGTGTCCTGGGACTTATGACTCACACCGTACAAGGATAAAATAATGCGGACAAGAACTCAAATGTTCTCAAGGAGATAAGGTTATACCAAATTCAAGTTGTGTCATCAGTAGACAAAACATAGGACAGCCTGTCCAGACGCACACCTGGATTAGGACCAAGTCAATCAAACCGCAGACCTTAGACCCTGAATTTTTTTGATGTTGTGAACAAACTTAGGCATATCATGGGTGATGAAGGTAGTGGTCAAGTTTCACTGAAATTGTTTGTGTCGCTAATAGGAGAGAGCAAAAACCCGTTTTGGGGGGTAAAACACCCTCCTATAGACCACTTTAATGAGTGCAGATTTTGGTGCAGTTAATAAACTTTGGTACATCATGGGTGATGAAAGTTGTCGTCAAGTTTCATCGAATTTTATGTTTTCTGGAGGTGCTGCATAAGAGCCTGCCCAAATCTGTGTCTGAACCCAGCAAACACCTATTTGGGGGGCGGAGGGGGGGGTTAACCCCGTGCACTCCCATAGACCCCTTAACAAATGCAGATTTTCATGCGGCTGATACACTTTGGTACATTTCGGGTGATGACGGTTCTGGTCAAGTTTCATCGAAGTTGTGTGTGTACTTTTGGAGAAGAGAGCAAATACCTATTTTGAGGGGATCCAAAACCATCCCGGAGACACCTTAAAAGAGCGCAGATTTTGATGCATTCAATACACCTTCATCAGATATGAAGCTTGTGGCCAAGTTTCATCAAATTTGTGTGTTTGGTTCAAGCGATAATGACTCAAGTGTTTACAGACTGACTCACTCACTCACTAAAGCCTAAGTCACATTTGCCACGGCGGCCGTGGGGTCTCCAAAATCTACGGCCACTAGCAATTATACGGCGGCTGCAGTATTTCCATGGTCACACAATGTTGAAGTCACATATGTTTTTATTTTTCGGGGAGCCGCATGGCATATTTAGAAATTGTGGAGACCGAAAATGTGGGGGTGCCGTACGGTCGTTCATTTGATGTCGCACGGTGACCTTAGGGCGTCCCTGCGGCAGCCATATAATTTTCAAGGCAGATGCAAGGTAGCCTCAAGGTGCCCGCAAGGCGAACGCAGGGGGGCCCTAAGGCGAACGTGCGGCTAGACGGACGGTAACGAGTCGGTTCTTTTTTTTTCTCTTTTTTTTATCAGTTCATGGTTACGAAAATACAACTTTACGGGAAAACGGCTGGCTCAAACACTGTCAAATTGTATCCACAGGTGGGTCATGAACCTCAGACGACCCCATTAAATTTTGGGTCCAATTAGGTCAAAGGTCAAGGTCAGGTCATGAAAAGGTCAAAATCGTTTTTCGCTCATAACTTCATCAAAAATGATCCGATTTAATTCAAATTAAGCTTATAGTGAACCTTATATTCATTTTGTATTCTGGCCATGGCAATTGTCCAGGTTATTGCTGGAAAGACTTCTAGGTCTTTGACTAAGTCTCTTTCAATACTCTTGACTGCTTCCGTTGTATTCTCTTTAGTGACTTTTCTTACTATATATTTAGCCGCTTCTTCTTTTATTAGCATTGATGCTGGCAGTATATCTGCTTCTTTGAAAACCAATAAAGATCTTGCTTCTCTTGGATGTTCCAAGGCTATCTTTAGCACTGTCTTCTGAATGATCCATATATCTATATTGAACGTTTATTATCCCTTTTTAATGACCTTGATAATGGTGTTTACTAATTATACGATTTGACGTTTCCTGAAACGTATCACTGACATTAGCTGAGTTCACATTTTCATTCATACCACGTTTAAAGTACGTCTTCCTGATAGTGCTTATTATATGTAACCAATCATAATGTTTATTGTTTTGTTTGCCTTTTCAATTATTCTGTTTATGCACCTGTCTCTGTAATTCACTGTCTATGCACATTCTAGTGATTACCAATGAGAACAACGAACATCCATTACATTCACAAATCGAATTATTGATAAATTCTTCAACTTTATTGCAAGGAATTTTTGTGTTCATTGTAACTGAAATGTATCAACTAGAGCATCATCCGGTGTGATCATTTATCAAACTCCATGTAAAGTATTGTCATAGTGTATTTGCAACCTTATGAAGTATATGTTATAGTTTTCATTTGTCTTTTATGTACAATATTTTGGTATAGGCACACATATGGTGTCCCTCATCCCGACACCTAGCGACTGGTGTCATAAACAATGCGAACTCAGCTAACGTCAGTGATACGTTTTCATGATAACATCATAACGCAACTCGTCATGTTTTGTTTTTCGCGATGTGCAACACACCATAATTATCCTTCATAATAAATGGCATTTTCAAATGATATTTTTTCTGAAGCATTCCTTCTAGTTGATCGATACAATGGTGTTCACCACGTTTCACTTCTGCTCTTCCATATCTCTATCTCTAAATATATAACAATACTATTCAAAAGAGGCTTGGACAAATCCGTTTGCCCACATTTATTATCAAAGACTCTATTTGGGAGATTTTTTAAGATGAATAAAATGTAAAAAAAAAACATGTTTGTTTGTCTTATTGTATGATGGAGTCTGATGTTTATTATCAAGTGCACCAAGCACTATTTAAACCACGGGTACTTGAAGCTTGTAAATGATGTTAATTTGATATATTATAACACATGTTTGATAGGTGTGGGTAGATGGATAATAAATATTAATTCTACAGACCATATCTACACTCTACAGACATACGCGGCCAGCTCTAGACTAACATAATTTACAAGTTTCAAGTACCCGTGACTTAAACAACAGTTATCACATTCAAGCATTATGATGTCATTGGTCAAAATTACATATTTTCCATTATAAATCAAAAAAGGTTAGGAATATGCGTGTTTACTATAGAAGACATATATCAAGTCCTTTATTGGCTTTCATTTGACACCATGACCTTTGACCTTACATGGCCTTGAAAGGTCAAAATCATTTTACGGTCATAACTTCGTCAAAAATGGTTTAATTGACTTCAAACTAAGACTAAAATATTCCTTATTCTAGTCCTTATAATCAACATTCAGGTTAAGGATGTATCAAATTTAAATTTGATCCTCAAAATAACTTTATGCCTTAAATGGGCGGGATTTGTTGTGCTTGGCACCACTTGTTCTTTTTAAAATCATAACTGCCAAACCATGTGACCTGTGATGTCATAGGTGGATAACTTTTTGTTATCATGGATAAGTGATCATACCTGTAAAGTTTTGCCTTGATCTGTTCACATGTTTCGGAAAAGAAGATTTTTGAAGGTTTTTATGTTTAAAAAAAAATGGCTGCCAAACCACATGACCGATGATGTCATCAATTCCCCCCCTCCCTCCCCTCCAATACAATTTAGCCCTAAATGACCCTCAAAATGTTCAAACTGATCAGATAAAGCATTTGACATGTGCAATTATGACAGTATAATGAAGTCACCTCTGACATCATCAATCATGTTTGCTTTAAACCCCTGAACCCAGATTCAAAATATTCAATAAATCTGGCTGTCAGACGATATGTCCGACCTGGTTGTAATTTAAAAGATATATTCCCCATGACTACTAGATCATAACTGTGACGTTTCATGTCAATTGATCAAGCGGTTCAAGAGAAATTGTTTTCAAAGATTTTCGTTCAAACTGATATGGCTGCCAGGCCATGTGACTTATTGATTATTCGTAAACATCGTGGTATCCCCAAGGCTTGGGGAACATGTCAAAGTTTCCCCTTGATTCGTCAAGCTGTTCTGGAGAAGATGTTTTTTAAGGGTTTGAGGCTAAATCCAACATGCGGCTGCCAAACCGTGTGACATATGACGTCACAGTTGGAGAACTTTTTGTTTCTCATGGATAGGCAATCATACCTGAAAAGTTTCACCTCAATCTGTTCAGCTGTTTCGGAGAAGAAGGTTTTTGAAGGTTTATATACTAAAAACAATATGGCTGCCAAAGCACGTGACCGATGACGTCATCAATTTTTTGTTGAGTTGTTGAGTTTTGTTCATCAACATCAATCAAGAGATGATTGAGGATGTGTTCAGCATCGGGTGTATTAACAACTAGAATGGCTGTTGGTGCTGGGTGAGGGCGTGTGAGGCACATATTCCCCCCAGGTGTAGCAGGATCCGTGATGGAGGAGCTGGTGGAGAATTTTGATCATGGGGTGGAGTTGGCCATGGCCGTAACAAGCAGGTATGCAAACACACAGACGAATGGTCTGAACGCAAAACAGGGGGTCCAGAAAATGGAGGTCTGGACAAGGACTCTCCTGCGGAGGTGTGTGTACCTGGGTGTTTGTGGTCTGGAGGTGCTGCATAAGAGCCTGCCCAAATCTGTGTCTGACACCATGGCATGGGTCTGTGCGGTGGAGGTTGATGGCCTGGTTTGTGAACCATGTGCTTCAATGCATGGTGAGCTACTGCACTGAGAGACCAAAACAGCGCAGCCTGTGTATACATGCATGGGCGTGGCAGAGTGAACATGTGAGCAAGTGCACGTGTGGATGGATATCTGGTGAGTGTGAAACGTATGGCGCCTGCGTGCGAGGTGCATTGCTTGGACTTCAAGAGGGTAAAAGGAACATCAACAGGGAGCCGTGATTAGAGACGGACTGTGTAGTTGCAGTGTTAGAGTGGCTTCTTCAGGGGTTAGTGAATAGGGCTCCAGCTTGGGGTGAGCTGAGAGGCAAGCAGGGGGTGCCACACATTGGAGCAAGTATACGTGCAGGCCCCTTGAGTTTTGTTAGGATTGGGTTGGCATGCTTCCCTGAACTCTACGGAAATCCTGTGTAGATCCTGCAGAAGTCCTGCTGCATGATTGTTGGGCGTGGAGGCCAAGGATGCGGGTCTCCATGGAGAATCCACAGTGCACAGAGGGTAATTAGGTCGAGACAAGGTCAACAAGCAGGTTGGTGTGAATGACGATTAGGATTAGAGGAGATTTAAATGACAATTTAGTTATATTTAGATGATGGGTTTGAGTTAGATTTCTTTGGAATTGGCTGACTTAAGGATAGATGCCTTCCTCCTTCTTCCTCTTCCTGTCTCGACGGGACTAGGAATGAAAGGAGGAAGGATTGAAGAAGAGATGAGGTGAATGAGGTGCGTGGACCAATTTTTTTAGAAATCAAGATTGATTTATTGATGAAGAGGAAGCTCACCCCACTGTGGAGAGGAATCCCGGTTTCGGTTAGGTAGATCGAGGGGATTCAGCTGTTTCGAAACATGGATGCCGTTCAGGTGTTGGTGCTGGAAGAAGTAAAGTTTTGTTTATTGGGCAGGGGTCGTTGATGGGCTGGGGGTGTGGCTCAAGGTGTGTAGGTATTTTGGGAAGGGCACCCAGATGCTAGTTGCCATGGGGCCCAGAGGGGCGAGCAAAATTTCCGTTGGTGGGCCCGAGCACCCAGGAGAGGGTTTGATGCGCTATATGTCAGAAAGGGCACTGGTGGAGGAGCCAGAGAGGACTCCCCATAATTCAGGTGGAGACCTGCAGAGGGAGCCACACCTCCCAGCCACGAGATTGCGCAAAGGCACAGAAAAGTCGAGAGCTCATAGAACACGATACCGCATGCAGTGTTCTGGTATATACTTCGATTTTAACGAAATAATAATTTAAAAGATTCATTAAAAAAATTCCATAAGTTATCACTAATTGAAGCAGTCTTATACATCAATGACCCTTATTCACCGCCCCATTTAACATGTCGAAATCCTGCAAAACGGAAGGGTTTTGGAAGTGACAAGAAGGCGATTTGTGTTCCACAGTATATAATTAAATCAATAAATAACAGATTCTAAGAGTCGTTTTGCCGCCGTTAACATGGTGTTGATTACATCACCTTCTCAAACACGTTACATTCGTCCTTCGTGCTTGTTGTATGGTCCTTTATGATGTCCTTAAAAACAGTAACTTTCCTCTTTGGAATGATTTACAATATGTTTGACTGCCAGGCAGGCAGACATAGTCAAAAAAACAATATCTCACTCCTTTCTACGCATTCATGATTGGGACTAATTCAGACAAAGTACTGTACTGTAAAACATCAAGTTTGTTTTCTGATTCATGTTCAAAATACAACATTGATTTGAAATAATTTGTTCCTCAATCATGAACTGATGTTTACAGACAGATAGGTGGATAGACGGACATGAACCAATTGCTTAACCCCACTGTAATAATTTGAGGGACAGCACGTAAGTTGGTTGGTAGGGGTTAATGGTAAAATGAGAAATGTGTTTTGAAAGTACTGGGATAGATCGAGATGCTTCCCCTTCACACCATTTTTGATGTCTGCGGCCATTGGAGATAAACGGAATAGGATAATTGGTTTATCCGAGGACTCATTATGTCCAAATTTGTTACTGTAAGGGCAGGCATGTCCCCAGTCGGGATACTACACCAGCGAACCAGGTAAGAAGGCCACGCAATCTCATCGTTTAGAGTCACTGCACATGCCTTGATCTCTTCCTGGGAGATAGATTAGCCAAATGGGATTAGAGGGCACAGGAGGGATAGATTAGTTTGGAGTGATTTAGAGGGGCAGGAGCCAGGATGTGATCGAGGGATAAGTGGGGCAATTAGGTGTAGGATAGGTTAGGGCTGAAGCTGGCCATCCGACATGTTTCCACCCCATGCTCTTGCCACCACAACCAAGACCATCTGCCAGCTCACACCATCTGCTGATTCATACCACCTGCCTCTACAGCCATGCCACTTGACAGTTTTCGCCATTGTTCAGCCATGCCATCTTCAGTCATGCCATCTGCCTGCCATGCCATCACAGCCATGCCATCACAGCCACCTGCCACCAGTTTTACTACTTCCCTTTTGTGTGTTTGTTATGGGCCATAAGGGCCCGAAGAGGCCACTGTGTCAAGGCTGCATGGGCAAAGTTTCATTTTTTATTGGGGCCTAAGGGCCATCTGCTGTTGTGTGCCATAAAGGCCAAAGACCCTGTTGTGTATTGGGGCACATGGGCCAATAAGACCCTGTTTAAAGGCCACATTGGCCCTTTGTTGAAATTTTTGTGGGGTCATAAGAGGCAAAGAACTCAAGTCGTGGAGAAGCTATTTGGGGCATCGGGGAGCACCGGGTGCTGAAAGGCCATGTGGTCACTGAGGACACTTATAGTACCGACTCAGGACCCTGTTAGACAGCATTGAGGAAGGAGAGATGCAACCGGTTATTCTGAAGGAGAGTCTGAAGAAGGAAGGTGGGGGTAGTGTTGTGGAAATTACTTATAGGGATTAACATTGCTTCACATAGTTAGTTATCTCCATGGTAAATGCCTCAGAGTAAGCATAAGGTAATGCAATTGTAATATTAGATCTGTGTCGCTTTATACATGTATATATAGAGAGGTGACATCCACACTCTCAAATGTGTGTCTAAGAACTGCTGTCCTTTGAATCTTTATTTAATGTTACCACCCTCTGAAATCTGTATATTGTGTTCGTTTCAGCATTTGGGTGGGCCATTAGCCCGTAGTTTATCATCAACCATCAACCCACAGCGGAAGATGGGGGCCACAGACTTTAAATGCACGGTCAGCCGGGAGGAAGGGAGGAGATACCCGGAAGCCACCATGCTGAAAGCTGCATAAGTCTGCAGGGTTGATGTGTGAGAGCTATGCCACCACACAGCCACACCTCTACGCCTCCTCATGGGCCAGACAGCAGCTGCAAGGACATGCCTGGGCTGCCCCCTTGCATCGGTCCAAGCTGTGTCTCGTGACAAAGCTCGGGTATTTCCTGGATAGTCACTCTATCTGTTGTCTATCTCATGTGGTATGACTGGGGCCCTAAGTTAGATTAATGAAGGAATCTTCCAATTGTTCGTTGTTTCATGGGCACGGTATCGGTAATTGGTAAGGGGTTTTATTGTCATCATTATTGTATTGCTTCTTTGTAATCCTGTTCTCTTTTTGACCACAAATGTTATTAAATATATCTGGTCTCAGGTGTGTGTGTGTGTGTGTGTGTGTGTGTGTGTGTGTGTGTGTGTGTGTGTGTGTGTGTGTGTGTGTGTCTGTGTGTGTGTCTGTGTGTGTCTGTGTGTGTGTCTGTGTGTGTCTGTGTCTGTGTCTGTGTCTGTGTCTGTGTCTGTGTCTGTGTCTGTGTGTCTGTGTCTGTGTCTGTGTCTGTGTCTGTGTCTGTGTCTGTGTCTGTGTCTGTGTCTGTGTCTGTGTCTGTGTCGGTGTTGATGTCTACGTGTGTCCAGGCTGTAACTTTTTACCATTTGAGTTTTTGACATGACATTTTAAACAAAGATATAATCTGAGAATATAGTGACGATTAATTAAGAATTTGGTCAAAAGGTCAAAGGTACTGTTTAGCGTACAGAAGAAGAAGAAGAAGTCTGAATACAAGACGGGCTTTGCATTAACAGATGCTTTCTCATTGTTCTTGTCATCTCACCCACTCATCTGCAAAGTTTGTCATCATTCATCCACAACTTTTTGAACATATCGTTTTGGCCCCATCTCTCAATGATGAAGACTTACAGTATTCAATACTTTAATGATAAAAGCAAATCGCTTTATTTAAATTCCATCATTGCTTTTTCCACATACACTTAATCTCATTTGCAAATTAAAGCAATTGAACACATTTATAAACGATGACTGTAACTCTGAGCGGTTATTCCAATGACGTCATCACAGGGATTCCGACTGTTGCCTGGTGTTATTGACGGTGCACTGTACTTTCTTCAATTTTTACCTTCGCATTCTGCGAAAGGTTATGTTTTGGTCGCTGTGTATTTATTTATTTGTGAATATGTGTGTTTGTTTATTATTCGCATAACTCAGAAAGTATTAAACCGAATTGCATTAAATTTGGTGGGATGATTCATGAGTATCCAAGGACGATTTGATTAGATTTTGGGAGCGATCGGGTCAAAGGTCAAGGTCATGAAAAGGTCAAAAACACTCTTTTGAGCATAACTTCCTTCATAATACAGCTATCGACATGCAACCACCGCCATATTGTTCCATGACGAGATACCTTTCGGATATGTAGTGTCGGATTTGACGTAACGTCATCAGAAGTGCGTCTAAATGATGTCACAAGATGACGTAAATTTTCAATTTTCGATTTCATCAGTTTTGATCATACTGATTTGTAGGACTTACCTTAAGGACATCACACACCAAATTTGACTTCAATCGGACTGACCGTTATGACGTCATTGACGTTTGAACATGACGTTTTTAAATTGTGGCTAAAATGTCCTGATATTTTACATTCAAATATCTATATAATTTATAAAGCAAAGTCTCCCAAATCCAGGCATTAGGATCAGTACCAAAATATCTGTTTATTGATGTACAGGTTTTGCCAATTAACTCTGTAGTCAAGGTCAAGGTCACACTCAAGGTCAAAATATACTTGTAGGCATAGCTTCAGATCTAATAGAGCTATTGACATGAAACCAACGTTAAAACGTTCAGTGAACTACGAGCTTTCAGAATGGTAGTCCCCGATTGGACGTGACGTCCCCGGAAGTGCGTCAAAATGACGTCAAAAGATGACGTCATTTTTCAACTTTTTAATTTTTCAGTGTTTATCATTCCATTTTGTTGGACTGCCTTCAAGGAGGTTACACACCAAATTTGACGTCAATCGGACTGACGGTTGTGACGTCATGGACGTTTTAAAATGACGTTTTTCAAATGTGCCCGGAAAAAAGTTGCGGCGGCGAAGGTATGCGCTCTACCGAGTGCCCGTTCTAGTTCAAATATAATTGGTAGTAACTGAAGAAAACAATGGGATAAATAGCGTCCAGGGATTCAGTCGTCCGCAAACTATCTTCAAATGAGTCTGCAGAGCACGCGTCCGCAAACTGGGAACACAGGCCGGTGTCGTACCAATTATCTTCAAATTTGGCACTGCAAACGATGCTTGAAGCAGTTGGGCCTTGTCACTTTACTTTGGCTGTCCAAGTTTTCCTTACAGTCGGATCTTTTGGGAAAACGTGCGCACTCACTCACACCATCTCTGGTTGTGTTGCCGCCAACGAACAACAATACATCTCGATGGCATTCTCAGTACTTTTTCAGAGTTCAGTGTTTTTCAGAGCGAATGTAGGCCACGCGTAAACACAAGTCCCAAAGCAAAACTATCCTGAAGATGACGTAGTGGGTCATGTGATGTATGACGTAATAACATCGCCATCTTTTTTTTGGGGGGGGGAGGCAATCAGCATAAAAGGACACCAAAAACCATTAAAATCTTCATTTCAAGATATTTATTTAAGAAAAAAACGATGAAGTATTAAGTGAAGCCTTATTATTAATTAAACCAAGCATGAATTTCTGATTCTGTTGACCTTTAAACTCAATCACCCTTTATGTTGATGCCATCCATTATATGGTAATAGTGTCCGAGTTGTACTCCTTATTATAACATCGTGTTGGCTCGCAACTCGACCTGCTCGATGTGGTCGAGCCAGGACCCATTAGGAAATAAATGATCCAGGTAAAGGTAACCCGAGAGAATTGGTGTAAAGCACACCATGAGCACGGCCACTCAGGGGGAAGAGTTTGCTGGAAAGCTTTTACATATTGAAAGGCTGTGCTCATGGTTCGGTTTACCTTTCTGTGTGCTCGGGCACTCTCTGTTAGAACCAGGCCCCAACTCTGGACCAGAAGGGTGCAGTCTGACCAGCCTCAGGGGAGACTAACCCCCCCCCCCCCCGCCTTTAAACTGAGATACACCAGGAACCTTGTGGACTTGGCTGGCGCAATTACCTGTTGGTAAAAGGTGCTGCTACTGTAGATAAATACAATTATTATTGTTTGGTCAAATGTGCCAGCTGACAAATTGGGCTAAGCTGGGAGACACAGCGGAGTGCATTTGGTACATGTGTCTGTCTGGTTGGCTGTTTGTTTGTTATAACGAAAATTGAAAAATTTTCATCACATGTCAGTCTGTCTTGTTTGTTACTTGCAAAATAGAAGATTTTTCAATTATATTGATCAGTCGATTTTGTTGTTCTGTGTGTCTATCTGTGTTTGTGTTTGGATGAATGTTTATTGCTTACAGGTCACAATTTTAAACCGATCTTCAGGAAACTTCACCACATGGTAGAGTTTGTCATAAGGAAGAAGCCTATTATATTTGAGGTCAAAAGGTCAACATAGGCCAAAGGTCAACAACTCTGGTAAGATTTCTAAAATCCTCAATTTTAATCCGATTGACTTGAAGTTTGAAGAGGATTTATATTTCAGGTCACTCAATTCAACCAGCCAATTATTTTTGAGTCAACATAAACCAAAAGGTCAACATAGGTCCAAGGTCAACAACTCACATGATATTTCTAAAATCCTCAATTTTCATCCAATTGACTTCAAATTTGAAGAAGATTTATATTTCAGGTCACTGAAGAGGATGGTGACTTCAACTGCCATCATGCCAGTTGGCTGGGTGTGAGTACCTCTCTCACCTCATGGCACTTCAGCAAAAGACTTCAGCGACTCATTGGGACTGACTCAATCAGTCAACTTCTCGACCTGGATCTCAACCAGCAGTACTCTATCTCTTCTGGATCTGATGTTGACAAATTTCCCTGAAAATATCAGTTCTTTCTCCGCTCCAATCGGTTCTTCTGACCACATACTTGTCAGAGTAGACATCTCTCTGGCTGTTATTAGAGAACCACCTCAGCACCGTTGAGTCTGGCATTTCACTCAGGCCGACTGGCAGGGTCTTCAAGCAGCCATCAAACTTCAAGACTGGTCTCCTATCACTACTTTCTCCAACATTAACCCGTCCTGGGAATTCTTCCAAAGAAACTTGCTCTCCCTCATGCACAGATTTATCCCCTCTCGTTTTCAGTTGTCCTACCCTTCCTCCTGCCCATGGTTCACTGAAGCTTGTGGCGAGGCAGCTGTCCTGAAACAACTTGACTTTGCCTCATTGAAAGCAAACCCAACTGAGGGTAATCTCAGTTCCTTCCATAAACTCGGAACAAGTGTGTGTCTACCCTCAGGAGAGCCAGAAAACAACATCTTTCTCATCTCAAGTCTGAACTCTCAAACCTCTCTCCCTTCTCCAAATCCTGGTGGTGTTTAATCAAATCTGTTTCTGGTGTATGTTCCCCCTCCATCCCCTCCCTCACCTCAAATGGCCGCACTGCTGACACCGCATGTGAAAAGGCTGAATGCCTAAACTCGGTGTTTGCATTAAAATCTTGTGTCCGAAACCCATTGCTTTCTGTACCACCTTACCCAGTCACACCCAACTGTCTCTGGACTCTGTGTCCTTTTCTCCTGACAAGGTGGAGAGCTTGCTGTCAAACCTCGACTCAGATTCTGCAACCGGTACAGACGGCATCAGCTCACGTGTCCTAAAAACCTGCTCCTCTGCTCTTGCTCACCCTCTCTCTGTTCTATTCACCCTCTCATTTGCTCAAGGTCATCTATCATCTGCTTGGAAATAAGCAAACGTTACTGCACTGCATAAACAGGTACAAAAACAGATCCCTGCAAATGCAGACCAATCAGCCTTCTCCCAATCATCAGCAAGGTTATGGAATCCATCATTGCTTCAGACATTAAATCCTTCCTCTTCTCCAATGGCTTGATTTTCGATCATCAATTTGGTTTCAGACCAGGTCACTCTACCCTGGAGATGCTGGTTCTGCTCTCCCATCAATGGATGGAGGTACTCAATGCTATACATGAAATCAGAGTCATTTCTCGAGACATATCGCGTGCTTTTAACATGGTCTGGCACCCTGCCCTGCTCACCAAACTCTCTTTCTATGGTTCCATCTCCACTCATGGCTCGCAGACTTCCTCTCCTGTCGCAGTCAACGTGTGGCACGAAATGGAGTTCTCTCATTCCCTCTTCCTGTCCAGGCTGGAGTTCGTCAAGGCAGGGTTCTGGACCCTGCTCTTTTTCTGGTTTTCATCAATGATCTCTCCGACTGTCTGGAAAATCCTTCTTTATCGCTTTGCTGATGACTCCACCCTTCGCCACATTTCCAACTTGGCCTCCAATGCCAGTCGCCGACAGGGAATCCACCATCATGCAAAGTCCTTCTTCGGCCCACCTGAGCTCCTGACCACATGCAAAGCTTTCGTCTGCAGCCTGATGGAGTACTGCTCTCCCCTCTGGGCTGGTGCTCCTGCCTCTCACCTTTCTCGGCTTCACGCTGTGGAAACCAAGGCATTTAGGATCATTGATACCTCCCGCGGTGAGGATGAATCTTTGGGCCACTCACTCTCTCACCGCAGGCAGGTCGGTGGTCTTTCTGTCTTCAACCGTCTCCTCTCTGGTCTCGCCCCTCACCCCTGCTCTGTCTGCTATATGTACCCCCCCCTCCATATTTCCGCAGGGCGCTCAAGGTCCGCCAGCAACCCCCTTTTGGTAAAACTACCAAAATCACGTACCACTACTCACCTTCATTCTTTCGTTCCTCTTTTTTCCCACCTTTGGAATAAACTCCCACACTCTCTTCAATCCCATTCTTCCCTCCAGGTCTCCAGGTCTTCAATACAGCTGTTCACCACCACCTCTTATCTTCCCCCATCCAAAACCATGATCTTTTCTACCCCCGTTAATCCACCCTAAACATACCTCCTTCAAATTCCCTGCTTTCCTTCCTGAAAGTACCTTGTTGTGTAAGGTCCTGAAAGTCCCTGTGGTGTCTATTTTGTATACCCCGTGTTCACCACCCCATCCCTATTCCTTCCACAGATCTCCTAATGTCTCTTTTCCCCACAGTTTTGTCTTTCCCTCTCCCGTCCCTCTTGTCTCCTGCTCCCCTTGTTGTGCATTCTGTGTTAGCTCCTATACAAGCCTCGACAATGCGTACAAAAAAAAAGTATTTGAATTCAACCAGCCAATTATTTTTGAGGTCAACATAGGCCCAAGGTCAACAACTAACATCTTTGTCAAACTTTACCAGAGGATTTTGTCAGACAAAAGTAAAGCTGTCAATGACTTTTGAATATATATGTCAAAGGTCAAGGTGACAGTGACGTCATTTGAATGAGGTATTTGTAAAATCCTCAATTTTCATCTCATCGACTTGAAATTTGAAGAGGATTTGCATATCAAGTCACTGAATTCAACCACCAATTATTTTCGAGGTCAAAATAGGCTAAAAGGACAACATATTGACTTTCTTTCTAAAATTTCTGCTTTCTAAAATTGTCAATTTTCATCCGATTGACTTGAAATTTGAAGAGAAGTTGCATATTTGGTCATTGAATTCATCTACCAATTATTTTTGAGGTCAAATTTGTTTTAGGGATCTTGCAAATATCGTGCTGTGCCCGACGTCTTCTTGTTTGTACGTTTGTCTGTGAGTGCGATAACTCGCGAACACGTGCAGCTATCTTCCTCAAACTTTACCAGAGGATTTTGTGGGACAAAAGTAAAGCTGTCAATGTCTTTTGAACATATATATATATATATATATATATATATATATATATATATATATATATATATATATATATATATATATATATATATATATATATATATATATATATATATCTGAAAGGTCAAGGTGACAGTGATGGCATTTGAATGATTTTCGTCATACCTGTCAAGCCTTCCTTTTTGTTACTTACAAAATTGAAGATGTATATTGCTCAGTTGATTTTGTATTCTGTCTGTCTATCTGTTTATCACCTACAAGTCACAATTTCAAACTGGTCATCATGAAGCTTTACCAAGTTGTAGAGGTAATATCAACTGAGAAGCCTTTTGATTTTGAGGTCAAATGTCATCTTGAGATCAAATTTCTAAAATTGCCATTTTTCATCCGATTGACTTGAAATTTGAACAAGATTTGCATATTGCATCACTGAATTGGGAATCCAAGTATTTTTGAGGTCAAAAGGTCAAAGGTTTGACTCAAGGTCAAACTTATAAAGTCATCAATATTTATCTGAAAAAAATCAATTTTCATCAGATTGACTTGAAAATTAAACAGCAATTTCAGTGCATTACTGAATTGGGAAAGCAACTATTTTTGAGGTTAAAAGGTCAAAGGTCAACTCAAGGTCAGTCAAACTTCTAAAATCATCAAATTTCATCTGAAAATTGATCAATTTTCAGCTGATTGACATGAGAGTTAAGCAGCAATTGCATAGTGCATCACTGAATTTGGAAACCAACTATTTTTTCTGGTCAAAGGTCAACTCATGGTCAAACTTCTAAAATCATAAATTTCAATCAGAAAAATAATCATTTTCATCCAATTGACCCGAGCTTTGATTAAGATTGTCAATTTTAATCTTAATGAAAAGGACAATTTGATGTATCTATGGCAACCTTTGGAGAGGAGGTGGATTTTGCAAGTATCGTGCTCTGCACGATGTCTTTTTTTACTTACGAAATCCAAAGATTTCGTAAGTATATTGATGACTTCCGTCCTCTGTTTGTGTGTTTGTTACTTATGAAATCTAAAGATTTCGTAAGTATATTGATGACTTCCATCCTCTGTTTGTGTGTTTGTGTGTGTGTTTGTGTGTTTGTTTGTAGGTACGATAACTCGAGAACGGAAGAAGCTACCAATGTCAAATTAAACCACGTGATTCAGGAGGGTGGTGGCTAGTGCTGATTTGATTTTGGTCAAAATCGGTCAAAGGTCAAGGTCACAATGAGGTCAAACATCCTATTTTTGATGGTTTGGTACAGAATCATCGTATAAACTCCTGGTTTGCGTCGCTACCTTCTCTGGAGACAGCTTTTATTAGACAAGGTCAGAGGTCAAGTTTACGATTTCGTAAGTACCAGTCTCTGACTGCTTGTTTATTTGATTGTCTATTTACATTTGTTTGTTTGAATGTCAATCACCTACATGTCACATTTTAAAAACGATCTTCATGAAACTTCACAAAATGGTAGAGTTGGTGATATGGAAGAAGCCTATTGATTTTGAGGTCAAAAGGTCAATATAGACCAAAGGTCTACAACTTTGTCAAATTTCTAAAATTAATTTTTATCTGATTCACTTGAAATTCGAACAGGATTTGCAAATCAGGTCACTGAATTCAACTACCATTGGTCAACATGTTTGAGGTCAACATTGGCCAAAGGTCAAAAAGTTAGCTTGGATTTCTAAGATTCTCAATTTTCATCAAATTCACTTGAATTTTGAAGAGGATTTGCATATCAGGTCACTGAATTCAACCACCAATTTTTTTGTGGCCATCATAAGCGAAAAGGTCAACATAGGACGAATTTCTAAAATTGTCATTTTTCATCCAATTCACTTGAAATTTGAAGAAAATTTTCATAACAGCTCATTGAATTCAACCACCAATTATAAGCTTATCTGGAGTTTACATTCCAGATAAGGTATTGTCATCGTGTGCCGTCTGTCCGTCTGTCTTCTTTTTCGATTTCTCTGGCCAAAACGTTGGGCCGAACTGGCTGAAAATTTGTGGCACAGTTCCTCTCCTGACTCGTGACAGGAATTGCAAAGTTCGTTCCAGTCACATGAATTTAAGTCTGTCAAAATGGCCGACTTAGTAAATTTCTTCAAAAATCTTCTTCTCTTGACCCACCAGTCAGAATGCTACCAAATTTGGGTAACAACATTAGGCCAGGGCAGGGATGTGAAATTGCGAAGGTCATGCTGATCACATGACCGGAAGTGTGTCAAAATGGTCACGTGATTCGGGAGCCATATTGCTTTGTTTTTTTAAACCTTCAAAAATATCTCTCTCGGACGCTCTGGAAAATCCTCTATTTCTCTTTGACGACGACTCCACCCTCTGCCGTACCATCTGTCATCCCTCAGACCGGCAAGCAGCAGCTTCTTCGCTCACTGCAGATCTGGATAAAATCACAAACTGGTCCAACACGTGGAACATGTCTTTCAATCCAGACAAATCTCACACTCTCACTAGGTCTCTTCGAAAGGACCGTTTAGAACCCCCTCCCCATCCACTTTCTCAACAATCCTCTGGAAGAAGTCTTTTCTTTCAAGCTTCTGGGTCTCACTATCTGCCATGACCTTTCCTGGGAAAGTCACATTTCCAACCGCGCCTCAAAAGCCAGTCGCCGACTGGGAATCCTCCGTCGTGCAAAGTCCTTCCTCGGCCCTCTTGAGCTCCTGACCACTTACAAAGCTTTTGTCCGTAGCCTGATGGAGTACTGCTCTCCCCTCTGGGCTGCTGCTCCTGCCTCCCACCTTTCTCGGCTTCACGCTGTCGAAACCAGGGCATTTAAGATCATCGGCATCTCCCGCAATGAAGCTGAGTCTTTGGGCCTCTCACTCAATCACCGCAGGTTGGTTGGTGGTCTTTCTGTCTTCTACCGACTCCTCTCCAGCCTTGCCCCCCCCTGCTCTCTCTGCGATTTGTCCCAACCACATTTCCACAGGGCGCTCAAGGTCCGCCAACAACCCCCTTCTGGTAAAACTACCAAAATCACGAATCACTGCTCATCTTCACTCTTTCATTCCTCTTTTTTCCCGCCTTTGGAATAAACTTCCTCACTCAATTCTTTCCCATTCTTCCCTCCAGGCTTTCAAAACAGCTGTTCACCACCACCTCTTATCTTCCCCCATCCAAATCCTCGATCTTTTCTACCCCCGATAATCCACCCAAGCCCACTTCCTTCAATTCCCCTGCTTTCCTTCCTGAAAGTCCCTGTAATGTCCATCTTCTCTTCGCCATGTTCCCTGTCCCATTCCCATCCCTCTCCCTTCCACAGTTCACCTAATGTGTCTGTTCCCCACTGTTTTGTCCCTTCCACTCCCACCCCTCTTGTCTCATGCCTCCTTGCTGTGAGTTGTGTGTTAGCTCTCATACGAGCCTCGACCAAGGTATACAAAAAAAATATATATATTCTCAAAAATACCTGAACAGATCGAGGTGAAACTTTACATGCATGACATCTTACCCACGAGGAACAAAAGGTTCACACATATGATGTCCTACGTCACATGGTTTGGCAGCCATATTGGATTTACCCTAAAATCCATTAAAAAAAATCTTCTCCAGATTGGCTCGATAGATCGAGGCCAAAGTTCACAAAAATATTCCCCAAGTCTTGGGCGTACAAGTTTGTTAAGTAATAATTGATAGGTACATGGTTTGGCAGCAATTGGATTTAAGAAAAAATATTAAATGATGTTTTCTCTGGAACCGCTTAATCAATCAACGTGAAACTTTAAAATTATGATCTAGTTGTGATGGGGAATATATGTATTAAATTGCAAGTTGATCAGACACATGGTCTGGCAGCCAGAATTACTTTATTTTTTTATGTGGGTTTAAAAAAAAAAAATTGATTAATTTTTGAATGAGGCTCACTTGGCTGTGCCAAGTTTGAAGGTAGCGGAGGAGCAGCTGAAATGTGAATCCTATACAGGTTCCTCCTGATGACTTCATCTTTGCTTTTTGCTTGTTCAGGTTCCTTCTGATGACTCCAATGCAGAACTGTCCCGATTTGGTCTTCCATTTCATTTGAATTTAATTTATTTTAATCCCATTCTGAGTTCAATTAAATTAAAAAAAAACAATAAAAAAAACGCCATGGGTCAGGGTCAAGTGTCTGATCAAAGCGGGGTTGCATCAAAGTGGAAAGTCTTGGTTCCCGGTCATCACTGCCAGCAGTTATAAAGTGGCAGTTCTAGTTATGTCTCATGAATGATGCAACACACCAGTACACTAACACCACACAAAACAAGTCCTAGCGAGGGTCTGCAATCTCTCATTGCTCTTTTTTCTTGTTCAAAAATGTATTGGGCCCGATATGTTCTCATTTATCAGGCAATACGTGGCAGAGGTATGCGCTCTACTCCAGCCTTACTCACCTCCACACTTCCACCCTCACCACTATCCTTACATATCTCCAGCCTTACTCACCTCCACACTTCCACCCTCGCCACTATCCTTACACATCTCCAGCCTTACTCACCTCCACACTTCTACCCAGGTCAGGTCAGGTCAGGTTCGATCTGTGACCTGCTACAGGTACCATGTAAACCTGTACTAACCTGTTCCATGGTCGGGTTGTCGGCGACTAAACCGTCTCCCCCACCAGGTTTTCTGGTGAGGAGGGTGTTTGGATATGGACACCCAGCAGGATTAAAAACAAAACCTGTCAAAGGGCGGAGGAGCTCCTTGTGAGCCAACGGCCATCCATATCTAGTGCCCAACTGTGTCTGCGGACGTCCTCCTGCAGTTGGGTTACTTCTTATTAGGAGGTTGGTGGCAGGATTTGCACTCCAGCCACCGTAAAACGCTTCATTCCGGAAAACGCAAAAACGCAAAAAAATCTGAAAACCCACTCCGTGGGAGTACCTCCTGTGCAGCTTCCCTTCGCAGGGCAGCTCACCGGATGATGGGATTGGGGCAAAGCCTTCGGGACCCCCAATCTTTGATAGGAGGGAAACCACGGGGTAACATCCCTGGGTCAGATTGCGGGAGAGTGTGTCGGAGTGGTGCTGAAAGTGTCGTCCACCAGACGGCGGTCTCCTTGGGTTAACCTGAGGCGGTCCCTTCGGGTGGGTGCCTGGAATGTCCTATCCCTAAGAGAGGATGATCACCTGTCTCTGTTATCATCTGAGCTCAAGCGTTTGGACATCGGGATTGCAGCTCTCTCTGAGGTTCGGAGACCGGATTGCGGCGAGATAATGGTGGGTGGTTACACCTACTATTGGTCTGGTCGCTCTGATGGTTACCATACCCAAGGAGTTGCTGTAGCTGTGTCCAATAAGCTGACCCCAATGATAATTGAGGTAACACCGGTCAACGAGCGTATTATGAGATTAAGGATTCGTCACTCCTTAGGTGTCATTTCCCTGGTCTCTATTTATGCTCCGACTGAGGCGAGTGATCTTACCGTGAAGGATGCATTCTACGCCACACTCGAGTCTGTGGTTGATCAGTGCCCCAGACGAGATACACTTCTAGTCTTGGGGGATTTCAATGCATCGACTGGAACTGATAGGGTTATGAGGTGTGTGTTGGTCCCCATGGGTCAGGAACTATGAACCAGAATAGCACTAAGTTCCTTGACTTTGCAAGAAGTCATGGACTTAGGGTGGCTGGTTCATGGTTTCAGCGCCCGCAAGCTCATCGCTGGACTTGGTATTCCAACGCTGGCGGTGTGGCAAAGGAGATTGACCATGTCCTCATTGACGGTCGTTGGAGGATGATCCAGAACTGCAGGGTCTACCGGAGTGCTCAGTTCCTCAATACTGACCACAGGCTTGTTGTAGCAACTCTAAAGCTGCACCTTAAATCCTGGAGAATGGTACCATCCCAGCCTAGGCTGGATGTTGCCAAGCTCAGGGATGAGAGAGTAGCTGAGGAGTTTGCGAACAGGCTGAGTGGACACTTGGGGGTCTGGGTGCTTTGGGGTCCTGAAGAGTTGTGGAGCGCCTTCAAGACCACCGTCCTTGATGTTGCCGGTGGATGCCTTGGAGTTCACCGCAGGGCAAAGAAGAATTTTGTCTCTCAAGGGACACTGGATACCATTGACCAGAGTCGCAGGGCCAGGCTGAATGGCAGAGCTGAGCTGTTCAGGGAGCTGAGGCGTAAAACTGTACGTGCACTGAGGGTGGACAAGGAGGCCTATGTGCGAGGAATCTGTGAGGGGGTAGAGCATCACCTGTGGACAGGTGATTCTCGTCCCGCTTACAGGGGAATTCGCGCATTACGTTCATCCAAGCCCATCCCTCGGAGCACTGCAGTTCGAGCAGAGAGTGGTAGGCTCTTGACAGAGGAGTCTGAAGTGAAGGCCTGCTGGGCCGGTTACTTTGAGCGGTTGTACCAGGCTGATCCAAAAGCTGTCGAGTTGGACGTCAAGGGTGTTACAATCCCTGTTGCTGACCCTCGAATCAACTGTGGTCCACCATCGCTTGTGGAAACACGAGCTGCGGTGAACCAGTTGAAACGGGGCAAAGCTCCAGGGATCTGTGGCATCCATGCTGAACTTCTCAAGGCTGGTGGAAATGCTGCACTCGTGTCGTTGCATGCAGTTTTGTGCTCTGCCTGGAACACAGGCATCATCCCAACTGACTGGAAGAGGGGCCTTGTTGTCCCTCTCTGGAAAGGGAGGGGTGATCGCCAAGACTGCAACAACTACCGAGGGGTGACGCTGCTCTCAGTGCCGGGCAAGGTCTTTGCTCGGATAATTCTTGATAGGGTTCGCCACCATCTGCTTGAGCACCAGCGTCCAGAGCAGTCAGGCTTTACGCCAAAGAGGTCAACGATTGACCGTATCCTTGCTCTTCGTGTCCTCACTGA
This sequence comes from Eptatretus burgeri, assembly GCF_056783735.1. Classification (NCBI taxonomy): domain Eukaryota; kingdom Metazoa; phylum Chordata; class Myxini; order Myxiniformes; family Myxinidae; genus Eptatretus; species Eptatretus burgeri. Next base: position 110,651,350 of record NC_140966.1, on the reverse strand, counting down.
ACGCAGACGAGAGTTTCGGCAGGGGCTGCTTGCAGCCTATGTTGATCTCTGTAAAGCGTTCGATTCAGTGAATCGGGATGTCCTCTGGAGGATTCTTGGTCTTCGTGGGGTGCCAGCGAAACTGATCGATCTGATGGCTGAAGTCGACTCTGGGACTGAGAGTGCTGTGAAGTGTGGTGGTACCGCCTCTGACTTATTTCCAGTTGTTACTGGAGTTCGTCAGGGATGTGTACTTGCCCCACACTTTTCAGCACTTGTATGGACTGGATTTTTGGGAGGATGTCGGAGAGATCAAGTTGCGGTGCATCGTTTGGCAATGTCAAGATCTCGGACCTTGATTTTGCAGATGATGCAGTCATCTTTGCGGAGACTTTAGACATCCTCTTGGGGGCCCTCGAGGTGCTGAATGAGGAGTCGGAGCCGTTGGGATTACGGATTTCTTGGGTCAAAACAAAGATCCAGGCTTTCGGTGACATCTTGGATGCTGCTGTCCTGTCTGTGTCTGTTTGTGGTGAGGATGTTGAGGGCGTGGATAGATTCACTTACCTTGGCAGTGATATTCATGTCTCCGCAGGTTGTGAGCCGGAGGTCAATAGGCGTCTGGGTCGGGCCTGGGAGTCATGGATTCACTGGATCATGGGGTGTGGCGCTGCCGGTACCTGTGCGGGAGGACGAAAGTCCAGTCTTCAGGTCCTTGGTACTTCCAGTCTTGCTCTATGGGTGCGAGACTTGGACTGACCAAGGATCTGAGACGGAGACTTAATTCCTTTGGTACCAGGTCTCTTCGGTGAATCCTTGGCTATCGCTGGTCGGATTTTGTGTCCAACGAGCGGTTGCTGAGAGAGACTCGGATGAGATTTGTTACCTGCATAGTCCGTGAGCGTCAGCTGCGGCTGTATGGACATGTGGCTCGTTTTCCTGACGCTGATCCTGCTCACCAGATTCTCTCAGCGAGGGAGTC
>NC_140966.1:110622889-110647889 GCF_056783735.1 Eptatretus burgeri | reverse complement strand
TCCCCCCTCCTCCTTCCTCCCCACCCCTTGTGGGTAATATAGTGTAAGTGGAACGCTGCACAGCCTATTCCAAGTGAGGTTTCATGTGCACTTATCACTTGCTTTATTATCTTCTACTCTTTCTTGATCATTTCATCAAATAATGAGAAATACACGAATGAACCCCGAAATAGCTAATCACCTCGTGCTTTTCAAACCTCGTGGATATATTAATCAGTTTAGCCCAATCACTCAATGGTGAAAAATTCTTGGATCTGGATCCAGATTCAGATCTTCACCAAATCTCATCATTGTGTCCTTGTCACACACCCAACCTCTCCACCAAAATTCGTCCGAATCTGTCCACAACTTTTAGAGATATCCTGTACACAAACAGATAGACAGACAGGGGTGAAAACATAACCTCCTTCCACCTTCAGTGACGGAGGTAATAATGAATCGAAACTGATATCCCAAAGGGAAAAATGAAATGACTGATCTATGGATCATCGAATGGGGGAACCAGAATGAAATTCTGTGAGAAATACTGAACGTAAATTGCCAAAAGCAAAGCTCTGGGGTATATCGTGAGAGGGGGGGGGCAGGTTGGGGGGACTGAAGAAGCGATGTGGAGAGGGATAGGTGTCTGTACGTGGTCGGTTGACATGGAAAGAACTTCGGTGATCGTCCGCCAGGCGGAAGGCCCAAAAAGTGCCGAAATCCGTTTCCCAGCCGAGCTTTCATAATATCACCTTCACTCCCAAGCAGTCTTTTGGGTACAACAAGCATGGATTGGAAATCTTCGCTGGTGGAATTGATCGAGGTTGCCAAGTTTACCAGCTCCACCCACTGCAGTATCTGTACACTGAGTATTTACACTGAATTCCCGTTTCTACCAATACACACTCATTTGAGGTAAGAACCCGTCAATGATGGGTACCGTGCTCGTCCGTGATAATTTCTATTGTGGCCCCGGAAGCAAAGAAAAAATATCTAATATATACAGAAGAAAGTTTGTTACTTGTGAAACTCGAAAATTATTCAAGTACATTGGTTGGCTGCATGCGTTATTCTGTCTGTTTGTCTGTGTTTGTTAGCTCACCTGGAACGTAGTTCCGGGAAGCTTGTGCGATGGCGTGTTGTCCGTCAGTCCATCCACAAATACTTGCAACTTCTTCTCTGAAACGACACAAAAGATTTCGAGGAAACTTAACCACAACGTTCATCACCGTGTATGTACCAAAATTTATTAATGGCATTAAAAAAAAGAGCTCCAAGAGGTTCTATGGGGGTTGCCCCCCAAAATAGGTGTTTAGATTCTTCTCAGAAATGTAATTACAAAGAAACTTGACAAACAACCTTCATCATTTTTTTTATTTTTCTTTGATTATTTTTGTTTACATTGTCGATGATAATGTGAGAGTGAACACACAACGCACAGTAAGGGGGCATGAGCAAGAGGGACGGGAGAGGGAAGGGCAAAACAGTGGGGAACAGACATTAGGAGATCTATGGAAGGGAAAGGGATGGGGCGGGGAACACGGGGAGTATAAGATGGACATTACAGGGACTTTCAGGAAGGAAAGCGGGAAATTTGAAGGGATTGAAGAGAGTGTGGAAGTTTATTCCAAAGGTGGGGAAAAAGAGAATAAAAGAGTGAAGGTGAGCAGTGATTCGTGATTTTGGTAGTTTTTCCAGAAGGATGTTGCTGGCGGACCTTGAGTGCCTTGCGGAAATATGGGGGGGGGGGAGAGACATATCGCAGACAGAGCAGGGGGGGTGAGAGTGGAGAGTTGACGGTAAAAGAGAAATTCCACTGACCTGCCTGCGGTAAGAGAGTGAGAGGCTCAAAGACTCAGCTTCATCATGGGAGATACCAATGATCCGAAATGCCTTGGTTTCCACAGCATGAAGCTGAGAAAGATGAGAGGCAGGAGCACCAGCCCCAGGGGAGAGCAGTACTCCATCAGGCTGCAGACGAAATCTTTGTATGTGGTCAGGAGCTCAGGTGGGCCAAGGAAGGACTTTGCCGAACGGAGGATTCCCAGTCGGCGACTGGCTTTGGAGACAAGGTAAGACCCAGAAGCTTGAATGAAAGGACTTCTTCCAGAGGATTGTTGAGAAAGTAGATGGGGGTTGGGGGAGGGGTTCTAAATAGTCCTTTTGGAGAGACGTAGTGAGAGTGTGACATTTGTCAGGATTGAAAGGAGTTGCTCAGTTCCACATGTTGGCCCAGTTTGTGATTTTATCCAGATCTGCAGAGAGAGAAGAAACTGCTGCTTGCCGGTCTGTGCGATGACGGATGGTATGGAGGAGGGTGGAGTCATCAGCAAAGAGAAAAAGAGGATTTTCCAGAGAGTCAGAGAGATCATTGATGAAAACCAGAAAAAGAACAGGGTCACCAAAAAAACATTGCCTTGAGGAACTCCAGCCTGGACAGGAATAGGGGATGAGAGAACTCCATTTAGGGCCACAAGTTATCTGCGACAGGAGAGGAAGTCTGTGATCCATGAGTGGAGATGGCCTTGGACACCATTGGAAGAGAGTTTGGTGAGCAGGGCAGGGTGCCAGACCGTGTCAAAAACACGTGATATGTCGAGGGATACGGCTCTGATATCACGTCTGGCATTGAGGACCTCCATCCATTGTTGGGAGAGCAGAAGCAGCATATCCAGGGTAGAGTGACCTGGTCTGAAACCAAATTGATGATCGGAAATCAAGCCATTGGAGAAGAGGAAGGATTTAATGTCTGAAGCGTGATGGATTCCATAACCTTGCTGATGATTGGGAGAAGGCTGATTGGTCTGTAGTTGCAGGGATCTGTTTTTGCACCGTTTTTATGCAGGGCAGTGATGTTTGCTGATTTCCAAGCAGATGGCAGATGACCTTGGGAAAATGAGAGGGTGAATAGAACAGAGAGAGGGTGAGCAAGAGCAGAGGAGCAGGTTTTTAGGACACGTGGGCTGATGCCGTCTGGACTGGTCGCAGAATCTGAGTCGAGGTTTGACAGCAAGCTCTCCAGCTTGTCAGGAGAAAAGGACACAGAGTCCATAGACAGTTGGGTGTGACTGGGTAAGGTGGTACAGAAAGCGATGGGTTTCGGACACAAGATTTTCATGCAAACACTGAGTTTAGGTATTCAGCCTTTTCCCGTACAGTGTCAGCAGTGCGGCCATTTGAGGTAAGGGAGGGGATGGAGGGTGAACATACACCAGAAACAGATTTGATTAAACACCACCAGGATTTGGAGGAGGAAGGGAGGTTTGAGAGTTCAGACTTGAGCTGAGAAAGATGTTGTTTTCTGGCTCCCCTGAGGGTAGACACACACTTGTTCTGAGCTTTATGGAAGGAACTGAGATTACCCTCAGTTGAGTTTGCTTTCCATGAGGCAAAGGCAAGTTGTTTCAGGACAGCTGCCCCGCCACAAGCTTCCGTGAACCATGGGCGGGAGGAAGGGTAGGACAATTGAAGACGAGAAGGGATAAATCTGTGCATGAGAGGGAGCAAGTTTCTTTGACAGAATTCCAAGGATGAGTTGATGTTGGACAAAGTAGCGATGGCAGACCTGTCGAGAAGTTTGATGGCTGCTTGGTGACCCATCCAGTTGGCGTGAGTGAACTGCTGGACTTGACGGTGCTTCGGTGGTTCTCTGATAACAGCCAGAGAGATGTCCACTTTGACAAGTATGTGGTGAATCTGTGATGTGATGTACCAAAGTTTGTTCACGGCATTAAAAGAAAAAACACGGAGTCTGAGGGGATCGAGGGATGGAGTTTATGGGGGGGGAGTTGCCCCCCTCCCCCCCTCAAATGTATTTGCTTTCTTCTCCGAAACGACACAAGCAATTCTGATGAAACTTCACCACAACCTTCATCACACATGGTGCACCAAAGTTTTTCATGACATTACAAAAATCAGGCTCATAGGGGTTGTGAGGGTAGGCTTGACCCCCAAAATATGTATTTGCTTTCTTCTCCAAAACTACACACACAATTTCAACGAGATTTGACCAGAACCTTCATCACCCATGATGTACCAAAGTTTGTTCACGCCATTAAAAAATTTGAGGTCTAAGCAGCTCTACAGGGGAGTTGCCCCCTAAAAGACGTATTTACTTTCTTCTCAAAAATAGGGGGCAATCGCAGCTTAAACCGGGGTAGTGAAAATACCCTGCACGACTTCATCATCACCACCATTACTCACTGCTCTCCCCACACTCTCTTTTCTTTGTTCAGGTGTCTGGATCCATTTAATATAAAGGTGCTAAGTCATTGCCGTGAGCCATCAAAGGGCAGGTATATCACCTAGGGGATAAGAGGGAATGTATATGTGCTGTAAATTTGTGAATAGTTTCCCTTGTCCTTTTCTGAATTCTCCCACCATTTTGCCATTTTAATTCCCCAACCACCATTTCTTGTGTGTCATAAATTAATGAAAGTTGATTTGGTGTCTTCACTTATCCTGCTTGGGTTTGAACCGAGACAGCGCTCCTGGGGGCGACTGGCCCAAGTGAATAATTGAAAACAACAGATGATAGTCCACCAAATAATACCGGCAGATGGGAACCCCGTTTGACATCCATCCCAGGGATGCCACACACGTTGATGAATCTCCCTGCCTGTGAAACAACAGGATGGCATTTTATAGCTGAACCGACATTCAAACCCAGGATAGACAGCTCAGAGGGGAGTTTGTATGCCTCTCAGCCATCCTGCCAACCTCAAGTCATAATACGGGAACCCAACCAAGTGTGGCTTGCGCATGGAAACACTTCTCAGATGTATTTGACAGAAACTGTCTCGACACTGTCTCTCATCAATCCAAGCTATGATTGATATTCTTCCCGCTCAGGAAGCAACACTAAGGAGTTTTCATGTGTAAGAGTTGTATTTTTGAGAAGAGAATAATGTGCATGAGACGTTACATTGAAATGTAGCCAAAATACCTGCAGGAGTTTCATACAAGTGCTTGCACCGCTACATATCTCCAGCAATACCACTTCTTATAACGCTGTTTATGGATTTCATTTGAGTTTCCATCTCCCCATGCGAGGATAATGCTGTTTATGGATTTCATTTGAGTTTCCATCTCCAAAATGGGTGGCCGTAAAGTGAAATTAAGGAAATAAATAAAGGAAATGTCTCAACCCACGACTTGCTCGTTCCCTGTGAAACACTTTGGCTTCAAAATGTGTAAAATTAACTCTCCGGCGCAAAAAAAAACATAAATAAATAGAACTCGACAGCCTTTCATGAGCTCCCAATTACATTAACCTTTCGGAGAAACAAAAAACACCCGCGTGGTGAGGTGTTCACCTTTTGATCGGTGTAATGCACAATGGAAGTGGTTCAAACACTCCACCGGAATGAAAAATTTCAAGCTCTGCAACAATGATGTTGTTACAGAACATTTGTTCGATTGATAGAGGTTTCTTTTATCTTTTTTGCTATGATGTGATGAAAGCAGTTTGTGGGAATGGAATTACTCCGTGCGATGATGAACCAGAGGGCCCTTACCTGTGCGAGTGAGTGGATCCTGAGCCTCCGAAGCAGCGGCACCTCCGCCTCACTCAGATTGTCCTCCGAGGATGATGCGAGCGAGGGACCTGCATGACAAGGACATTCACAATTACAGCATTTGAGCTTCACATTCCTGCCATGAGGATTGCATCGCATCGGTACATTTAATGACAATTTTGGATGAAGAAAATCGACCCCCATGGAAGAGCGAAGAGACGTAGTTCGGTCACGTAAGGATGCAACAAGCAAGGGCATGAACGACCAGGAAAAGAGGAGAGAGAGAGAAAGGAATGGAGGGAACATAGTAACCTGAAAGTAAGAAGGTGTGAAAACAAGGATAAATTGGGATAGAAAGGGAGATGGAGAATGACATGAGATGATGGTGCACCGCCTGCTTGAATCCTTAAAGAGGAAAGAGTAAGATTGAACCATGTCATGAAGCCCGAAGGAGGTAAGCAGACAGCACAGTTCCAGGTAGATACAGGTAAATTTAACCAGGTTTTAGGTTGTATTCATAGAGGGATAAATTATGAATCTAAGGAGGTCGTTTTAACACTGTACGAGGTCTCGTGTAGAATACTGTGTGCAGTTTTGGTCACTACATCTGAGGAAGGATATAGCTGCCATCGAGAGAGTTCAGCGTCGAGTTACGAGATTGATTATGGACCTAACTAAACGAGGCTACAAGGAGCGGGTGAAGGAGAAAGGAATTTATACATTGGAAAGGAGGTGATTACGAGGGGATCTGATGGAGATGGTTGAGATAATGAAGGGTGTGGACAAGATAGGTGAAGTGGAGTTGTTCAGCAGAATGGACAGTGTTACGACTGGGAACCTTAGCTTGAGGGTGAAGAAGACAAGAGTTTGGAGAGTTTTAAGGAAAGGGTCTTTCATTCTGAGAGTGGTTAATGCATGGAATGTTCTCGGGATCACCATCTGTCGGGACAATGTCATAGACCTTCTCTCCAGGTCCACAAATCCCAATGCTATCTCGCCGTGCACCTCCAACCTCTTCTCCACCAGCTGTCTCAGCACAAACATCCCATTCCTCATCCCCCTTCCCTTTCTAAACTCCTCCACACTCTCCAACTCCATACTCTTCCTTATCCTCTGGTCCAGAATCCTCTCCAGCCCCTTCATTACATGACTTATGAGTGTAATGCCACTGTACTTCCCTGGATCTTGAACGTCGCCCCTCTTCCATATCAGCACAGTTAACCCTGTCGTCCTCCAATGCTCTGGAATTGAAACCTCTCTCATACATATATGCAACAGCCAATTCGCCCAAATGATTCTGACTTCTCCCGCAGCAACTACCATTTCTGTACACACCTCTTCAATGCCAGGTGCTCTCCCGTTCTTGATCCTCTTCAATGTCGTCTGCACTTCCTCCTCTGTGATCTCCACCAACTCCACTTTCCCCTCTACATAACACGGTAGCTCCAGCTCGCCGTTGCTTCCTTCCCAGTTCAACAGATCTTTGAAATATCCTTCCCACACCTTCCATATTGTCCCTATCTTTGTCACTTGCCTCCTGCCACCATCCTTAATCACTGTCCCCTCCTCCCCTTTCATGTCGTTACTATGCTCATCCCTATCACGAGCCAGTTTACATATCATCTTCCCCCCACCATCCTCCTTCAACTTGTTGTAAACCTCCTCTTTCATATCATTCCTCACCTTATCCACCATTCTCCTTGCTGCTTTCTTATTCTGCCCATACATGTGCAACCCCACATCTGGCTGCCTCCCCCTATCCTAGATCTTCTCTATGATCTTCCAAACCTACTTCTTTTCACCAACTGCTTTCGTAAGCTCCTCTGTCCACCATACCTGGTTTCTATCCCTCGATGATGCGCCCTTTCCTGACGTCCTTCCACACAAAACTTGTGCAATTCCCCTGAACGCCTCTCCATACTTTTTCCACTCCTCCTCCAAACCTTCCGCTTCTTTGCTAAGTTGTTCATACCTGGCCCTCATTCTCTCCCTCTACTCTATGGCGACCCCTGCTTTTAACCTCCCTCTTTTTCTTCATGTGTATAACGAACTCCAACACCGGCTTGTACTGGGTGGTCACTTGCCCTTCCGCCACTGTCTTTCCAATCCCTGATCCTCCACAACTGTTGCTTCCTCACAACTAACAAATCAAGTTTCGGTCTACGGCTCTTCGCTGTACGTTCCTATGAGTAATCTTGTGGCTTTCCCGCTTCTGAAAGAACAAACCAGCAATATCCATCCCATTCCTCGCCACTCTCTGTTCCTCGTTCCCCAACCAAATTTCCAACACATTCCTCTTCATCAGATTTTGCTACTCCCACATGTGCATTAACATCCTCTGCAACGCATAGCATCACCTGCAGCTCAACCATCCCTATCATCCTCTCCAGAGCAACCCTGAACTCCTTCTCAGCCACGGTCCTTCCCGTTTGTGGCCCAAATACCGACATAACACAGACCATTTTCCTCCGCGTCACCAACTTGCCAAAATATCCATTCCGCCCATCTTTCCACTCTGACCAGCAGCTTGCCGATTTCTTCCGACACTATTATTCCCACGCCATTACTCCTACCATCCGATCTTGCGTGCAACCACTTGTACCCTCCTACCAACCTCCTTGCCCTGTCCCATTTCCGTTTGGTCTGCTGAACGCACAACATTTTCAGCCTCAACACTCAACTCCTCTTCCACACTCAACTCACTCCTCCCTCACACTCGATCCACTCATCCCTACCTCCACTCCTCCTGCCTACACTCCACTCACCTCACTCCCCTTTCTCTCCTTCCTCCTCCTCTTCCCCTTCCTTTGGTCCCGTTCCTCCCCATTCTCATGAATCGTAAATGTAGTAAATTTTTCAATTTAAACGAAGTAAATGTTTTTCAAGATCCACTCTCGCCACTTTCAAAGTAAACAGACACTAAATATGCTCGTGGAAATACGCTGCTGTGCTCCCCTCACGTGCTATTATTCGACTCCCTCGCTTGATCCTCTTCACCTCCCTTGCTCAATCCTACTCGACTCCCTCACTCGATCCTACTCAACACCCTTCGACTCCCTCACTCGATCCTCCTCGACTGCCTCGCTCAATCCTATTCTCGACTCCCTCTCTCAATCCTCTTGATTCCCTCGCTCGATCCTACTCTCGACTCCCTCGCTCAATCCTACTCGACTCCCTCTCTCGATCGTCCCCTCGGCTCCCTCACATGATCCTCCTCCACTGCCTCACTCAATCCTACTCTCGACTCTCTCGCTCAATCCTACTCTTGATTCCCTCGCTCAATCGTCTCCTCGACTCCCCCACTCGATCCTCCTCGCTCAATCTTACTCTCGACTCCCTCGCTCAATCCTTCTCTCGACTCCCTCGCTCAATCCTGCTCTTGATTCCCTCGCTCGATCCTACTCTCGACTCCCTCGCTCAATCCTACTCTTGATTCCCTCGCTCAATCGTCTCCTCGACTCCCCCACTCGATCCTCCTCGACTGCCTCGCTCAATCTCTCTCGACTCCCACGCTCAATCCTACTCTCGACTCCCTCGCTCAATCCTTCTCTCGACTCCCTCAATCCTGCTCTTGATTCCCTCGCTCGATCCTACTCTCGACTCCCTCGCTCGATTCTCCGACTCCTTCACTCGATCCTACTCCACTCCCTCGTTGATCATCCTTGACTCCCTCATGTTCTTCCCACCACGTTTTTCCAAACATAAATGACCTCTCGCCACTCAGTTCGACCCCCAGCATGCTCACGCTCGTGCAAGTCTGCTCCAAGTCTCCCTTATGCAGTCTTGGTCTCCCTCAAGCTCTTCGTCGTCTTCCTCAATGCCTTCTGTTCATCTTGAATTACATAATGTTCCTCCCTACTCAACCACCCTGGTCTCATTGTCCCACGACCTTTACACCTCATTAGAATATGTCAACGATGCACAATACACGTTTGCTCTGAGAAGGATGTCCATTTCTCCGATGCAGACCACCCACTAATTAGCTTCACCCAATCAAAAGCCCCCAAATCATTTCTCAATCCCTCAAAGTCTGCTCTCCAAAAATCCAACAGCATCTCTTGCTTTTCTCAATATTTTCTCATTTACACCTTCCCCGTGAGTATCCCAACAAATCGATGATCTGAAGCACACTGTCAAAAGTTTAAAAAACAAAACAAAATAGGGGCAATACCCCTGGATGCTCACCTGGGAGAATCATGATACTGAGGAGGAAGGCAATACCCCTGAATGCTCACCTGGGAGAATCATGATACTGAGGAGGAAGGCAATACCCCTGAATGCTCACCTGGGAGAATCATGATACTGAGGAGGAGGTCAACGTGGGCCCAGAATCAGCAAAATGAACCAATAAACCAATGTTGTGGGCCCGATATTTTGTGGGCCCCCGCGGGGTCTAAGCGCCGCTCGCGTTCTCTTTCTTGTGTACAGTTCATTTGAACGTCTATTTCTCCATGATTCGTGAACAGAATTCGATGAAAATTGACAGGTATATTCTAGAGGTCACTCTGCAGGCAATAACTGAGCCCAAGTGAGATTATGGCCCTTTGGACCAACAAACGGCCCTCTCGGCACATTTTCTAAAAATTGTTATTTCTCGGTTATTAGTGAATGGAACAAAACTAAACTTCACAGGTATATTCTAGAGACCATTCCCCAGGCATTAACTCAGCCCAAAATGCAATTTCTGCCCTTTAGGTTGAGAAACGGCCCTTCCGGCCCATTTTCTTAAAATTGTTATTAAAAAAACAAAAAAATTTAATGCGCTGGGCAAAATTAAGTCACAAATGATGATATGAAACTAGCCTCACTCTTGTGAGGTGTTCTGGTTTCTTTTTCTGGTGCGATGGAAATCTTACAAAATTTCAAAACTATCTGTCGTCCGGGCTGTCGCTCACCTGAGAGTTGTACGAATGAACTCCCACAGGGTATGTTCGCAATTCGAACTTGTTAATGTCGTAAACAAACTGTGGTCCGTCACGGGTGATGAAGGTTGTGGTCAAGTTTCATTTAAATCGTGTAGTCCAGTCAATGTAGGAAATTTGAGGGGGTAACCCACCACTAATTGCAAAATAATTGTTTCCACTGCAGTGCATTTCAGTAAGACCCCCTAATCACCATACTAAAAGTCCTAACAAATCCTAGCATGGGAAAGTCATGTAATTTGCATAATATTAAAATTAGCTTCCGCCATAAGAGAAAATTCATATTTTCACTATAACTTTGCATCCAAGTACCCAAATGAGGCAAATCAAGTGTCCAAAGCCATGTTTTGAAGGTCAGTGAACATGATGGGCACATTTGCAAATTAATATTTTTGAATATAATTTGCATATTATGCAAATTAGCTTCTGTCATAAGAGAAAATTCATATTTTCACTATAACTTTGTATCGAAGTACTGTATCCGATTGAACCATAACCCTAACCCTAACTTGTATTGTTTCTGCTCTGTTATTTCATGAATTACAGATAGCTATGGCTGAGTGTGTTTTCTGAGAGAAGAATTTAGAAGATGGTCAGGATACTGCAATCCTACGAGAAAAGGGGAGCGAGAGTATCAACAGGACCAGTGAGCAACAAGGAAGTAGTATAACAACTCATAAACGTCAGCGAGTACACACATAATGCCAACGGGTTTTCACTCATCCAAAGACGATTGCAAAGGCACAGGAAAAAGTAACTGAACAAGATCAGCCCTCACCGTGCATGTATCCTTCGTTCAGAAATGCCAACGTTCAGTTTGGACAAGCACTGTTTGTTTTGCGGTGAACCAGCTACTTACAATGAGAAAAAGCATGATGGCATGGATGTCTATCCTGTAAGAACCACATCATTGTAAAATATTGTCTTACATTCATGTGCACAAAGGAAAGATGAATGGTCTACGTTAGTTTCAGGCAGAATTGCATATGCTCATGACCTAATCGCAGCCGATGCAGTTTACCATCAAAGCTGTAATGTCAACTTCAGGACTGGGAAGCAGGTTCCACAACAACATTCCTCTGGACTAGGTAGTGTTGCAAAGAAACAAAGGCTTGGCAGACCCAAAGAAGCAGAAAGATATGAAGCATTCCTGTTGGTTGCAAAGTACCTGGAGGAAAAGGATGATGAACAGATTACAATAACAGACTTGATTGAGAAAATGGAGACAGGTATTTTGGGTTCAGAGGTTTCAGCTTATGGCTTTATACATATGAAGAGTGAACTCATGGAACATTTTGGTGACAATATCATAATAACCGAGCTGAATGGGAAGCCAAATGTTGTAACTTTTAGACGAACAGCAGCAAATATTCTCCATGATTTTTACAAGGAACAGCAGAAAGAGGACCCCAATATTGAGAAAATAAGAATGATAAACACAGTTGCCAAGCTTATCAAGAGTGACATAAAGGCAGTTGACTCTTCTAATGATGTATATCCAACCAGAGAACAGATGTCATCAACAGAAGCAGCTGTGCAGTTCATTCCACAGTCACAACTGATGTTGCAAGGTTTGTTCGTTGGCAAAAACACTGATCTGAAGGTAGCATCATTTGGCCAAGCTATAATGCAAGCAACAAGGCCAAGAGTCATTCTAGCCCCATTGCAATTTGGACTAGCAACTGAAATGCATCATCAGTTTTCATCACGGTTCATCGTAGATACTCTTTATAAACGCGGCTTCAGTTGTTCCTATTCTGAAGTGCGAAAGTTCAAGAAAAGTGCCACTCTTACACAAAGGGCAGAGTTGCCTGAGCCTGGATCTGGAGACTTCATTCAGCATGTTGGTGACAATCACGATATAAGAACTCTTGATGGCTTTGGAGCATTCCATGGAATGGGGATTATTTCCACTTTCACACCAGGAAAGCTGCTTAGTAAACCTGCACCTAAAGTATCAGTGACAATGGATGACATCATAAAAGTGGGAAGGATCAACATCAAAACTTTCAAATCTCAGCACACAGGACGTAATCCATTGACATCCAAAGAACTGCAGGCAATGGAAGTGCACGATTCAACGTATCACATCGATCTTCTGTGGGAAGTGGCATTTGTCCTTCGTCCGAAGAGGCCAGCATGGTCAGGTATGATGCAGACACATCTCCCCGCTGCACCAGAGAAGTTGACCAAGATATTCAGGTGTAACTGCAAGACCGGGTGCAGCACCAGTAGATGCACCTGCAAGCGTATTCCCATTGACTGTACATGGATGTGTGGGGTGTGTAAAGGTGTAAGTTGCGCTAATTCATCTCGGGTGGAGATAGATGACGTCAGTGATACTGATTGATATGTTACCTGAAAATTCATTAAGAACACTAACCACATTACCGATTAGCAGTGAAAACCTGCGTTAAATGTATCTTATCATCTTGATTGGGTGTCACCACTTTAAGTATTTCAGGTATTGCTTGTTGCTGCTTTAGTTAATTTTTCATACTTGCTATTATATGACTTTATTGTTTGTATCAGGCACATAGATGCAAAGTGATCTGACATTTTTGATTTTCTCTAATTGCTAAAAGCTAACATACATATTTTATGCAAGTTAAATTCATAATATGGGTTTGGATACTTGTTCCTTATGTGGAAAATAAGAGTGAAAATTAGAAATTTCTCTAATTCCTGAAACTAATTTGCATAATATGCAAATTATATTCAAAATATTAATTTGCAAATGTCCCCATCATGTTCATTGACCTTGAAAACATGGGTTTGGACACTTGATTTGCTTCAATTGGGTATTTAGATGTAAAGTTACAGCGAAAATATGAATTTTCTCTTATGGTGGAAGCTAATTTTCATATTATGCAAATTACACTACTTTCCCATGCTAGGCATTTTTAGGACTTTTAGTATGGTGATTAGGGGGTCTTACTGAAATGCACTGCAGTGGAAATGATTCTTTTGCAATTAGTGGTGGGTGAAGATACTAATTTGACTGGACTAGTGGGTGTAGTTTCGGAGAAGTTTCAAGTGTTTGTGGATGGATGGACAGATGATGCGCCATCCCAAAACTCCCTGGAATAACGTTCAAGGTGAGCTTAAAACTGTTCCTGAGTGCTCCAAAACAATCAACCACGCTTCCGCATCATGAAGGTGTTCATCTCTTGCAAGATGGATTTTGAGCAATAACAGTGTACCTGGCACCGTGGCTTAGTTGGTTAAAGCGCCTGTCTAGTAAACAGGAGATCCTGGGTTCAAATCCCAGCAGTGCCTTCTAATTTTTTTTAGATCCTTGTGGAGGATCTCTTAGTCTTACTCACATTGTTGTTCTTCATCTTCTTCTTGTGAACTTTTTTGTTTCACAGCCTACAGTTTTCATCGGAACTTCCTGAAACTTGGCATATGTATGTAAAAATACCTCGCGCAGACAGTAACCATCTCCGATTTTGGAAATTATTCCTAGAAAAAAAGTTGACGTCATAATATCTCCACTAATGGAAATCGCCTATACCATTATCTCCGAAACTCGGCAAGCTGTTTGAATTTTGTTTGCGGGAATCAAGCCGGGCATTAGCACAGATAATTTATCGCAAACCTGATACATCACAATGACGTCATATTCGTTTTTATGATGTCATTAAGACGAGGATCTTTGCTCATTTGAGCTTGTTTAACCACTCTGTGGTGTAATGGTTGGAGTGTCTGCTGAATCTGGGAGAGTGGTGGTTCCAACACCGTCTGAATCATACCAAACTGGAAGGGCACTCGGTCGAGCACAAACCTCCGACACATTACACCTGATCCACAAGAACATATCGGGCCCAAATACATATTTTATATATTAAGCTGGGCAAACAGTACGATATCGTTTTTTGCCCCATCTCTCAATGGTGAAGAATCACTTCAAGAAATTAAATAATTCTCATATCCAGATTTGGATTCGGATCTTCACCAAAATCGAATCAATTCGTTGTGATCACACACCCAAAGTGTCCACCAAGTTTCATCCGAATCCGTCCACAACCTTTTGAGATATCGTGAAAACATAAACCTCGTTCCACCTTCGATGGCGGTGGTAAAAATGGTCCATGTTGCTTCCTTGCTTCATGCTTAACATTTTTAAAAGGGCAAACAACCACAGTGCAGGCTTGATGGACTGAATGGCCTCCTCATGTGTTGAAGTTCCTTGGAAGTGAGGTCATATTATTATTGTGATTATTATGGGAATTCGGCTTCCAAGCAAAAGCAATGCATTGCTTGGAATCCTATTGTTCTTGTGATGATGACGACGATGATGACAACGACGACGACGACGACCAGAGGCTTAATGTCCATCTTGCCTTTGCCAATCTGGGTTTCATTCCCAACCCCAATATAAGCGATTGGATTGCTGCTTCACAGGCATGGGGTACCTGGATTGGTGCTTTGCAGGCAGAGTGTAATGGGATTGGTGCTTCGCAGGCATCGTGCAGTTGGATTGCTGGTTCACAGGCATTGTGTAGTTGGATTGGTGCATCGCAGGCAGGGTGTAGTTGGATTGGTGCTTCACAGGCATGGTGGAGTTGGATCGGTGCTTCACATGCATGGTGTCGTTGGATTGGTGATTCACAGGCATGGTGGAGTTGGATCGGTGCTTCACAGGCATGGTGTAGTTGGATTAGTGCTTCATAGGCATGGTTTAGTTGGATTAGTGTTTTGCAAGCAGTGTGGTTGGCTTGGTGCTTCATAGGCATGGTGAAGTTGGACTAGTGTTTTGCAGGCATGATGTAGTTTGATTGGTGATTCACAGGCATGGTGTCGATGGATTAGTGCTTTGCAGACATCGTGGAGCTGAATTGGTGCTTAACAGGCAAAGTGTAGTTGGATTGGTGCTTCACAGGCATGGTGTCATTGGATTGTTGCTTCAGAGGCATGGTGTAGTTGGATTGGTGCATCACAGGCACGGTGTAGTTGGATTGGTGCATCGCAGGCATTGTGTCGTTGGATTGGTGCATCGCAGGCCTAGTGTCGTTGGATTGGTGCATCGCAGGCATGGTGTAGATGGATTGGTGCATCGCAGGCAGGTGTAGTTGGATTGGTGCATCGCAGGCATTGTGTCGTTGGATTGGTGCATCGCAGGCCTAGTGTCGTTGGATTGGTGCATCGCAGGCATGGTGGAGATGGATTGGTGCATCGCAGGCACGGTGTCGTTGGCTTGGTGCTCGCAGGCCTAGTGTCGTTGGATTGGTGCGCCGCAGGCAGGGTGTCGGTGGATTGGTGCATCGCATGCCTAGTGTCGTTGGATTGGTGCATCGCAGGCACGGTGTCGTTGGACTGGTGCATCGCAGGCACGGTATCGTTGGACTGGTGCATCGCAGGCACGGTGTCATTGGACTGGTGCATCGCAGGCATTGTATCATTGGATTGGCGCGCCGCAGGCATGGTGTAGTTGGATTGGTACATCACAGGCATTGTGTCGTTGGATTGGTGCACCGCAGGCATGGTGTAGATGGATTGGTGCATCGCAGGCATGGTGTAGTTGGATTTGTGCATCGCAGGCCTAGTGCCATTGGATTGGTGTGCCGCAGGCTGGGTGTAGTTGGATTGGTGCATCACAGGCATGGTGGAGTTGGATTGGTGCATCGCAGGCATGGTGTAGTTGGATTGGTGCATCGCAGGCACGGTGTCATTGGACTGGTGCATCGCAGGCTTAGTGCCGTTGGATTGGTGCGCCGCAGGCTGGGTGTAGTTGGATTGGTGCATCACAGGCATGGTGTAGTTGGATTGGTGCATCGCAGGCATGGTGTAGTTGGATTGGTGCATCGCAGGCATGGTGTAGTTGGATTGGTGCATCGCAGGCATGGTCTAGTTGGATTGGTGCATCACAGGCATGGTGTAGTTGGATTGGTGCATCGCAGGCACGGTGTCATTGGACTGGTGCATCGCAGGCATTGTGTCATTGGATTGGTGCATCGAAGGCATGGTGTAGTTGCATTGGTGCATCGCAGGCATAGTGTAGTTGGATTGGTGCAACGCAGGTATGGTGTAGTTGGATTGGTGCAACGCAGGTATGGTGTAGTTGGATTGGTGCATCGCGGGCATTGTGTCGTTGGATTGGTGCATTGCAGGCTGGGTGTAGTTGGATTGGTGCATCGCAGGCATGGTGTATTGGATTGGTGCATTGCAGGCATAGGTGTCATTGGATTGGTGCATCGCAGGCAAGGTGTAGTTGCATTGGTGCATCGCAGGCATGGTGTAGTTGGATTGGTGCAACGCAGGTATGGTGTAGTTGGATTGGTGCAACGCAGGTATGGTGTAGTTGGATTGGTGCAACGCAGGTATGGTGTAGTTGAATTGGTGCAACGCAAGCATGGTCTAGTTGGATTGGTGCATCGCAGGCATTGTATCGTTGGATTGGTGCATCGCAGGCATGGTGTCGTTGGATTGGGGCATCGCAGGCATGGTGTATTGGATTGGTGCATTGCAGGCATTGTGTCATTGGATTGGTGCATCGCAGGCAAGGTGTAGATGGATTGGTGCATCGAAGGCATGGTGTAATTGCATTGGTGCATCACAGGCATGGTGTAGTTGGATTGGTGCAACGCAGGTATGGTGTAGTTGGATTGGTGCAATGCAGGTATGGTGTAGTTGGATTGGTGCATCGCAGGCATGGTGTAGTTGGATTGGTGCAACGCAGGTATGGTGTAGATGGATTGGTGCATCGCAGGCATGGTGTAGTTGGATTGGTGCATCGCAGGCCTAGTGCCGATGGATTGGTGCGCCGCAGGCATGGTGTAGTTGGATTGCTGCATCGCAGGCACGGTGTCATTGGACTGGTGCATCGCAGGCCTAGTGCCGTTGGATTGGTGCGCCACAGGCTGGGTGTAGTTGGATTGGTGCATCACAGGCATGGTGTAGTTGGATTGGTGCATCGCAGGCATGGTTAGATTGATTGGTGCATCGCAGGCACGGTGTCATTGGACTGGTGCATCGCAGGCATTGTGTCATTGGATTGGCGTGCCGCAGACATGGTGTAGTTGGATTGGTGAATCGCAGACATGGTGTAGTTGGACTGGTGCATCGCAGGCATTGTGTCATTGGATTGGCGTGCCGCAGACATGGTGTAGTTGGATTGGTGAATCGCAGGCATGGTGTAGTTGGATTGGTGCAACGCAGGTATGGTGTAGTTGGATTTGGGCATCGCAGGCATTGTGTCGTTGGATTGTTGCATCGCAGGCTGGGTGTAGTTGGATTGGTGCATTGCAGGCATGGTGTATTGGATTGGTGCATTGCAGGCATTATGTCATTGGATTGGTGCATCGCAGGCAAGGTGTAGATGGATTGGTGCATTCAAGGCATGGTGTAGTTGCATTGGTGCATCGCAGGCATGGTGTAGTTGGATTGGTGCAACGCAGGTATGGTGTAGTTGGATTGGTGCATCGCAGGCATTGTGTCGTTGGATTGGTGCAACGCAGGCATGGTGTAGTTGGATTGGTGCATCGCAGGTATTGTGTCGTTGGATTGGTGCATCGCAGGCATGGTGTAGTTGGATTGGTGCATCGCAGGCATTGTGTCATTGGACTGGTGCATCGCAGGCCTAGTGTCGTTGGATTGGTGCGCCGCAGGCTGGGTGTAGATGGATTGGTGCATTGCAGGCATGGTGTCGTTGAACTGGTGCATCGCAGGCCTAGTGTCGTTGGATTGGTTCATCGCAGGCATGGTGTCGTTGGACTGGTGCATTACAGGCTTAGTGTCGTTGGATTGGTGCATCGCAGCCATGGTGTAGATGGATTGTTGCATCACAGGCTGGGTGTCGTTGGATTGGTGCATCGCAGGCATGGTGTCGTTGAACTGGCGCATCACAGGCCTAGTGTCGTTGGATTGGTGCGCCACAGGCATGGTGTTGTTGGATTGTTGCTTCTCAGGCATGGTGTAGTTGGATTGGTGCATCACAGGAATGGTGTCGTTGGACTGGTGCATTGCAGGCCTAGTGTTGTTGGATTGGTGCATGCAGGCATGGTGTAGATGGATTGGTGCGCCACAGGCTGGGTGTAGATGGATTGGTGCATCGCAGGCATGGTGTCGTTGGACTGGTGCATCGCAGGCACAGTGTCGTTGGATTGGTGCATCGCAGGCTGGGTGTAGATGGATTGGTGCATCGCAGACATGGTGTTGTTGGATTGGTGCATCACAGGCTTCGTGTCATTGGATTGGTGCGTCGCAGGCTGGGTGTAGATGGATTGGTGCATCGCAGGCATGGTGTCGTTGGACTGGTGCATCGCAGGCACAGTGTCGTTGGATTGGTGCATCGCAGGCTGGGTGTAGATGGATTGGTGCATCGCAGGCATTGTGTCGTTGGATTGGTGCATCGCAGGCACGGTGTCGTTGGACTTTTGCATCACAGGCCTAGTGTAATTGGTAAGGGTGAGGGGAGCGGGTTTGGGTGAGGGGAGGGGTAGGGAAGGCCGTGCAAAGGGATGGGAAGGCAGCATGAGGGGAAGGAAAAGGAAGGCAGAGTGAAGGGAAGGGAAGGTGGTGTGAGCGGTGGGGAAGGGAAAGGTGATAAAACGTGCCCAAACAGCAACATTTTGTTTTTAACTGCCAAGTTCTATATAAAACTGTATTAATCACATCATTTCGTTAAAAATGAAGTATATACTTTAACACTGCACGGGGTACCGTGCTCTATGAACTCTGCAGTTGATTATTGTGATTGCGCCTCCTTTGGTCACGGTCCACAAAGCTTATTATAAGAACTATAATCACTTGACTTAGGTTGCTCAGTCTAAGATTAGATCCAGTCATGTGATGCCTGTCTGCACAGCACTGGGCTGCTTTGTGACTTCAAATTTGCATGGTAATGTGGTCATAAGCAAATCCCACTGGGGAGGTCTCAAAGCAGTCATCTGCTGTGTTCGCTTTGATGCGACCTGCTGGATTCGAATCAGGCAACCATAACAATATCAAAGAAATCAAAAGTAAAAGTTATTGTGTCTTGCGTAATGCCAACCTACCTTTGCGATCTGGAGCTTTTGGGACTGACAGAGACAACAGATGTTGCAGGTCTGGAAGAACAACTGGCTCAGGATTGCAAGAGTGAAGATAGTGGGTAGAAAGAGGATGAATGAACTGAGGGAGGAGATTGCTGTACAGATGAGCATGACGAGGACATTGGTAAAAAAGCTGGCAAAAGTGGGCTGGTCACGTGGTGTGGATGGGGGAAGAGAGAAAATGGTAGAGAGCGAGCGGACAGGTTGAGGGAGCAAGGAGGAGAAAAAGAGATAAACCATGGATGAGATGGGAAAATTGTGTGAGGAGAGATATGAATAAGGTGGGGGTGGTTAGAGAGTGGAGAGAGTTGGCTGAGGACAGAGGGAAGTGGAGGAGTCCTGTGATCAAGGCAGGAGATTGATACCATTCGGCCTTGCCACTTATAAAGGGAAACGTTAATGTACAATTTCTGCAACGTCCACAAATCATCTATCATCGCTGTCTTGATAGCATCTGCCAATGCCACACCATATTTAGCGCAGGTACAGAGCTGTACAGATCCTTGGCAGTGACACGCAACGAAACAGGTGGCATTTGCCTTTGCACAGGAACCGTTTCTGTTGCATCCTTTGATGCAACGACACGATATTGCCCTTTTCATCTCCTCTTGCCACATTACTTCCTTCGAAGACACGGGAGCTAGCTTGCCATTCTCGAGAGGTCATTCATATTCCACAATTTTTGGGATCCTGGGTTTCCACACATGATCACTCTTGTTTATTGTTGCAGCTCGGGCTGCTCCTCATAGATGCCAAATGAATGCACAATTTGTGGTCGCAAATCCTCAGTTAACCTAGATAAGACACGATGACCTCATCAAGCTTGTTTTTGTTCATCTTTACAGAAAGTTCTCTTGGCTGGTTTGTAACTTAAAAGATTGTTCATCCTCCGCAAATTGCTCCCACGCAGACACGTTGGTCTTTTTGATTGTGGCCAGCCAACCGTTTCCCCGAGTGGATTACGGGTAACTGGTTGTGTCCTGCCCCACTCAGGTTTCGAATGAAAGGAAGTGTGATTGGCAGCGAATAAGCCTCATTGAAGCTGTAATATCCTGGATTGACAGGTAGGTATCAGCTTCTGTTCTCACCAACAGTTCTGCTAAATCTTTTAAAAGAGTGCTAGCAAATTTAAGAGGGAATTTGGTGCAATCGTCTCAACAGCAGCAAAATATATCTTGGTTGACGGCTCAACTCGTCTCTCCTTACACCGCTTCCTCTAAGTATTTAAGCTTTTCGATGCAGACTACAGTTTTTCATCAACATGCCAGTCCTGTTTTAACTGCCTCAGTTTCTCAAGAGAATCCCCAAGAAGTCCATCAGAGGCAGAGATAAAACCAGACCCATTATTCTGACTAATAATCAAAATTCTGGTTCTAAAGTAAAGCTGAAGTTTTGTTTTGAAAGCAACTGATAGGTGAGCGAATGAGTCTTCATGGATGCCTTGATGCTGCTTACCAAAGGGATTCTGGTTTGCTTTGAAAGTGTTCGTGCATGGTATGGGGTAGCAAATATAATTTGCTTTCATGTCATGATCTTGGCCGACCAGCCGGAGCAATACGTCCTCTCTCTTCAAGGTTTTTCCTTTTCAATTTATTTATAAGAGTCAATTCTTCACAAGGCCGAAGGGCAGTATTATATGGGGGCATCACAATGAGAGAGAAGGACAGAGAGCAGAGAAATATGTTAACATTCCTCCTAAATTGTGGAAGGTGAATCATAGAGTTTTGCATGATTTCTGTTGAAACATTCCCTGTTGGTTTTTTCCCTCCATACCAGTCTTTGTTACAAATGATGCATTTCCTTTTTGCCTCAAATATTGGGGTAGTGGATCCCGTAGGCATCCTGGAACCACCAAATAAGGTGCCCACCCTGGCTGGTTTTCAGCCAATCGATAGCTCTTCTGGTGGTGGTCGTATGGCAGCTTAGCTGCCGGGGTAGCAATCATTTCTTGAAGCGCGACTGTGTCGCTGATGCAGTGCCCCTCTAACAGTACACACACTGGAACTTGTACTCATTTCGCCGACCTCAGAAGGATGACAGGCTGAGTCAACCCCCTGGTGTATTAATTCAGCGGCAGAGGGGGCTTTAACTCAGGACCCGAGGATCCCAAGCCGCCACCCTAACAACTGAGCCAACACCAGGCTTGATAGCTCTTCTCATTAAGGTAGGTTTCTGTTCTTTGGATGACTTTCCAATGACCCACGTTTTGACACATACATTTTGTATAATTTTAAAGTCACGCAAATGTCTGCTCTTGTCCAGAATTCATGGCCAAGAGGAGTTTCTCTTTTGTTGTCGATTTAACATTAACGATTTGTTTATTATCCTTTTATAAAATAACTATACAAAATACATTTGTTATAATCAACTGGGCTGCCAAGATGACCAAGAACTATGCACACTCACCTCTAAGCTGTCTTGCCTGGGTTCGATTCCCGATCCAGCTATAAACTGCCAGCCCAGTGTTTCACACGCATGATGATTCATCAATGTGTGTGCCGTCCCATGGATGGGCGTTAAACGGGAGTCCCGTCTGCCAACATTCGTTGGTGGACGTTAAAGATCCCACGGTGCCCCTCACGAATAGGAGGTGAGCTATTGCTGGCACCATAGCCAAATTACTGCCCGAACCAGTCAAATGTCAGACCTGGCCAGCCGGTTCGTGAAGACTCAGGCCAAGCTTCCCCCGACTGACCCGACAAGAAAAGGTGGTTTAATAGTGGCCGTTAAAGAAGAAAAAGAAGACATTTGTTACAATCGACTGTCGTCTCTTCTCATCTGGTCATGTTCAAGCGATACCCCTCCTTCCCAATGCTTGCTGTCATGGGCTGGCTGCCCACTACTTCTTATCAGGCTGTAACAACAAACTCATACGTTAGTAAATGTGGTGTCATTCAGCATGGAAATAGGAAAGCAGTGCCTTAACACAAGATTCTGTGCGGGGAAAGGTTTTGCTCAAGGGCAATTTAATTACGTATGCAGCCTCTGGCTGCTAATTGCATTATGGCTGAGTGCACAGCAGTGCCCCCTGTAAGTTAGATAGGAAAACAAGAGGTTAGGACAGAAATCTTCAGTAATTTGTTCATGGTGCCAGCAATAACTCAGCTACTCTTCACGAATAGAAGGACACCGTGGCATCTTTAACGGCCACCAACAAATGTTGGCAGATGGGACTCCAATTTAACGTCCATCCGAGGGACGCCGCACACATTGATGAATCACCCTGCCTGTGAAACACCGGGATGACAGTTTATAGTCTTGTCGGGATTCAAACCCACGCGAGACAGCTTAGAGAGGAGTGTGCATACCTCCAGAGCATCCTGTCAGCACAGAAAGGTAGATGAATATTAGGCAATAGTACCATCACAATACTTGTCTGTTGCCTTCAAAAGACGAAAATGCCCTTTAATGTAATAATCGTGTTATGGATTTATTTCCTCGAAACGATTTGGCAGCATATATCCAAAATGATTCCTAAATAAACTACAAGTTGGATGAGAAAACAAAACTTCAATCTCGCTGATAGTGAACAAACGTGTAAATTTGATATAGTTTGTGATGTTATCACTTTTACAGCCAATAAACAAGTTCAGGAGCATGTTGACAGGGTGATACGAGTTGTTGGTGCCCATGCAATCATTAATATCCAACAACCTTAAACAACACGACTTTTGAGTTTTACCGCTCTGCTCCCCTGTGTATGGATGATTATATCGAATTTACTCTTTTCGGCCTTACATTAGCCATGGCTCAAGTAGCAGAGAAATGAACAGCTTGTGACTAGTGGAGGATGGTTGAAGGTCAAGGCACGATATTTATGATTTTTATTTCTCTGAATAAACAGGACTTGTCTCTGCATAAGTTAATGAGACCGAGTTAATTCAGTGTAATGCTTCATTCATTTCATTAAACAGTTAAATTACACCAAAAACAAAGGAGCATACTGATGCCGTACCCTACAAAAACAAACAATATCATTAACAAAGCCATTCACGTGGCATTCCATGGTGGTGCATCAAGCCAATCACACTGAAAAAAATACTATTGATCAACTGTCACAATGAATTATCCATTGTGAGAGTCTCTCCAGGCGTTTCCATCTGCATCAGGAAATCCATCAGATGCTGTCGCACGAGGTCAGCCTGTGGTTGCTTACACACCTGAGTAACACAATCTTATTTAAACCGCACACATATGCGTACACACGTACACTCAGTGATCCCATGCAGTCCCTTATTTAAAATAGACACAGTGAACAAGACTCAAAGGAGAGAGAGAAAGAGAAAGAGAAAGAGAAAGAGAAAGAGAAAGAGAAAGAGAAAGAGAAAGAGAAAGAGAAAGAGAAAGAGAAAGAGAAAGAGAAAGAAAAAGAGAAAGAGAAAGAGAAAGAGAAAGAGAAAGAGAAAGAGAGAAGGAGAGGAGAGGGAGAGGGAGAGGGAGAGGGAGAGGGAGAGGGAGAGGGAGAGGGAGAGGGAGAGGGAGGGAGAGGGAGAGGGAGAGGGAGAGGGAGAGGGAGAGGGAGAGGGAGAGGGAGAGGGAGAGGGAGAGGGAGAGGGAGAGGGAGAGGGAGAGGGAGAGGGAGAGGGAGAGGGAGAGGGAGAGGGAGAGGGAGAGGGAGAGAGAGAGAGAGAGAGAGAGAGAGAGAGAGAGAGAGAGAGAGAGAGAGAGAGAGAGAGAGAGAGAGAGAGAGAGAGAGAGAGAGAGAGAGATACTCGACTGCTCTGTATCCGGTCGCTGCTAGAAAATTGCTCGTTAACACAATATGATTCAATTTCCGAAACCTATCACAAAATATTTCGAGTGAAGGACTCAAAGAGAGAGGGAGAGATTTAGAGAGAGAGGGAGAGAGCGATTTTAAAAGAGGGATTTAGAAAGAGAGAGGCGGATTTTGAGATGGTGTTAGAGGAAGAGATATATGTTTGTATGTATGTATGTATGTATGTATGTATGTATGTATGTATGTATATATGTATATATATATATATATATATATATATATATATATATATATATATATATATATATAGAGAGAGAGAGAGAGAGAGAGAGAGAGAGAGAGAGAGAGAGAGAGAGAGAGAGAGAGAGAGAGAGAGAGAGAGAGAGAGAGAGAGAGAGGAAGAGATTTAGAGGAAGAGATTTAGAGGGAGAGATTTAGAGGCAGAGATTTAGAGGCAGAGATTTAGATGGAAAGATTTAGAGGGAGAGATTTAGATTTTAGAGGAAGAGATTTAGAGGAAGAAATTTAGAGGGAGAGATTTAGAGGGAGAGATTTAGAGGAAGAGATTTAGAAGAAGAGATTCAGAGGGAGAGATTCAGAGGAGGAGATTTAGATGGAGAGATTTAGAGGGAGAGATTTAGAGGGAGAGATTTAGAGGGAGAGATTTAGAGGGAGAGATTTAGAGGGAGAGATTTAGAGGGAGAGATTTAGAGGAAGAGATTTAGAGGAAGAGATTTAGAGGAAGAGATTTAGAGGAAGAGATTTAGAGGAAGAGATTTAGAGAGAGAGATTTAGAGGGAGAGATTTAGAGGAAGAGATTTAGAGAGAGAG
>NC_140966.1:110562889-110615389 GCF_056783735.1 Eptatretus burgeri | reverse complement strand
ACTGACTGACTGACTTACCTAAGGACACTGCTCGATCGCATAATCTCACCGGACTAAAGTCCAGGAGTGAGCTAATAATACATTTTCATAAACTTTAAAAATACTGTGCTTTTACAAATATTGCAATAAAATCAGTACATGATGGTACAAAATGAATGAATGCGTTGGCCGAACATTCATTTTAGGAGTTAAGAAGAAGAATCGTGAAAAGAAGAATTCAGTGAGGTTTCCACATGCACTATCATCATTCCGAGGTGAATGTAGGGATAAGAATAAATACTAGAAAGGCACACTTCAAAGTCGCGACGTCGACAGATATGCATCCGCCCATATTATTACATCATCCTCCATACTAAATCAAGTTTGATTTCAATCCATGAATCCAGATTCAAAAAATTAACTTATTCTGGCTGCCAGACGATGCATCCGATCAGGTTGAAATTTTAAACAAATATTCCCCATGACTACTAGATCATAATTGTGGAGTTTCACATTGATTAATGAAGCGGTTCCAGAGATAAAAAATTTTAAAGATTGTTGTTCAATCCAATATGGCTGTCAGACCATGTGACCTGTTAATAATTTGTGAACATCTTGGTATCCCCAAGTGTTGGGGAACATGCGAGTGAAGATTTTCTCCTCGATCTGTCAAGCCGTTCTGCAGAAGAGGATTCTTAAAGGTTTATTCTTCAAAAAAATCATAACTGACAAACCATGTGACCGATGACGTCATAGGTGGAGAACTTTTTATTCCTCATGGATTGGCAATTATACTTGTAAAGTTTTGGCTCAATCTGTTCAGCCATTTCAGAGAAGATTTTTGAAGGTTTTCATGTTAAAAAAATATATATATATGGCTGCCAAACCACGTGACCGATGACATCATCAATTTTTTTTGGCCCGTACAATTTAGCCCTACATGATCCTCAAAAATTTTCATACTGATCGGATAAAGCGTTCGATGTATGCAATTATGATGTCATAATGAAGCCACCTATGACATCATCCAAAAAAATCACTTATTTCCCATGGGTAAGACTTGGCATGTGCCAAGTTTCAATTTATTCCATGGAGTGGTTTCAGAAATACAGAGGTCCAAAGTTTCTCCTTTTTTCCAACATGGCTGCCACAGCACATGACCTATGACATCATAATTATCATTAAAACATTCTGCATGAGAAGTCGCACCTATGGTGAAAATTTCATGTCAATCAGGAAAGTGGTTGCAGAGAAAACAGAGAAAATTAGTACAGAGCTATGGAGAAAGGCCCTCTCGACTGTAAGTAGTTCTTGTTTTCCAAGGAAGAACTTGGATCGATGGAGAATGCCCAGACTGCGGATGGCTTTGGAAAGCAGGGATGGGTTCCGTTAGCAAGAAGCTTGCTTACCGTTCGCCAGGTGGCTGGCTTGATTCAAAGCATTCAAGCAAGCACTCCAAGAGAATGGAGAACTCGGTACCACTTAACAACATGGTGGTCTCCATGTAAACTAGAAAGGCCCTCGTACAGTACATAGTCTCACATCATGTGTTCATCCTGAACAAAACTATCATCATTAACTGAACACGCTCATATTATGGCCAGCTGCCATTATGGCCCATATACCCGGATCATCTATGCACCCTATTATGCCGCACAGTTTCTTGGCAAAGGTTATGAACGTCATAAATGTAATTCTTCACTCACTTTGTCAAAGATAACATAGTCGTGGCCAAAAATATTGGCACCCTTGCACTTTTTTCAAATAACTCACAATTTTCTCCAAAAAAGTTGAAATTGACAAAAGTATTTTGTCTCTACAATTATATATTTCACTGCTAGTATTACAGAACCTTTGTTTTTCATTCACAACTTAATATATCCTTTTAAATCAGAAAATAAAAAAATAAATGGCATTCACAAAATTATTGACACCTGAGACTTAATATTTGGAATCACAGCCTTTGGACAAAATAACTGCAGTCAAGTGCTTCCTGTATCCATGAATGAGCTTCCTACATCTCTCTACTAGCAGTTTGTTCCACTCTTGTTGAACAAACTGCTTCAGTTCTCCCAGATTTGAAGGGTGCCTTCTCCCAACTGCTGTTTTCAGATCTACCCACAGGTGTTCAATGGGATTTAGATCCGAACTCATTGCCGGCCATTTCAGAACAGTCCAGTGTTTTGTCTTGAACCATTCCCGGGTGCTTTTTGAAGTGTGTTTGGGGTCGTTGTCCTGCTGCAAGACCCATGACCTTTGACCAGAGACCCAGCTTTCTGACACTGAGTTGAACATTGCGCTCCAAAATGCCTCCTTGGTAATCTCCTGATTTCATGATTCCATGCACATCTTCAAGGCACCCAGTGATAGAGGCAGCACAGCAACCCCAAAACATCACTGAACCTCCTCCATGTTTTTAGGGAAAGTGTTCTTTTCTTTGAAGGCTTCATTTTGTTTTCTTTAAACATAGAGATGATGTGCTTTACCAAAAAGCTCGAATTTGGTCTCATCTGTCCACAGGACATTCTCCTAGAAGGATTTTAGCTTGTTCAGGTGTGTTTTGGCAAACTCCAGTCAGGCTTTCTTATGCTGAGGACCCTACTGCTGAGTGAAGGATTGTTCAAATGGTGGAGAAAACACCTCGATCAACTGCCACAGATTCAAGCTGACCTTTAGACACC
Source organism: Eptatretus burgeri (assembly GCF_056783735.1). Taxonomy (NCBI): domain Eukaryota; kingdom Metazoa; phylum Chordata; class Myxini; order Myxiniformes; family Myxinidae; genus Eptatretus; species Eptatretus burgeri. The sequence continues at coordinate 110,612,729 of NC_140966.1, read as the reverse complement.
AGGTACGACAATTTCAACTCTCTCAGCAGTAGGGTCCTCTTGGGTCTCCTAACATAGAACCCCCTTTCACTCAGTTGGCGACAGATGGTGCGAGTTGAAACTGTTGTACCTTGTGCTTGAAGGTCAGCTTGAATCTGTGGCAGTTTATCGAGGGGCTTTCTCCACCATTCGAACAATCCTTCACTGCAATCCTCAATCAAGTTTTCTCTTGCAGTCATGTCCAGGGAGGTTGGGTGCAGTGCCATGGGCCTTAAACTTCCTGATAACATTGTGTATGGTGGACACAGAAACATCAAGGTCTCTGGAGATGGACTTGTATCCTTGAGATTGTCCATGTTTGGCTACAATCTTGTGTCTGACCTCCTCAGACAATTCTCTGGTGTTCTTTCTTTTCTCCATGCTCATCGCGGTGACACACACAGTGACACAAAACAGCAGAATGACTCTTTTTCTCAATTCAAACTGGTTGAATGAGTGATCTTTGTATTGCAGGCACCTGCAACTCACCACAGGTGAGTTCAATTCCAAAGTAAAGGAGAATCACCTGCTTGAAATCAAATTATTTCTAACTTCTAAAAGGTGCCAATAATATTGTCAGGGACATTTTAGGATTTCTGTATGGAACAAGTTTAGATTTCATAATTTTTACATCTTTTTTTGTTTGTTCCACTGCAAACCAAAGAAATACATTTGTGGATACAAAAATATTTTTTCAGTTCAACAATTTTCTGGAAGAAATGGTGCATTATTTGAAAAAAGTGCAAGGGTGCCAATATTTTTGGCCACGACTGTGTATTAAGTTTCAAATAAAGATTTAAATTCAACCACGTGTGGCTATAGTAACACTTCACTGATGATGTCATCATTATCACCCTACGTATATACCCCATGGGGAGTTGTTGACATCTGCCATTTCTTTTTTTTTATGGTTGAGCGGTTTCAGAAAAAAATTGTCAAATTTTTTTTCTTTAATCCAATATGGCTGCCATACCATATGACCTATGATGGCAGAGATCAATAAAATATTCTCCATGGGGAGTCCCTCTTATATTAGTAGCTTCACATCGATCAGACAAGCGGTTACAGAGAAAGCTATTTTTAAAGCGAAAATATATAGACGTGGAAACACACACAGCCAGACAGACAGACAAACACACACAGATAGGGGCATTATAATTGTCTTGCATCACCTTTGGGGTGAGACAAACAATGCTATGTTACTCAAGAGGTACTCCAGTAAATGCTGTCCGGCCCATTTTCAGATTTACTCGATCCTATTGTGACAACTTCCTCAAACAAATGTATTGTGTTAACAGCGGCTACAGAGTACAAGAAAGAGGGAAAGAAACAGGTCAGAAGGAGCCCCCTGCCAAGCTTATCTAAGGACCCTACAACTGTGCATCTTTAGGAGGGGCACGGGGTGGAGGGATTTTGCATGTTTGTTTTTTATTCTTTATTTTATTTTTTAATTTTTTTTTGTCTACCAAGTCGAAGATCGTGCCAGACCAAATACACAGAAACATGTAACAAGGCAGGAGGCAAGAGGGGTGAGAGAGGGAAGCACAAAATAGTGGGGAAAAAAAGACAATAGGATATCTGTGAAAGGGAGAGGGATGGGGTGGGTACATGGGGTAAGCAAGATGATACTACAGGGACTTTCATGAAGGAAAACAGCGAATATGAAGGAGGTGGGTTTGGCGTGGATTAACGGTGGTAGTAAAGATCAAGATTTTGGATGGGGGAACATATGAGATGGTGGTGAACAGCAGTTTTGAAGACCTGGAGGGTTGAGTGGGATTGAAGAGAGTGTGGGAGTTTGTTCCAGAGGCAGGAAAAAAGAGGAATGAAAGAGTGAAGGTGAGCAATAATTCTTGATTTTGGCAGTTTCACCAGAAGGGGGTTTTTGGTGGACCTTGAATACCCTGAGGAAATGTAGGGGGGGGGGACAGATCACAGACAGAGCAGAGGGGCAAGGCCGAAGAGGAGACAGTGGAAGAAAGACCACCGGCCTTCCTCCAGTGAGAGAGTGAGAGACCCAAAAACTCAGCTTCATCGCGGGAGATACCAATGGTCTTAAAAGCCATGGTTTCCACAGTGTGAAGTCGATCCAGGTGGGAGGCAGGAGCATCACCCCAGAGGAGGGGGCAGTACTCCATCAGACTGCAGATGAAAGCTTTATATGTGGTCAGGAGCTCAAGTGGGCCAAGGAAGGACTTTGCAAAACATAGAATGCCCAGTCGGCGACTGGCTTTGGAGGCCAGCTTGGAGATGGTGCTTTTCCAGGAGAAGTGAAAGACATTCCAAGTGCTTGACCAGCCTGTGATTTTATCCAGGTCTGCAGAGAGTGAAGAGGCTGTTGCCTGCCGAGCAGCAGTTTGAGAGATGCTACAGCAGAGGGTGGAGTCATCAGCAAAGAAATAAAGAGGATTTTCCAGATCATTGATGAAAACCAGAAAAAGCACAGGGCCAGGAACACAGTGCCTTGAGGAAGTCCAGCCTGGATGGGAAGAAGAGATGCGAGAATTCCATGAAGAGCCAAGCGTTGACTGTGACAGGAGAGGAAGTCCACGAGCCATGAGTGGAGATTGCCTTGGATACCACAAGAAGAGAAGTTGGTGAGCACTGCGGGATGTCAGACCATATTGAAAGCTCGCGATATGTCCAGGGAGATGGCTCCAATCTCATATTTGGCATTTCGAACCTCCATCCATTTTTGGGAAAGCAGAAGTAGCATGTCCAGAGTTGGATGACCTGGTCTAAATCGAAATTGATGGATGGAAATCAAGTCAAAGGAGAAAAGGAAGAATTTGACATCACAAGCAATGATGGATTCCATGACCTTGCTAATGATTGGGAGCAGACTGAATTTGTCTGTAGTTGCACAGATCAGTTTTTGCACCCTTTTTATGCAGAGTGGTAATATTTGCTGATTTCCAAGCAGATGGGAGATGACCTTGAGAAAATGAGAGGATGACTAGAACAGAGAGAGGGTGAGCAAGAGCAGCAGAGCAGGTTTTTGGAACATGAGGGCTGATGCCATCTGGACTGGTTGCAGAATCAGAGTCGAGGTTTGACATCAAGCTCTCCACCTTGTCAGGAGAAAAGGGCATAGAGTCCAGGAACAGCTGGGTGTGACTGGGTAATGTGGGTATACAAAGCGATGGATTTGGGACACAAGATTTAGAAGCAAACTGAGACTGCTTTCAGTAGGATTTGCCTTCTATGATACGAAGGCAAGTTGTTTCAGGACAACAGCCTCACCACATGTTTCAGTGAACCATGGGCAGGAGGAAGAGTATGGCAACTGAAGATGGGATAACTCTGTGCATGAGAGAGCAAATTTCTTTGAAAGAATTCCGAGATGAGTTGATGTCGGAGAAAGTAGAAATGGGAGACCAGTCTACAAGTTGGATGGCTGCTTGAAGACCCTGCCAGTCGGCCTGAGTGATATGCCAGACTCCACTGCGCTGAAGTGGTTCTCTAACAACAGCCAGAGAGATGACTACTTTGACAAGCATATGGTCAGATGAACCATTGGAGAAGAACAACAGCAGACATTTTCTGAGAAATTGGTCAAAATCAAATCCAGAAGAGATGGAGTACCGTTGGCTGAGATCCGGGTCAGGAAGTTAACAGATTGAGTCAGTCCCAATGAGTCGCAGAAGTCCTTTGCTGAAGTTCCATGGCAGGTGAGAGAGGTACCCACACCCAGCCAACTGGCCTCATGACAATTGAAGTCACCACATATGAGGAAGACAGAGTTTGGGTGAGTAGATGGAAGTTGGTCCATGTTTTCGGTGAGCAAGATGTAAATGGAGTCATCACTGTTTGGTGGACGGTACAACACACAGATAAACAAGAGGTGGGAGTGAAGGGGAATCCGTAGCCAGAGGTATTCCTGGGGGGTGTGAAGGAGTGACGGCAGTGCATGGAGAGTGAGGAATAGAGCTTTTGATAAAGAGAGCAACACCTGTGCCACGAGGACGAGGCTCAGGTCTATCATACCGGAGGAGGGAGTAACCACGGAGAGAAACAAAGGAGTCAGATACGTCTTGAAGGAGGAAAGTTTCTGTTTAGCAGATTATGTCTGGTTTGTCTGTGGCAACCTGTATGGAGAGATCAGTCAGGTTAGAGTGAAGGCCCTGGATGTTTGAGGTCCACACTGTTAATGAAGAGGGAGGGGAGGAGGCTTCAGGTGCAAGGGAGGGAGGGGGAGGGTAGTGTGAGGGAGAAGTGGTGGACGTAGTGAGAGTTGTTGACAGTTGACAAGTTCTAGAAGAGCTCGGGGAGAGGGTTAGATGGGGAAGAAGACAAAGGACAAGGGGGCGAAGGGATCAATAGCAGTGGGGAGTAATAAGAGAGGGGCATAGGGAAGTAGGAGATTGGAGGATGTGGAGGAATGATCTGGAAGAGAGAGGATGGGGGAAGGAGGCAGCTTTGAGAAGGGGGAGTGAGGGGTGAGATTTGAGGGAGAAGTGTGAGGGGGAATAATTGAGGGAGAAAGGTGTAGGGGGAGCTTTTGAGAAATGTGAGGGGGAAGCTTGGAGGGGAAAGAGAGAGAGAGAGAGAGAAGTTTGCTTTGAAGAGGAACGGGGCGGCTGATTTGTGAGGGAGGGGTGACAAGATAGCTTTGGGGGGGAATGGAGACGATGAGAACAGGCACAGCCATGGGGGGCGGAGAAGAGAGGGGTGGGGAGAAGCGAAGGATGAGACTAGGTTGATGTATTGTGGAGATGGGAGTAGGCGGGGGGAGAAACAAAAATTGAGGGGGTGGGAAGAGGGGGAGATGTGATGAGAGGAAAGAGAGAGCATGATAGAGATATTGAGCAGTTGCTGAATGAGAGTGTGAGATATTTGAAAACCATATAGTTTGGGATATCAGAGGGGGAACTATTAGTAAGGCAGAGTACAGTGGAGAGATGCTGGGATGAGGGGCAAGATGGGAGGGGTTAAGGAGAGGGTTATAACAGGGAAGGAGTTCGGAGGAGGAGGAGGATTTAAGGAGGTGGGATGAATTTGCACTGAAGTTGAAAAAAAGAACCATTAATAATGGAAGACGAACAAGTATTGCAAAATGGGATTTTTAAAATTTGAGGGTCAGAGATTCGTTTACATACTTTGGAAGATGGATGGAGTGCAGAAGAATTGACAGAGTGGAAAAAGGAAGTGTTGCAACAGATGGAATTTTTAGACACGGGATGAAAGAAAGGTCGAATTGAACACAAGATTTTGAAGAACTGGACAGGGGGAAGTTGAAGCATTGTGTGAGATGTTTTTTTCTTTTTTGAAGATTAGGGAAGAGGGAGGGGGGGTAGAGAGTAAAGAAATTTGAAGAAAAGGTCGTGAAGGTGTGTGGTGAAAATCTTCATGATCATCGTGGGATTTCCAGGGAAGAGGGTGGAGAAGTAAGAAGAAGAGTCAAGTGTTGGTAAAAGAAATCCCGTGGGGTATAAAGTTACCTGGGGTATGAGGTGAGAAGGGAAAAGGTTTTTCTTTGTTGTATTTTTGATATTTTAAGACATGAAACAGAGGGTATATATGGGAGGGATAGGAGAAAGGTGGAGGGAAAAGTGGTGAAAATAAAAACTGATGGTAATAGGGAGAAAATACAAATAAACACGATCGTGCACATAGACGGGAATACGGGTAGGCCTCAAGGAAACCTGATATGACAAGACTGACGAATACTCACCAAAATAGCACAAATTTTGAAACAAAACCAAACTCAGAACACAGTAAACACAGAGGTAACAAAATGAAGTCAAAACATGACAAACAACGACCAGAAACTTATCTTTGAGAAAGTTGGCAGAGACCCTTGGAGAGAACCAACCGTCGCCACAAGACCGGAACCGGAATGTTTGTAGATCTTAAGAATTAGGATGAAAAGTAGAATCAAAACTAAAGTATGAAATGCTCATTTCAATAATACAAGCAGAGTACCCACCCTGTGTGTGGGTAGAGTTTATGCATTACTTGCTGAAAAACGTATAGTCTGGATATTGCAGGAAAACTTTTTGATGCTTGTGTGGTGTGCATTTAAAAGTGCCGAACGGGTGTAAAGATCGTAAGGGTCTAAGATGTTAAAAGGGTCTAAAGGGTACAATAGGTTTATAGGGGCCTTCAGGGTTCTAAAGGTCTAACTGAAGAGTATGGTCCAATAGTAGTTCGGGTCAAAAGGGATCGACGGAGTTTAAAGGGCCAAAGAGCTCTTAATGGGGTGTAAGGGGTCTAATAGGGTCTACAGGGTCTACAGCAGTCTAAAACATTAAGGGATCTAAAGTGTATGAATGTGTTTAAAGGGTCTTCAATGTCTAAAGGGGTCTAAAGGTCAAAAGGCTCTTAAAAGGGTCTAAATGGTCTAAACTAAAGGGGCTTAACCCTTTGAACCCTAAGCAACTTGGACTTTCTCCATTTGCCAAGTGGCAAGACAAGCAGTTTCAATAGTGGTTGATACGGAACGGCTGGTTTGGCAAGCAATAGCAAGATGCTTGCTAACGGAACACACCCCTGGTTTGATAGGTGTTCAGTCTAGGAGAGGCATGGCTGATGGTGGTCTCCAATTTCAAGATTGACTGAACCTCTTTCAGTCAATGACCAATGGAAATGGAAAGGAAGGTTCTTTGCACTGTCCTTCAGGAGTGGCAGGGTGAGAGCCAAGAAGAAGAAAAACTGAAAATTAGTTGTTAAGCATTAATATGTGAGATCCATATCATGTATGCATGGTGTTGGCAAGATGGATAGGGTGGTGAGCTTGGGATCCTTGGATCCTGAGTTCAAATCCCACTTGGCTGTTGAATTAATACCAGGTGGGGTTGACTCTGCCTGTCATCCTTGTGAGGTCAGCAAAATGAGTGCCAGCTTGCTGGTATACTGTGTCGGAGTGGCGACCCATCCAGGATTGTGCCCAATAGCCAAGGAGACTGCTTAGGCAGCACCAACGCTCTGCACAGAGTATAGTCCCAATGGATGGGTGGATATTGTAGAAGAAAAATAGTTACATTCACTTGTTGAATTGTTGCTGGTACCTTATAAATTTAATTTTTGTACGAGAGTCGAATTGGCTGTCAGTAATGTTTCCCTTTTCCCAAGAGTCTTTTGACCTACATATTGCTAAAAGGAATATCTTACGATTAAAAAAGGTCTTGCTCGCTGCATAGAAACAGGGTGACCTGGTTGGCAACACTGCAAACTTTTGCCATGATTGTGTCATTCTCTCCCTCCCACCCAAAGTGACCACGTATTGCAGTTTTGAGTTCTTTTGCCTCGTGCCTATCAGCTCATCCCGAAGTTGAATTGCCAAATGTCTTACACTCCCATTTTTTCGATCTCAAATTATGCATAAGAGGGATTACTCTGGGCTTCTGTTTCAGTGAAATTCATTCGATTGTTTCAGTGAATCATTGAATGTTCTTCCTCCGTATATACGAAATTAAAGATTCTCTGTTTGCATGCTGATCCAATGTGGAAATAGAGTTCTTTTCCACCACAATATCATGCGTTGTGAAATCCTGTTTTCTACATTGGCTTTGTTTATCTAATCCTCCTCTGGATAGTTATCGTGAGATGTTGATTAAAAGAGAAAAAAAATTAATGGACAGACAGGAATAAAAGAGTATAGAAAGAATGACATGAAACTCACATGAGGTTCAGCTTGTGATACATCCTCAGGTTGAACATCCCACTTACAAGTACAAGTAAGAATGCGTGCCGGTGCACAGATGCAAAACTTTTCAGCTCGCTAATCAGATCCTCTCCGATACTCAACACATCCTCATCAACAGGCACTGGCTGGGCTGATAGGTCACGCTCTGAAACCAATCTGAATGCCACACCTGGGTGAAAAAGAACACACAAACTGAGATCATGACGAATAACTAGTCAATTAATGAGGTCATCCAGTGGTGATCAAGCAGAAAAAACATGCAATGTACAGTCAATGAGCTGCTATGAGTCCATTTACAGTCAATGAGCTGCTATGAGTCCATTTGAATCACTTACAACAAAATGGAAACGGAAAATACAATCCCAGAATAACAAGTACAGGGTGTTCCAAAAAGATCAGGACAACTTTGGTTGTTAATATTGTTATGGATTTCAGAATCGGATCCGACTAATGCATACAAACATTTAGGTCCTCAGACAGTTATTTCCTGAAATGCATGTCCAGGAAAGACCCATCCCCATGTCTGGTGGGATTCTCACTTTGATGTGTTGGAGAAGGGTATAGAATAGATTCCCTTTCTTATGGGATGACCTTTTTCCCTTTACGACACATTCATGCACCCAAGATAGCCGTTAGCCCAACGGAGGCTCATCTAACCCCCTTTCCATCAGGCCACATTGGCTTGGAGGTGCACGATTTATTTACACCTTGGACTTACAGGACATTTGATTAAGCACACCACGGGCTTTTCCTGAGCAGTTAGTCTGACGGTCAAATACGGCTGTGGATCATTTACTTCACCCACCAATCTTTCATTGACGTTCGACACCCACCTCTTTCACCGACGTTGACGTCCACCCTTTTCCATCGACATTCAACACCGACCTCTTTCACCGACGTTGTCATCCACCATTTTCCATCGATGATTGATGCCCCGTTTGGCAGCTCTATGGATTCTGGCTGGCTCTTGTTCATGTCAGGCTTAACGAGGAAGAAATGATCACGAGATTGATGGTTGGTCACGTGCAACAATGTGCCAATAGGCAAGGTGGATGAAGTCTGTTTGAGGCTCCGCCCAGACTGGTCGCCTATAAAAGGGACGGGGGGACCATTTTCCTGAAAGTATTGTGACAGTTGGTGACAGCCTTACAACTCTGACCACTGGTGACAGTTGGTGAGCTGGTGAGTTGGTAACAGCCTTACAGCTCTGACCACTAGTGACAGTTGGTGAGCTGGTGAGTTGGTGACAGCCTTACAGCCATACAGTCCTGACCGCTGGTGACAGTTGGTGAGCAGCTCCTGAAGGTGGGTGACAGTTGGATCATTCCTGCTGGTTCTGCTCGGGACCTGCACTTGGCGTACCTGATTATTGGCGTCCCTGGTTCCTGTGGATGACGACGTGACGTCAATTGGTGTTCGAGCCTGTTTGCGGGTGGGTGCACGGCAAGGCAGGGCGCTGGCAGCGGACCAAGGCATGCTCACACATTTCGGGACATTTTATTTGACGCACGATGACTTCTACCTTGGCAAGCCGAGACAGGATTTCTTTCCCCCCTGAATGATCTGCTGGGTACCCTTGTCTCGTGTTTAATCGTTAAGTAAGGCATAGTGATAAGCATCTGCTCTTTGTCTGTTTTTCTATCAATGCCTGATTAATTCTTTATTTGCTTGAGATTATTTTGATTGATTTGAATTGATCTATTTTCACCACAAATAAATAAAAAGTTCTTCAATTTATTTATTTTTTCCTTATTAATAAATTCCTTGTTGACGTTTCAACCTGTCCGTGCTCGTCCTTTCCTTCCATTGATTCAGCATTGTTCAAACCTAGATAGACTGGGAGGTTGTTCCCAAACAAATTAACCTGTCATAGTCGGCATGCACCAGCGGTAAACGCTCGGCCGCCCTAATTAAGATCTAATCAAGATAAGATTGGTGCATTGCCGAGGGCGCACTCCCCGTTCAGGAAGCTACGTGACCTCTAGTTGAACGGCAAAATAAGACGGTGGACACTGGAACTCGTGGTTGTAAAGAAACCCATCATACCACGACGTTAATTGTGAGCGGTAACCCCATGTCCGCCTCTTCCGAGGAGAAGCGGGGATTAACCCCTTCATAATACACTCGGTACCCGTGGCCGTAACAATATGTTTAGAACCACAAATGATACAACGATACCCTTTGGTTTATATGATACAGAAACACATCAAGTTTTGTGCACATCATCAACACACTTCAATGTGAGCTCCGTTTTGTCACCCACAGCACATCAAGACGGTACCCATGTTCTTGCCATGTTCGGCTCAGCATGTTTGCATCCACCAGTACGCATGCAGCTGTGATGCGAGACCGAGGATCCTGCATGTCTGCCACCTTGCTGTTGTCGAAATCCTTGACAAACTCCCACAGAAAAAAACATCAAGGGGGTGATGTCTGGTGATTGTGGGGGTGAGGCAGTTGGTCTGTCTCAGCCAATCCAGCAACATGGAAATTTTTCATTCAGGATGGCTCGAACAACTAAGGCCCAATGAGGGGGAGTGTGTCATTTTGAAAAATGGTATCGGATTGCAGGTCTTCAATCTGTGGGAAGACGAATGTTTCCATCATGTAAATTGTTGAGGTCACTGTATCTCCGCAAATAAAAATGGACCCACCAAGCAGTCATGGAGAAGTCCACACCACACATTGACCTCTGGACTATCACATGTGTTCAATGACCACATAAGGGTTTATAGAGCCTCAGATTGTGCAGGTTGACCTTGTGCAGGTTGACCTTCCCCGATACATGAAAGAATGCTTCGTCTGTGAACATGACCTTTTTCAGGTAATCTTCATCATCCTCTATGCCAGTGAGCATTTCCAAGGCAAACACCTTGTGTTTGAGTCCATCATTTGGTTTCAGTTCTTGCAGAATCTGCACCTTATTGGCATAAAGCTTCAGTATTTTATGCAAAATCCTGTGTGCAGTGGTGGTTGGTGGTCCCAGTTCTCTGGATTGATTTTTTGGGACTTTGTTGAAATGATTCACTCGTTCAACGTCTGTTGCACTTGTGCTTGGTCGACTAATACTTTTCTGTTCCTGACAACTTTCAGTCTTCTTAAACCTCTTGTACCACTCTCTAATAACTAGTCCGCGATGGTGGATTCCTTTCATACCTTGCATGGAAATTATGCTGAACTTGCGTGTCGGATGTCGTCTCGATGAACCATTCGACGCACTGAGCTTTCTCCTGTGGAGTCACCATCTTATTTTACATTGAACCATCAGACCTGAAAATAAAGAAAACTTGATAAGTTTCTAGATCATATAAAACAAAGGGGAGCATTGTATCATTTGTGGAACAAAATATAAAAACAACCAACGTTGTTCAGGTCTTTCTGGAACACTGTATTATCAGACAGGCAGGCAATAGCCTCGTCCATCCCTACAGACCTTGAAAAAAAAATCACAAGCTGGACAAACACTTGGAATATGTCTTTCAATCCTGACCAAACTGTGTGCATGTGCGTGCATGTGTGCGTGTCTGTGTGTGCGTGTCTGTGTGTGTGTGCCTCTCTCTCTCTCTTTTCCTCTTCCTCTCTCTCCCCCTCTCTCATATGGCATACCCCCATCTACTTTCTGAACAATCCTCTTTTGGAAGTTCAGTCATTCAAACCCAAAATCCAGGATCACTGGTCACTGCCATTCATTCATTCCTCTATTTTTTCCACAGTTTTGGAACCAACTTCCACATTATCTTCAATCTCATTCTTCCCTACAGGTCTCCAAGATAGCTTTTCATCACCATCTCAGATTATCCCCAATCCAAAGCAATGATATTTATACCCTCGTTAAACGCACTCAAATGTGTCCTTCCAACTTTCCAGTTTCCCCTCCTTGGAGTTTCCTTCCGTGTTCATCTTGTCCACCCCATGTATCCTTTCCGACCCCTCATTCCTCCCCACGCCCATTATTTATCCAAGTCTCCCTCTATTTTATCGTTCAACCCTGCTGTTGTGTTTTCCCCTTCTCCCAACTGTTCCTTTTGGTCTGTTGTGTATGAGCAGTTCAGTGTTCCAGCTATCCACAAGCTTCCACCTTATGTACAAAAAAAGCCAACATGTTTTGTTTATCCTCCAGGCAGCACCAGATTCACACCAACCTCAATGACAATTTGAATTTGACCAAAAGGAAGAGAATTTATTCATCGGGTTTCCAGCCCCTGTCCAATCATGTGAACTTGGCTGAGATGCGAACTGAGGAGCCAAATGAGGTCCATCGTACTTCGTGCCATTCCCTGCCAAGTGCTTTTTCGACAGCCTTTGCATTGAAGCCCATGAGCTTCTGGTAATGCCGCTATGACACTCCTAAGTCCTAACCCAGCCCGGATCTGAACCTGTTTCAAACGAAGCGGAAAACAGGATGAGACACCCTTAACCTGTCCATCCACCAATTTGAACAACACCATGCCCTGAGCTGCAGTATGAAGTACGACTGCACTACACATGCACTTAATACAGGTGTAAAATGCTATATCCTTACCACGAACATAAACCATGCGAAGGCCCTCATTTTAATATCTGGCTACCCCTCCCCAATATAAATATCACAATATTTATACTTGGATTGTGTAAACCAAAGTACTGTAAAATGATTTTGTATCGTCTCGGGTGCTTGTGTGTAATAACATCATACCAGGAGGTGTGGTATACAATGTTAATATTGTGATGGTTGTGGGGGTAGATGGAGGAATTTAATATGAAAGTTAGGATTGAATGGAATTGTTTGGTCCATGGACATGTAGGAGACATCTCAATGTAATTAAGTAGGGAAACTGTGAGCTTAAGTGTTACGTGTCACCACACAGGGGGTGGTGCGGTGTCAATTAGATAGGGATTAAGGATAAGTTCCCCCAGTATGTAATTGCCCCCCTGTAACTTTTTCCTATGTTTTTGTATAACAAACCATGGAAGAATTGCGTTTTTATAACATGACCAAGTAGGAAGAAGCTCCACCTCCAAGGGTTATGATAGCGGGCGAAGTCACGCTGCCGAGCCTGATGATTGATGGGCGTAGGAGGCAGAGTGATGAGAGAAGATGGGGAAGCAGCTCGTAGCAAGGAGGAACTGATGAGTGTGGAGTGAGGTACGTACGCGGTCGAGAGAGAATGTAGCTCGGAGATGGCCTGTAAGAACAGGGCTTTACGGCTGGCTTTCCTTCAATGTACGAATAAGCCAGCACGATTCTCGTATTCATGCTGAGGCAATTTGGCTCGCGTGGTGAAGCAAGACGCTGGTTATTGACTCTTGGTTGGGCCGTGAGAGACGGACCCCGAAGCCTCGTGTATGTCGGTGAGGACGATCGACATACGAAGAAGGTGCACTTGGTCCCTTGGTGTTGAATACTGCTTACGAATTGCCTGACAAAAGTTTCCGCTGCAAGACAGCGACTTGGTGATATTTTGGGCACGTCCACACATGCAGGACAAAACGCCTCGATTCCGAGTTCCACAAAGATCATCTCTGGACCAAGCTAAGTGCCAGAATAAAGGAAGGATTTGCTTTTATTTTGATTCCCATTTGATTTTGATATTTAAGTTTGTGTGTAGAAGCACCTTGAGTTCAGGTTTAATTTATGTCATTATTATTTTTATATCTGAATTATTGTCCTTTGTAAGTATTTGCCTATTTTCATTACATTCCGTTGTTATTTTAAGTTGCTGTGTTCGTGTATTTGTCGTGGGGTTCGAGTATATCATGCCCATCATGCCCGTGCTTTATCCCGACCCCACGAACTTAAATATTTACTTCTATATTATGTTCATGTGCCTCATTTTTACCATTACTCAATCAATCAATCAAAACATTTATTTCCTTCAACAAAAGCAACAAAGTGTAAAGAAGACATATAGACAGCTGAAGGAAGCTGAATCCCAAAAAGCAAGCTTGTTGCGGGAACACCCTCACACATACAAGTGATATTCACAACAAACTATGAAACAACATCAAATTACATAACAGAAATAAACAAGTAAAAAAGACATAAAATGCCGTCGCCCCCGTTATTTTAGTAATTTTGCTGTATGGAGTTAAAGGGATCGCACATATTTATGTACAACTAAAATGGCCACCAGTCTATCAGTCGGCCATCTTTGATCAGATCGCAAATTAAAGTGAAGGGCACTTGTATGCCACCATGTACTGCACTAGAGCCAAGTTTCAACAAAATCAGACCATGCATGTCTGAGAAATGGTTGGGGACATATTAAAGTAACAAAATGGCCACCAATCAGCCATCTTGGATCTGATCTTGAAAAAAAATGACGTGCATATGTAAGTCATCATTCTTTATGTAGGTGCCAAGTTTGAACAACATTGGTAAATGCATGTCCGAGAAATGGTTGAGGACGTGTTCACCATTGGGTTTTTTTTACAACTAAAATAGCCGCCAATCGGCCTTCTTGGATCTGATCTCAAGAAAAAATGACGTGCATATGTAAGCCATCATTTTTTTTATCTGTGTGCCAAGTTTGAACAACATCAGTAAATGCTTGTCCGAAAAATGGTTGAGTACATATTCGACACCGGGTATTTTTGAACTAAAATGGCTGCCAGTCAGTCATCTTGGATCTGATGTCGAAAAAAAAAGATGATGTGCATATGTATACCACTATGTATTGTGTTTCTGCAAAGTTCGAATAAAATCGGTCTATACATGTCTGAGATATGGTTGCGGACGCATACACGCATGCACTTACACGAAAATTGAGACCAAATCCATAAGCCCGCGTTTTGGACTCAGTCCAACGAGTGCTAATAACCTGGTATAAATCGAAGAATCATATGAATGGGCAACCAATTTCATAGAGTTAATGAAAGGGTCAGTAGATCAATAGAAAGTACAAGTGTAAGAATTCAATAGAAAAATATCCAATCGATTTCTTCAAGGAACTTTGTACAATATAAATATACAATCCATTTCTTAAAGGACCTATGTAGAATACAAATATGCAATCAATTTCTTTAAGGACCTATGTAGAATACAAATATGCAATCGATTTCTGAAAGGACTTATGCACAATACAGCAAGAAAAAGAACAATCAGAGATTGCAGACCCTCACCAGGACTTATGTATGCTGTTTGTGTACTGGTGTTACATAATTAACTAGAAAGGCACTCGGTAGAGCGCATACCTATGCCACGTAATGCCTAATCCATGAGAATATATTGGACCCATTACATTTTTGAAATACCATGCAATATGTCGTTTTTGGCCCGATCTCTCAATGGTGAAGAATCACTTTAAAAATTAAATAATTCTCGTATCCAGATCCGATTCAGATCTTCACCAAAATTGAATCAACTCGTCCTTGTCACACACCCAACCTGTCCACCAAGTTTCATCCGAATCCTTCGACAACTTTTTGAGATATCGTGTGACATATTAGTTTAGCCCTTTCTCTCAATGGTGAAGAATCACTTTAAAAAATATCGGATCTGGATTCGGATCTTCACCAAAATTGAATCAATTCGTCCTTATCACACATCCAACGTATTACACAAATGACCGGTGTACAACACAAATATACAATCAATTTATTAAATGGCCTATGTACAATACAAATAAACACAATCAATTTATTAAATGACCTTTGCACAATACAAATAAACACAAACAATTTATTAAATGACCTTTGTACAATACAAATAAACACAAACAATTTATAAAATGACGTATGCACAATACAAATAAACAACACATTTATTAATTGACTGGTGTACAATACAAATAAACACAATCAATTTATTAAATGACCGATGTACAATACAAATAAACAATACATTTATTAATTGACTGGTGTATAATACAAATAAACACAATCAATTTATTAAATGACCGATGTGCAATACAAATAAATAATACACTTATTAATTGACTGGTGTACAATACAAATAAACAACAGATTTATTAAATGACCGGTGTACAATACAAATAAACAATACATTTATTAATTGACTGGTGCACAATACAAATAAATACAATCAATTTATTAAATGACCGATGTACAATACAAATAAACAATACATTTATTAATTGACTGGTGTACAATACAAATAAACAACAGATTGATTAAATGACCAGTGTACAATACAAATAAACAATACATTTATTAATTGACTGGTGTACAATACAAATAAACACAATCAATTTATTAAATGACCAATGTACAATACAAATTAAGAATAGATTTATTAAATGACTGGTGTACAATACAAATAAACACAATCAATTTATTAAATGACCTTTGTACAATACAAATGAACACAAACAATTTATTAAATGGCCTATGTACAATACAAATAAACAATCAATTTATTAAATGACCTTTGTACAATACAAATAAACACAAACAATTTATTAAATGACCTTTATACAATACAAATAAACACAAACAATTTATTAAATGACTAGTGTACAATACAAATAAACACAATCAATTTATTAAATGACCTTTGTACAATACAAATAAACACAAACAATTTATTAAATGACCTTTGTACAATACAAATAAACACAAACAATTTATTAAATGACCTGTGTAACATACAAATAAACACAATCAATTTATTAAATGACTGGTGTACAATACAAATAAACACAATCAATTTATTAAATGACCTTTGTACAATACCAATAAACACAATCAATTTATTAAATGACCTTTATACAATACAAATGAACACAAACAATTTATTAAATGACCTTTGTACAATACAAATAAACACAAACAATTTATTAAATGACCTATGTACAATACAAATAAACAATACATTTATTAATTGACTGGTGTATAATACAAATAAACACAATCAATTTATTAAATTGACTGGTGTACAATACAAATAAACAGCAAATTTATTAAATGACCAGTGTACAATACAAATAAACAATACATTTATTAATTGACTGGTGCACAATACAAATAAACACAATCAATTTATTAAATGACCGATGTACAATACAAATAAACAATAGATTTATTGACTGGTGTACAATAAAAATAAACAATACGTTTATTTATTGACTGGTGTACAATACAAATAAACACAATCAATT
This sequence comes from Eptatretus burgeri, assembly GCF_056783735.1. Classification (NCBI taxonomy): domain Eukaryota; kingdom Metazoa; phylum Chordata; class Myxini; order Myxiniformes; family Myxinidae; genus Eptatretus; species Eptatretus burgeri. The sequence continues at coordinate 110,595,965 of NC_140966.1, read as the reverse complement.
TATTAAATGACCTTTGTACAATACAAATAAATACAAACAATTTCTTAAATGGCCTATGTACAATACAAATAAACACAATCAATTTATTAAATGACCTTTGTACAATAAAAATAAACACAAACAATTTATTAAATGACCTTTGTACAATACAAATAAACACAAACAATTTATTAAATGACCTCCGTACAATACAAATAAACAATAGATTTATTAAATGACCCGTGTACAATACAAATAAACAAAAACAATTTATTAAATGACCTATGTACAATACAAATAAACAATCCGTTTATTAAATGACCTTTGTAAAATACAAATATATCATCGATTTATTAAGAAAATTTGTGACACTTGATTTGTTTGAGGGTGGTACGATTCGGTGAGGGTTAACGGATATATTTATTAATTCATTTATATCTGTTTATTTATTCGTTCTGGTTCTTGTTATCGCTTCATGTAATCCTTCTCCCATGCCATCGGGGTTGGATTCTGCTCGTTGTGGTGGCGATGATGGCATTGTGATACCATCCGAGGAAAACATGGGATGTGTTTCTGAGAGATGATCTGAGAGTGAAAGGCCAAACAAGACGTCAAGCAAGGGATCGTGCAGCCTGGAAAGCAGCCGTTAGGTGAACCACGGCTTTCACATGAAAGCATGGAAACGGCCATAAAATGATGATGATGATGATGATGATGATGATGATGATGATGATGATGATGATGATGATGATGATGATGATGACATCATTGGGTGATTTCAGGTGGCTTCAGTGTCTTTTGAACAGCCAGCTCAATCGGGCTCAGGCGAAAGATGAGAAAGGTCTCTCGCGCCCATCAGCGCATCACCCAGTTAATTTCATAGTACCAAATTGTATTGTAACATCACAAACAGGTCCGGAAACTTGCACGGGGCTGTGGACTTAGATTGTGGTTGCGGTCTTTTTGACACAACCCACGGAACTCGAACTGGGAAACCGGAACGGGCACGGCTGAAACAGTACAACTTGGATAACAATATTATATTATTAATGGTGTTAAAGGCTTTAGAGCTTAGGTAAATGAACAAAAACGCCTATGGCATGAGAATGATTTTGAAATTCATCGATTATTCTATCAGTAAGAAGAATCAAACTTTATAACTACATCAAACTTTAAACATCCCTAAAACCAGCCTCAGTTGTGTAATGGTTAAGAGCGTCTGCTCCAAGTCTGGGAAGTCAGTGGATCGTACCTCAACAGAGTCGTAGCAGACTTCAAAAGTGGTATGTGATGCTTCCTTCGTTGATGCTCAGCATTTAAAAGGATAGAACGTGGACAAACAAATGCTAGGAAGGAAATGGCAAATCACCTTGTATAACCCTTGCTAAGAAACTGCTTTGGCAGCACTGATGCTCTGTAAAGTATATGGATTCTCAAAATCAAAAAACCTAATATAATTAACTGGCATGTTGCATTTAAACGCTTGTTAGGGAACTTAACAAGTGTATGAGCCCACAAACACCTTCTCTTTCCTAAATAACTTGTGCAATCATGATTGTCCACATCCAAAATGTAGACCGGACAGATGGCTTTACATTTCCAGATGAAGGATGGTGTGCTCCAGGATGCAATTCTCCACTGACAATTCACCATGACAGCAGTTTTATTTTTTGTTAATTCAGCAAACCCGTCGGGGATTGAATCGGGACTCGATAGTGAGTGTACTAGCGACATAGCTTTCATGCCTGCTCGAGTCAGTCTCACGCACACCTGTATGACACGTGGGTGGGTTGATCTATGAACGTGAAATTTCACTTTCCACGAAAAAGGTTGTTTTTAATGAGTACCTGACACAGGGAAAATCACAGCTTTCCGGGACACCGATGAGCTGAGCCGCACTCTGACACCGTTTTCTTTGAGCCTGTGCAGTACAGCTTGGTCCTGTAAGGTAAGTAAACAGGTAAAAAACATACCTTGCTTTCTGTCCATTGGATTTATATGTATTTGTTTTTTTAGTGACCAAAGGCTCATGGAGGAGCTTGCACATGCTGTGTATTATGTACAAGATAAAGACCTTGGGTCTTAGAAAATAATGGTGGAAGAACAGCTCGGCGATTTGAACTTCAGATCGCAGCACATCATGAGGTAACTGCATTGATAGTAACTGGCCAATCGTCCCAGTTTAATGTGAATAACAATGGTGCCGATAAATATCCAAGGAAACATACACCACAGGAAAAGGAAATTCTGACCTCATGTTCTGATCTTAATTTCCATTCATTTAAGGAAATTTGGAGAATTGCAGCTTATTTAAAGGAAATTCCAGAATTGCCTTGAGGACATGAACGAAAAACCAGTGGAGGTGTATTCATGTCACATGGAACAAACCAGGTGGGGAAAAGTTATTGGTCCTTTACTGAAGGTCATCACTGAGACGGCTGTGTTTTCACTGACAGTCCAACACATTTTTTTTCTTTTTGTAAACATTGTCAAGGCTCGTATGAGAGCTAACACACAATGCACAGCAAGGGGGGCATGACACAAGAGGGGCAGGAGAGGGAAGGACAAAACAGTGAGGAACAGAGACATGAGGAGATCTGTGGAAGGGAGAGGGATGGGGCGGGGAACACAGGGTATACAAGATGGACATGACAGGGAATTTCAGGAAGGAAAGCAGGGAATTTGAAGGTGTGTTTGGGGTGGATTAACGGGGGTAGAAAAGATCGAGGTTTTGGAGGGGGGAAGATAAGAGGTGGTGGTGAACAGCTGTTTTGAAGGCCTGGAGGGAAGAATGGGATTGAAGAGAGTGTGGGAGTTTATTCCAAAGGCGGGGAAAAAAGAGGAATGAAAGAGTGGAGGTGAGCAGTGATTCATGATGTTGGTAGTTTTACCAGAAGGGGGTTACTGGCGGACCTTGAGCGCCCAGCAGAAATATGGGGGGGTATATCGCAGATAGAGCAGGGGGGGCGAGACTGGAGAGGAGACAGTAGAAGACAGAAAGACTACTGCCCTGTCTGCGGTGAGAGAGTAAGAGGCCCAAAGACTCAGCTTCACCGCGGGAGATACTATCGATCCTAAATGCCTTGGTTTCCACAGCGTGAAGCCGAGAAAGGTGAGAGGGAGGAGCACCAGCCCAGAGGGGAGAGCAGTACTCCATCAGGCTGCGGACGAAAGCTTTGGATGTGCTCAGGAGCTCAGGTGGGCCGAGGAAGGACTTTGCACGATGGAGGATTCCCAGTCAGCGACTGGCTTTGTAGGCCAGGCTGGAAATGTGAGTTTTCCCAGGAAAGATCATGGCAGAAAGTGAGACCAAGAAGCTTTATTGATAGGACTTCTTCAAGAGGATTCTTGAGAAAGTAGATGGGGGTGGGGCGAGGGGGTTCCAAATGGTCCTTTCAGAAAGACATAGTGAGATTTTGAGATTTGTCGGAATTGAAAGACATGTTCCACGTGTTGGACCAGATTGTGATTTTATCCAGATCTTCAGAGAGCGAAGAAACTGCTGCTTGTCGGTCTGAGGGATGACATGGTACGGCAGAGGGTGGATTCATTAGCAAAGAGATAAAGAGGATTTTCCAGAGAGTCGAAGAGGTCATTGATGAAAACCAGAAAAAGAACAGGGCCCAGAACACTGCCTTGAGGAACTCCAGCCTGGATAGGAAGAGCGGATGAAAGAACTCCATTTTGGGCCACACGTTGGCTGCAACAGGAGAGGAAGTCGGCTCGCCATGAGTGGAGATAGGCTTGGATACCATTGGAAGAGAGTTTGGTAAGCAGGACAGGATGCCAGACCGTGTCAAAAGCACACGATGTGTCCAGGGATATGGCTCTGATTTCATGTCTGGCATTGAGTACCTCCATCCATTGTTGGAAGAGCAGAAGCAACATATCCAGGGTAGAGTGACCTTGTCTGAAACCAAATTGATGATTAGAAATCAAGCCATTGGAGAGGAGGAAGGATTTAATGTCTGAAGCGATGATGGATTCCATAACCTTGCTGATGATTGGGAGAAGGCTGATTGCATAAAAAAGGTGCAAAAACAGATCCCTGCAACTACAGACCAGAGCGGTGATGTTTGCTTATTTCCAAGCAGATGGCAGATGATATTGAGCAAATGAGAGGGTGAATAGAACAGAGAGAGGGTGAGCAAGAGCAGAGGCGCTGGTTTTTAGGACACGTGGGCTGATGCCGTCTGGACCGGTTGCAGAATCTGAGTCAAGGTTTGACAGCAAGCTCTCCAGCTTGTCAGGAGAAAAGGACACAGAGTCCAGGGACAGTTGGGTGCGACTGGGTAAGGTGGTTACAGAAAGCGAGGGGTTTCAGACACAAGATTTCGATGCAAGCACCGAGTTTAGGCATTCAGCCTTTTCACGTGTGGTATCAGCAGTGCGGCCATTTGAGGTAAGGGAGGGGATGGAGGGGGAACACACACCAGAAACAGATTTGATTTGACGCCACCAGGACTTGGAGGAGGGAGAGAGGTTTGCGAGTTTAGACTTGAGATTAGAAAGATTTTTTTCTGGCTCTCCTGAGGGTAGATGCACACTTGTTCCGACCTTTATGGAGGGAACTGAGATTACCCTCAGTTGGGTTTGCTTTCCATGAGGCAAAGGCAAGTTGTTTCAGGACAACTGCCTCGCCACAAGCTTCAGTGAACCATGGATGGGAAGAAGGATAGGACAACTGAAGACAAGAGGGGATAAATCTGTGCATGAGAGAGAACAAGTTTCTTTGAAAGAATTCCCAGGATGAGTTTATGCTTGAGAAAGGAGCGATGGGAGACTAGTCTAGAAGTTTGATGGCTACTTGGAGACCATGCCAGTCGGCCTGAGTGAAATGCTGGACTCGACGGCGCTGAGGAGGTTCTCTGATAACAGCCATAGTGATGTCCACTTTGACAAGGACGTGGTCAGAAGGACCGATTGGAGCGGATAAAGAACAGCAGATATTTTCAGGGAAATTGGTCAAAATCAGTTCCAGAAGAGATGGAGTACCGTTGGTTGAGATCCGGGTCAGGAAGTGGCATTTGAGTCAGTCCCAATGAGTCGCAGAAGTCTTTTGCTGAAGTGCCATGACAGGTGAGAGAGGTATCCATACCCAGCTGACTGGCATGATGACAATTGAAGTCACCACATATGAGGAAGAGAGAGTTTGGATGAGAAGATAGAAGTTGGTCCATGTTTTCGGATAGTGAGGTGTAAATGGAGTCATCACTCTTTGGTGGACGGTACAGTACACATATAAACATGAGGTGGGAGTGGAGGGGAAGCCGTTGCCAGAGGTATTCCTGGGAGTGTGGGGGAGTGAGGACAGTGCATGGAGAGTGAGGAATAGAGTCTTTGATGAAGAGAGTACCAGGATGAGGCTCAGGTCTGTCATACCGGAGAAGGGAGCAACCAGGGAGAGATACGAGGAGTCATAGACGTCCTGAGGGAGGAAGGTTTCTGTTCGGCAGATTATGTCTGGTTTGCCAGTGACAACATGTATGGAAAGATCTGTAAGGTTTGAGTGAAGGCCCTGGATATTTGAGGTTCACACTGTTAATGAAGGAGGGGAGGAGGCTTTGGGCGCAGGGGATGGGAAGGGAGGGGGAGGGGAGGACAAGGGAGGAGGGGTGCAGAGGTAAGGAGAGTTATTCAAAGAGTGTGGGGGATTGCAGAAGAGCAAGGGTGGTGGATGAGGAGGAGAAAAGGCTCTGTGGTGTTGGATTGAGGTACAGTGGGGAGTAATAAGAGAGGGGGCAGAAGACAGTTGAGGATTTGAGGAGGTGGAGGGATGAGATGGGGGAGAGAGGGCAGGGGAAGGAGGCAGCATTGTGGATGTGAGGTGGGGGCAACTTTGAGAAGGGTGAGTGAGAGGGGAGAATGGTGGGAGAAGGGTGAATGGGGGAGAGTTGAGAGAGAAAGGTGAGGAAGGAGTTTTTGAGAAAGGTGAGTGGGAAACTTGGAGGAAGAAGAGTGTAATGGTTGCTTTGAGAGGGAGGGGTGAGCGGGGTGAATTGGCACTGAAGTTGGAAAAAAAGAATGGTTGATGGAAAGTGAACATGCACAGCAAACTGTGTTTGTTTGTTTGTTTTTTTTTAGTTCGGAAATGCGACTAAGGACATTTTTTGAGGGATGCAATGAAGGCGAATTAGGAGAATGGAGAGAAGAAACGCTGTAATTTTGGATTTTTGAGACAAGGTATGAAGGAGAGGTCGAATTGAGAGCAGTCTGTCGAAGTAGAAAAAGAGTAGTGAATTATGATACAGAAATGAGAACCACATGTGTGAAAGAGGAAGATGAAGCATTATAAGAGATTGTTTTTATTTATTTATTTATTTTTGAGAGAGAGAGAGTTTTCATCAGATTAAGTGGTAAAGGAAAGGTTGAAGAAAAAATCGTGAGGTGAATGGTGAATTTGGATCAGTAATCGCAGAGGGTGGAAACCGATCACGTGGTTACGGGAGAAGCACGTGGTTATGTGAGGTATATAGTCAAAAGTGAATTTATTTATTTTAATTAGGATTGCGTAAAATTCGGAAAAGGAAAGTAAAGCAACAGCAAAAACGTTTATTCATCGTGTAAAGTTAACCGAGCAGGATCGCTCAGAGGTGTGACACAACAAGGAGTCGATAACATTGATACAACCTGCAGAGAAGAGCTGACAATGGCAGTCACGTGTTGGACTTCTCCCTCCATCATGAGACCGTTAAAGTTCCGAATTTCCTGTAAAATCAACATCAACATCGAAACGTCATCCTCCAAACAAACCCGCCTTTTGCAGTTATACTTCATCATATTAATTTTGGATTCTGCTCACATCATGTCCTCTGTTAAGTGGACAACCTTACTCTCAGACCCACAACATATTGGGATATTGTGATGGATGAGGTTTTCTTGGAAATGTTCACTGTGGGACAATTCTATTTTATACATGGTTCTGTGGATACCCGAGCAATGAGGCTCAGAGACCTATATTTTACTGCTCATCCGATGGCCTACACGTGCGTACGTACTATGTAAACAGCTCCTTGTGGAATCACATGTATGTTTAAAAATAGCCCCGAGTGGGCTGATGGCCATCTGTTGAGGTTGAAGTTCAGACCTCTGCTGAATCCAAAATCTGGGAAATGTCACAAGTGCTGTGGTACAGTGCCTTCAGAAAATATTCACACCTCTTGACTCTTGTCATATTTACCCCCGCTACTGAAGATGAAGGAGGTGGTTTTCACCCCTCTATTTATTTGTTTGTCTGTTTGTTTGTGTGCAGGATATCTCAAAAAGTTGTGGACGGACGCGGATGAAATTTGGTGAGCAGGTTGGGTGTGTGACAAAGACGAACGGATTCGATTTTGGTGAAGATCCGGATCCAACTACAATTCATTTTTAGTGATTCTTCACCATTGAGACATCGGGCTAAACTAATATTTTGCACGATATCTCAAAAAGTTGTGGACAGATTCGGACGAAACTTGGTGGAGAGGTTGGGTGTGTGTGACAAAGACGAGTTCATTCGATTTTGGTTAAGATCCGAATCCGGATCTGGATACGATCATTATTTAATCTTTAACGTGATTCTTCACCATTGAGAGATCGGGCCAAAAATGATATAGTACTGTATAGCATGATATTTTAAAAATGTATTGGGCCTGATATGTTCCCGTGGATCAGGCATTATGTGGCAGAAGTATACGCTCTACCGAGTGCCCTTTTAGTTTCTTGTTACAGCCTGAATTTAAAATGGATTAAATTTGTTGATAGTTGGATGGTTGGACTCTGTCAAGTTGGATGGGGAGTGTCGGTGAACAGCAATATTCAAGTCTTTCCACAGATTCTCAATGGGATTCAAGTCTTGGCTTTGGCTGGGCTGCTCAAGGACTTTCACGTTCCTGTTCTGAAGTCATTCCAGTGTTACATTAGCTGCATAGGCTTGGGGTCATTGTCCTGTTGGAACGTAAATCTTTGCCTCAGTCTTAGGTCTTTTGCACTCTGAAGCAGGTTCTCCTCAATGATTTGCCTATATTTGGCTCCATTCATTGTTCCCTAAATCCTTACAAGTCTCCCAGTTCCTGCGGCTGAAAAGCATCCCCATAGCATGAAGCTGCCACCACCATACTTCAAAGTAGGAAAGGTGTTAGAGGGTGATGAGCTATGCTCGGTTTCTGCTAGACGTAGTGTTTTGCGTTCAGTCCAAAGAGTTCAATTTTTCTCTCATCAGACCACAGAATCTTTTCCCTCATGCTCTCCGAGTCTTTCACGTGCCTTTTTGCAAACTCCAGGCATGGTCACATGCCTTTTTTCAGGAGTGGCTTCTGTCTGGCCACTCTCCTGTAAAGCCTGGATTTGTGAAGTGCTGCAGAGACCGTTGTCCTTCCAGCAGGTTCTCCCATCTCAGCCGATGAATTCTGTAGTTCTGCCAGAGTGGTCACTGGGTTCTTGGTCACCTCCCTGACCAAGGTCCTTCTTTTCTTGCCCAGTTCCTCAGTTTGGTCAGACAGCCAGCTCTAGGAAGAGTCTGGGTAGTTCCATATTCTTTGCATTTCTTAATGATGGAGTTCACTGTGCTCTTGGGAACTCTCAACACTCTAGAAATTGTTTTATACCCTTCCCTCCTCACAATGATCTAAGCCTCCTCACAATTATATCTCCGAGTTCTACGGACAGTTCCTTGGACTTCATAGCAGAGTTTCTGCTTTGACATGCACTCTCAACTGTGGGAACTCAAATATATATAAAGGTGTGTTTCCTTCTAATCCATGTCCAATAAATTGAATTGGCCACAGGTGGACCTCAATCAAGTTTTCAAGACATCTCAAGGATGACCAAAGTAAATTGGATGCACCTGAGCTCAATTTGGAGTGTCATAGCAAAGTGGTTGAATACTTATTGATGGCTGACGCAAGACATTTCAGCTTATCATTTGAAATTAATTTGTAAAAATTTCTAAAAACATGTTTTTACTTTGACATTATGGGGTATTTTGTGTAGATAGGTGACAAAAAAAAATTAAATTTAATCCATTTTAAATTCAGGCTGAAACAATGAGGGGTGTGAATACTTTCTGAGAATACTGTAATGCGTTTCAATAGCTTATCGTGGCGTTTCATGGAAAATCGTGACCGGAAGTAAAAAATATATTGTTACTGACTCAGGGTTCAGGGATTACGAGGGGCTAGCACTCAGGTTCATCCCAAACAACCGGCCCAGTAGGCCGACATGCCGTGGATAACTCCACAGCCCGACGGATTTAGTGATCGTGGACGTCAGCAAAAGCAATTACACCAAGCAGGGACTTATGTCAACAGCCAGGTTACCGACTGATTGGTGCAACTACCTGAGCTAGGGTCCATGCCCTCAGCATGCACCTGAGTACTTATTACTACCGAGTGGGACAGTGGGTGCAACACTAGCGAACAGTGCAGAGCCATTTAGGAGGCGCAAAAACTCCCCATCTATTAGGGATACACTTTGTTAGATCAATGGTCCTTTGAGCAAGTCGGCAGCTGATTAGCGCCGTGATGACGTTGCTGCGTCACTTCCACTTCCGGGTTTGTTCCATCGTCGCCGCATGGGAGAAGTTTTGCCATGGCCTCCTGTCGAGAATGTTGCGTGCAGAGCGGCTGTGCCAGACCATGCATCTCGCTTGATGAGCCATTCCAAGGCACGTGGCCAGAGTCTCTCTGGGTTTATCGCCGAGGCTGTGACTGAACTGTTGAACGTTGCTCTGACCGTGGCATCGCTGTATCGAGGTTTGACCCGCGGAGTGGTGGAGTCGGGTGTGGTCACAGAGGGAGGACACCGGTACAATGACCGAGGCCCAAGGGGAAGAGTGGCCGAGCAGGTGTAGTTCACGCAGAAGCACTCGGAGTGAGCTAGCCGTCGGGGTGAATGAAGTGCTCCAGATGCTGGAGCGGGATGCACTCAGTCTCGTGTTGATGTGCGGGGGCGCATGACCCCGGGTTCTGGGCCAGTAGTTCCTGCTGATCTGCGTCTGCAGGTCTATTCTCACGGCCCGTTTGCGGGAACTGTGCGCACGGTGCGGGGAGCACCGCAGCAGTGCTCGCTCTGTGCACCGTGGGCGTTCGCAGGTCCTGCTCACCGTTTGCGGACACTATGCAGGTGATCTCGTTGCTTATGCCAGAGCTCCGTGTGCCCTGGCTGAGTGAGCTTTTAGTCATCGGGGCTCCAAGCTTGGACACCCTTTGTTGGCATTTAAAATGTCTCTATTTCTGCTTTCTGGCTAATTTGCATTCTATACATTTATTTTAATGCATAATATACAGTCATGCAATTTTATATGATTATAATTATTATTCTTTCTCAAAAAAAAAATATATATATTTGTAAGTTTGTTTTATTGTTGTAAACTTGATAAGTATCAGTCTTCGGATTGCCTTGTCCGGTGTTTGAAGTTCTCAATAAACCAAAATGATTGATTGATTGATTGATTTAATAGAAAAAAGCACAACCGAGCAGATTGGAAAATGTAATAATTATTTATTTACACGCACACAAGTAAGCAATCATCAAACACATATTTACAAGCAAAAGGCAAAAGGCACAGAAGAGTAGACTTACCCCTCCCCTCAGTAGTCAGTATGGATTCACCGAGAAGACAGACTTACTTAGACAAAAGACATATGGCCATCATTCGATCAGGGAAGGAGAGACAAGAAGAACTGAGGAGAAAAAAGCAGAATGGAGTGTGGGGCCAACTCCTCCCTCTCATCTCACACAACCATGTGGGGTTACGTCGGACCAGATATTGTAAAAGGGTGGGGGGGGGGTTGGTTGAGGATGGGAAAGATGGGTGATGGAGTATCAGAAGAGTATGTGTATGGAGCTGCATGACACCATGGAAACAGCACAGCACTCCAGGGTCATGGGCTGCTCACCTCCGGCCCTCGCACGACTCGTTCCTGCACCTCGGGTCCCAGCACAGCTGGGTCCCACACGACCCACACTCCGAACAGGCAGTCTGAGACACACTCTCGACACCTTTAGTGCATAAATAACAGGCCCCGGTGCATCACAAACAGCCGTGAACGCTCCTCGCATTCCGTCTCTGGAGTATCGATGAACAGCGATCCCTGGTACCTCGAGAACAGACCTTAAGTCGTCAACAGCTTCTGCAGCAGCTCCCAGCAGCATCAACAGAGTCAATAGAGTCAACAGCAGCAGCAGCAGCTTCAAACGCGTTTGAATTTTGTTCCTGAAAGCGACTTCAGCTGGGCATGGTTTCGAGGAAGTAATCGTCAGGAGAGCATCTTCCTCATTGATGCAAGTCCGATGGGGGAGCGTGGTGTCATGCTGGCAGTGGAAAATCCCACGTCATTCTGTGGTGACAGCCACGCGAGCTACCACCACTCTTTTCACACGCCCAAGGCGGCGAAAACGTGTTGTGGGGGACGAGGTGTGGGGGACCAGTTGTGGGAGGCGAGTTGTGGGGGGCGAGTTGTGGGGGCGAGTTGTGGGGGAGGGTGTTTTGGGGGACGATTCATGGGAAATGGTGTTTTGCTGTTACATTTATATATTTATTTACTCGCAAAAACCACCCGTCGCTTCGCCGATGTGAATACTAAATTGAGGGGAGAAAAAGTTGGGCGAGGGAGAGAGAGAGAGGAGGGAGAGTGAGGAGGGGGATGGGAAAAGAGAGAGGAAGGGAGGGGGAGCAAGGAGGGGTGTGGAAGTGAGGAGAGGGGGGGGGGGAATGAGGAAGGGTGGGGGAAGGGAAGGCAGCATGAGGTGGAACGTTAATTACGATTCATACTGTATCATCAAAATGATTCTGCACAGAATAACAATGAAGATGGAAACAAAATAATGTCTGAAATCCATTTTATACCGGTCACACTATGAATACCGCCCAGAGAGAAACTCCGATAATATCTGGAGACAAACACCACCTGGAAACGTCCAGAGACAAAACCTGTCGGACGCGTCCAGAGGCAAGCTGTCCGGAGACAAACACCGCCTGGACACAAACTCCTGTCTGGACATAAACATCGCCTGGCCATGTCCGGAGACAAACATCTGTCTGGACATAAACATCGCTCAGACACCTCCGAAGAAAAACAGACACAGCGCGGACAGCCCCGGAGACAAACACGGTCTGGAGATAAACAACGCCCGGACACAAACTCCATCCGGAGACAAACCCCGCCCAGACATAAACACCGTTCGGAGACAAACACCGCCCGGACACATCCAGAGACAGAGATAGACAGGGAGAGACGGAGAGATATGTGGGAGGGTGATGTACTGTATTTTGAGGGGGCAGAGCAAGGATGGGACAGAGAGAGAGAGGGAGAGAGAGAGTGAGAGGGTGAGGGAGAGGGAGAGGGAGGGTTAGGAGGGTGGGGAGTTAGTGGAGAGGAAATGTTATGCTTTATGAACACACACACACACACACACACACACACACACACACACACACACACACACACACACACACACACACACACACACACACACACACACACACACACACAACACAACACAACACAACACAACACAACACAACACAACACAACACACACACACACACACCACACACACGATTATCGACTCCAGTACATACTGTACACAACCCAAAAACCTTGAATAGCTTTCACCCTTGTTTTGGGGGAATTTCAATAAATAAAGTATAAAAACGTTCGTTTCAGACGTTTCAGGGAGATGTGCATAAACATTAATCTTTATAAACAGCTGCTGATCATCATGTGACGGGTGGAAAAAAAAATTTGGCTCTGTCATTCAGAAAACACGTTAATTCAGCAAACGGCTCGGAAATGAAGTTATCAAATATATTTTACTTTAAAACTCACAAAGAGAAACCACATAACCTTTGCAAAGCAAACCCGGTAACCAATTGCTTTAGAAACAAACGTGAGGACAAAGGAAAACCTGATAGAACCTCCATAAGATACGAGATGAAACTTGATGCCTGCTGTTGACTTAATAGTTAGGGGTGGTGGGCATGGGATCCTGGAATCCTGAATTCAAATCCCGCTCAGCTGTTGAATTAATACCAGATGGGGTAGACTCTGCCTGTCATCCTTCCAAGGTCGGCAAAATGAGTGCCAGCTTGCTGGTGTCCTGTGTCGGAGTGGCGACCCGTCCAGGATTGTGCTAAATAGTCAAGGAGACTGCTTAGGCAGCACCAACGCTCTGCACAGAGCATGGTCCCAATGGATGGATGAAACTTTGCCACCACACCACCTGTAACAGGCATGGCATGTCCACACATTCACAGAGAGTCCCGACAGATCCAAATCTACCCATATGTATCACGACCGTGTGTAATGTATACATACATACCTCTACCTTGTATAGTAGCTGCCGACTGTACATCCCGATCGGGACACAAACTGTACTGCTATTGACTGTATGGTGCTCGGCAAGTGGCTTAAGCACTCAAGGCAAGCACTCCAACGGAGCGCCTGGCTTGGCAAGAGATTACCAATTGCTGTCGATAAACCATACACCCGGAAACGCTCAAGCAATGTCCGAATTGGACAAATGAACACCTGTCTAGTAGTCGGATCTGCTGCCGAGTTAAGTTCTGGAGTTTAAATTAATAATTCGGCTTGGTTTAAGAGATTCTAGAGGTTCTCGCGTGTGGGAATGAAATATAACCATGAACGCTGGTGTCTCTGGGCGTTGAAAGGCATTGCAATGAATCCAACGATTCGTAGGTATCGACAATGAGTGAGCAAAGTGAAAAAAAAAAAAACTTTATCGTTAACATATTGTTGCGACCTCTTACAAGTCAAGGCATGGTTGAGCAGGCAAAAACATGGCGGCTTCAGACTCCGGCGAGGTAACCCAGGATACGCCTCGAGACCCCATAGAGAGTGAGGTGGCCGAGGATGTGGCTGATAAATGATATAAATAAATAAGGCCGTTAATTATGTTCAAAAGGGGTGTTTTAATTAACCCAAACATCCAATTTTCACTCTCACACTTCCTTGGAGTTCCCTTGGTATGCACGAAAAGTTTCAGGCTGCTAGGTTTCAAGGTTTTGGAGTTGTGGAGGACACACACACACACACACACACACACACACACACACACACACACACACACACACACACACACACACACACACACACACACACACACACACACACACACACACACACACACACACACACACACACGCAGCATATGGCTGCTTAACTGCACCGTTTCATGGGCTGATGCAGTGCCCCCCGGTACTCATTTTTTCGACCTCGGAAGGATGAGACCCCGAGTCCACCCCCGCGGTGTTAATTCAAGGAAATTAGAAGGGCTGGAACTCAAGACCCTGAAATCTTCGGCCAGCCACCCTCACCGTTGAGCCAGCACAAGTCTTGTTGTTACATCATGAAGGGACAAATGGCCTTTATTGACTCATTTTAGCCAAATTCGTCATTTCTTACCCTATACCCATCCAACACAGCAACTCCGAGGCCTGGTGTTGGTTTAACGGTGAGGGTGGCTGCCTTAACATCTGTAGGTCTTGAGTTCAAGCCCTTGTTTGCTTGTTATCACCGTTGAATCAACACCAGATGGGTTGACTCAGGCTGCAATTCTTCCGAGCTCAGTGAAATGAGTACGGGGGGGGGGGGGGCACCGTATCAGCGGCAAAGCCGTGCCCCCAGAGAATGACGAGGCCAAGCAGTCACGGGCTTCAAATGAATAAATAAAATACAATTCCTCATCATGTCCTCATGCTGTGAGTCCGTGACAAATGCTGAAAGATTTCGTTGAAACAATCCGCTCCACATTGGACCATCGTCGTTGACCATTCGGCGAGGGAGGACTCGCCCTGACCCTGTGAATGTCACGGTGGGTCACATTCCCGGTCACTATTTATTCGACTTGATATATCTTTTTAAATGTATTTCGAACCGCAGAACCGTCCTTCAGTGGAACGAAATTCCTCTCAAAAACCGGACGCGCGCTCTGAACCCGCCGTGTGGCCGCATTAATTATTTAATTTTAAATAAATAATTGTGGAGCCAGCACGTGCGCGCGGAGCCTCTCCTCGAGGCCCCCTTGGTTAATCTGAGGCCTCGCATCGCCCGTTGCAGAAAACCGAGTCAATTACACGAAGATAAACAGCTTTCATATAACTAAAAGTGAAATTAATTAACATCTCTCTCTCTCTCTCGTTACGAATCGAATTCATACCTTAAATCTCGTTACGAATGGATTTAATAAACATGTCACTTTAATTAGCAGGCCTCTTGTGGAGAGTGCAGCCGGTTGCTATGGAGACGTCATGGAATCTTCCTTCACCCGTGGGCCGTGGCTGGTCCTGTGGAGACGGGATGGAAATCGAGGCGTGAGGTAAAATGAGGGTAGGACGCCCTCCGTCGGCGCTCATTGAGCCACTGAACCGAGTCCGAATCGATGGGGGTTAAGAATGGAGAAGAGGAGCACTTTGTGAGAAATATCTTTTTTTTTTTTTTACATTGAATAACAACATTTGACGAAATGAGGAAAACTCTTACCTCAACGAGTCAGCACGGTGCACGTTCTCCTCCTGTTAAACGGTATAAAGTTCAAATTCCATTATTAATCACCTTGTTCGTTTTTTTTCCGTTCGATAACTCAATTCCTTTATGTCTAATTAATTCAACTTCAAACTAAATTAAAAGCGGAATTATAAGCCAATGTATTAATTGCGGAGATTTATACACCGCTCATAAAAAGTATTCTTACTGATTACTCATTTAAACGAAATCTGGAGAAGAGAAAAAATAAATAAAAGGAAGAGTTGGATAAACAGGGGAGCTCGCAGACACGGACTTTGTTTACAGCTTTGTGAATAAAAGATTTCCTCAGACTGGATCGTTTGGAAGGGAGAACACGAAAGGACGAGCCAACCCAAGTCACGTGAGTTTGCCTCATCTTGTGGCGTGTTGAACAAAGTCGAAGCAAACCGTCAATCTGTACTCGAACTCATCTCCCAGGGACGGATACAGAATCTTTTTTAAGAGGGGTTCACTTTAGGTTAAAATGTTCCCATGTTGTAAAATATACCACCAAGTCTTATTCAAGTCAATGTCATCGTCGAGGAAAAACTGGTTAATCTATCCAGGGCAAGCAGTGTCCGACCATAACTTTACATTCTCCACAGGAAGATTTGGGAATGTTGAGCCACTCGTCGAAAAGGCCTCAGGCCTGTCACGAAGAGGAAAAACCGGTTTTATTTATTCAGTGTCCAACCATAAATTTACATTCTCCACAGGAAGATTTGGGAATATCGAGCTACTTAACAAAAAGGCCTCAGGCCTGTCACAAAGAAGAAATATACCATCAGAGATGAGGAATTCCCCACCATTGAAAAATAATTGAAATCAGATAAGCGGTTTTCCATTTATTACAAAAAACTTTTTTTTTCAAGATGGCCGTCCCAGTTGGCCATCTTGGATCCGGCCACGCCCAAAATCGATAGGGTTCTTCCTTTTCAGGTGGTACATGTGTGACCCAAATTTCAAATCGATATGGCGAATGGTTTATGAGTTATCGCACTCACAGCTATAAATGCTGATGCCCAGCCAGCCGGACGGGCACACGGACGGACGGATGACCCGGGTGACAACAATATCCCCCTTCCGCCACGCGGCGGGGGATAAAAAAGTTAATATATTCAGAGCTCGCAGTGTCCAACAATACATTTACATACTCCACTGGAAAATTTGGGAATATCGAGCCACTTGACGAAAAGGCCTCAGGCTTGTCACAAAGAGGAAAATCCGGTTAATTTATCCAGAGCGAGCAGTGTCTGACCATAAATTTACTTTCTCCACAGGAAAATTTGGGAATGTCAAGCCACTTGACCAAAAGGCCTCAGGCCTGTCACGAAGAGGTAAAAACAGTTAATTTATTCAGAGCTGGCAGTATCCGACCATAAATTTACCTACTCCACAGGAAAATTTGGGAATATCGCGCCACTTGACGAAAAGGCCTCAAGCCTGTCACGAAGATTAAAAAACAGTTCATTTATCCAGAGCGAGTAGTGTCCGACCATAAATTTACATATTCCACAGGAAAATTTGGGAATATCGAGCTACTTGACGAAAAGGCCTCAGGCTTGTCACAAAGAGGAAAATCCCGTTAATTTATCCAGAGCGAGCAGTGTCCGAGCATAAATTTACATTCTCTTCAGGAAAATTTGGGAATGCCGAGCCACTTGACGAAAAGACCTCAGGTCTGTCACAAAGAGGAAAAAACAGTTACTTTATCCAGATCTTGCAGTGTCCGACCATAAGTTTACATTCTCTACAGGCTTGTAGCATGGTATTCTGTACACTGTGGTCCTAAATGAGGAGAAAGCTTCGAAAGTGAACCCAGTTTTCATAAGATAAACAATCTTAATGTTATATCGTGCCCAAGTGTCTGTGCTTTCAGAAAATGTATACCTTGCTTTGGGTCCTTTGGATATAGTTGCTTAAAAAGCATGTTTTTTTTTTATCCAAACACAGGCTATTTTTTCCATTTTTATTGCTCATTTTTTAGAAATGGGTTACAACGTTACATGTATGATTGTATATGTTGTCCAAAATGGTTGAAAATGCATTTTTTGTTTGATAGATATCATTATACATATGAATAGCACAATTCCTCGAAACAGTACATTTCTTTGACCTTCTGCATATCTTGGCACCTTCAAATGTGTAAAATCTCAGATTTTGCAAAATTTCCCCCAGTCATAGTGAAGCTTACAAAATCTTTTCCAGAAATTTGAAATGCATCTGATAGAACATCTTAAATAGCAATTCACTTCTGCATAAAGTGATGATTTAAAATGGCAAGTTTCAACATGGATCATTACAACATACCAGTTTTTAGGTTCACTTCCATGATTGGGTCAAAAATGTTAGGAAGCACATAAGAAATTGCATTTCCCAAGCTGCTACAAAATAACTGGTTGCTATAAGCTTGATTTTATAACCATAGAAAAAGTTTACCAAGATGGCCCTATAATATAAAAATCAATACCAAAGGCCAGTTTGTGTTCAGCATACAGAACATCAAAGTTCGTTCGGAAGTACGTAACGTTTTAAAGAAATCTGCACTTTTAATCCTAAGATGTTAGTTTGGTTCATCACAGCATGTATTTCTATGGTTCAGTTTATGTGCATATATATTTATGACCTGAATGAACACTGATCAATTTGATCAATTTGTTAATTTCATATGACCTTGACCTCTTTGCTCAAGGTCAAATATCAGGTAAACCAAATATTCTCCATATATGTGGTTTCCAATTGGTGTATAATACATATCTAAGCCATCAGACCAATTTTAGAATGATATAAGTGGTTCCTTGATACAGATAATTGATAACCAACTTTGACCCTGTCAGAGCAATTGAAAGAGGAAGAATTAAGCCCTGCCCAAATAGATCCTGAATCCCCATGATGTTGGCTAACAAATGATATGCAAAACTTAATCATACAATGACTTTCATTTTTTTGGTCACCCGTGTCCTAAATGTGTACATAATACCTTGCCACAAGCCTTCAGGAAGATTTGGGAATATCGAGCCACTTGACGAAAAGGCCTCAGATCTGTCACGAAAAGGAAAAAACAGTTTATTTATTTAGATCTTGCAGTGTCCGACCATAAATTTACATTCTCCACAGAAAAATTTGGGAATATCGAGC
The DNA here is from genome assembly GCF_056783735.1 of Eptatretus burgeri. Classification (NCBI taxonomy): domain Eukaryota; kingdom Metazoa; phylum Chordata; class Myxini; order Myxiniformes; family Myxinidae; genus Eptatretus; species Eptatretus burgeri. The sequence goes on along the minus strand of NC_140966.1, from coordinate 110,577,342 downwards.
CACTTGACGAAAAGGCTTCAGATCTGTCATGAATAGGAAAAAACAGTTAATTCATTCAGAGCTCGCAGTGTCCGGCAATAAATTTACATTCTCCACAGGAAAATTTGGGAATATCGAGCGACTTGACGAAAAGGCCTCAGGCCTGTCAGGAAGAGGATAAAACAGTTAATTTATTCAGATCTTGCATGTCCGACCAAAAATTTACATTCTCTTCAGGAAGATTTGTGAATGTCGAGCCACTTGACGAAAAGGCCTCAGGCCTGTCACAAAGAGGAAAAAACAGTTAATTTATTCAGAGCAAGCAGTGTCCACCCTTAAATTTACATACTCCACAGGAAGATTTGGGAATATCTAGTTACTTGACGAAAAGGCCTTAGGCCTGTCAAAAAGAGGAAATATACCATCAGAGATGGGGAACTCCCCACCATTGAAAAATAATTGAATTCAGATAAGCGTTTTTCCATTTATTACAAAAAACTTTTTTTTCAAGATGGCCGCCCCAGTCGGCCATTTTGGATCCGGCTTTGCCAAAAATCAATAGGGTTCTACCTTTTCAGGTGGTACATGTGTGACGCAAATTTCAAATCGATATGGCGAACAATTTATGAGTTATCGCACTCACAGCTATAAATGTTGATGCCCAGTCGGACGGACGCACGGACGGACGGATGACCCGGGTGACAACAATATCCCCCTTCCGCCACACGGCGGGGGATAAAAAAACAGTTAATATATTCAGAGCTAGCAGTGTCCAACCATACATTTACATACTCCACTGGAAAATTTGGGAATATCGAGCCACTTGATGAAAAGGCCTCAGGCTTGTCACAAAGAGGAAAATCTGGTTAATTTATGCAGAGCCATCAGTGTCTCACCATAAATTTGCTTTCTCCACATTTGGGAATGTCGAGCCACTTGACGAAAAGGCCTCAAGCCTGTCACGAAGAGGAAAAAACAGTTAATTTATTCAGAGCTAGCAGTGTCCGACCATAAATTTACTTTCTCCACAGGAAAATTTGGGAATGTCGAGCCACTTGACGAAAAGGCCTCAGGCTTGTCACGAAGAGGAAAATCCAGTTAATTTATTCAGAGCTAGCAGTGTCCGACCATAAATTTACTTTCTCCACAGGAAAATTTGGGAATGTCGAGCCACTTGACGAAAAGGCATCAGGCTTGTCACAAAGAGGAAAATCCGATTACTTTATCCAGAGTGAGCAGTGTCCGAACGTAAATTTACATACTCCACAGGAAAATTTGGGAATATCGAGCTACTTGATGAAAGGCCTCAGGCTTGTCACAAAGAGGAAAATCCTGTTAATTTATCCAGAGCCAGCAGTGTCTCACCATAAATTTAGTTTCTCCACAGGAAAATTTGGGAATGTCGAGCCACTTGACCAAAAGGCCTCAGGCCTCTCACGAAGAGGAAAAACAGTTAATTTATCCAGAGCAAGCAGTGTCCGACCATAAATTTACATACTCCACAGGAAAATTTGGGAATGTCGAGCCACTTGACGAAAAGGCCTCAGGCTTGTCACAAAGAGGAAAATCCGGTTCATTTATCCAGAGCCAGCAGTGTCTCACCATAAATTTACTTTCTCCACAGGAAAATTTGGGAATGTCAAACCACTTGACAAAAAGGCCTTCGGCTTGTCACAAAGAGGAAAATCCGGTTCATTTATCCAGAGTGTCCGACCATAAATTTACATACTCCACAGGAAATTTTGGGAGCATTGAGCCACTTGACGAAAAGGCCTCAGGCTGTTCACAAAGAGGAAAATCCGGTTAATTTATCCAGAGCGAGCAGTGTCCGACCATAAATTTACATACTCCACACGAAAATTTGGGAATATCGAGTTACTTGATGAAAAGGCCTCAGGCTTGTCACACACTCAATCTAAAAAGAAAAGCTGAAGATTTTGGAATTTATGCAACGGATTTTTACATCATTGTAAATACACAAAATGTTTCCAATGTTCGCGGATAACATCCTGATCTGAAGTGAGAGTAGAGAGCAGGTTGAGACGAACCGAGAGAGGTGGAGGTATGCACTGGAGAGAAGGGGAATGAAAGTCAGTCGGAGTAAGATGGAATATATGTGTGTAAATGAGAGGGAGGGTGGTGGAATGGTGTGGTTGCAAGGAGTTGAGGTGGTGAAGGTGGATGGGTTTAAATACTTGAGATCAACTGTCCAAAGTAACGGAGAGTGTGGTAGAGAAGTGAAGAATTGAGTGCAGGCAGGATGGAGTGGGTGGAGAAGAGTTTCAGGAGTGATTTGTGATAGAAGGGTATCTGCAAGAGTGAAAGGGAAAGTATACAAGACGGTAGTGAGACCAGCCATGTTGTTTGGTTTGGAGGTGGTGGCGCTGACAAAAAGACAGGAAGCGGTGATGGAGGTGGCAGAGTTAAAGATGCTGTGATTCTCGTTGGGAGTGAAGAGGACAGGATAAGAAATGAGTATATTAGAGGGACAGCGAAGGTAGGAGGAGAAGAGGAAGGCCAAAGAGGAGGTTTATGGATGTGTTGAGGGCGGACATGCTGGTGGGTGGTGTGACAATGGAAGATGTAGAGGACAGAGCGAAATGGAGACGGATGATCCGCTGTGGTGACCCCTAACGGGGGCAGCCAAATGAAGAAGAAGAAGAAGAAGAAGAAGAAATGTGCAGTCAGCCTGGATTTGAGGTTTAACCTGGAGGGGGTTACAGGAAGAATGTATACATTTTGGAGTGTAAAGAGAGAGTCGGAAGACTGAGAAAGCAGAGGGAGAAATATTGGAGAAGAGACTGCAAAAAATAAACACATCACCGACCTGCCTGCGATATGCAAACAACAGACCGTATGCTTTGGCCTCATGGCACATTTCAATAAAATTGAGAACTTTAGATTGCAGAGAATGTAGGAGAGACAGGTGTGATTCTGGGAGGCCAGCTTTAAATGATAAGATGTCAGTTTCCACATCTTGATGCAATGGTATTTGATAGTCTATCAAGTAAAGTTACTGATATTCCTATTGTCGAAAAATTCTGAATTCCTCTTGTACATTTGAACCATTTAATACAAACATATGCACATGGAGAATCCAGAGGAGATACAATAACACAAGCAAACATCATGAGCAAACATAATGAGACAAAGTTTGGTCATCCTCGAGACAGAATGGCACCAAGACTGCAGCCTTTTGGGTGTTGGGATAAATCACACATGGCCCGTTGGTAGTGGTTATCCAGAGGTCAGGAGGTTAGCCTGGATACAAAGGGCTGAGGAACATTTTACAATCTGAAGTTGATAAGAGTGCAAAGAGACATTTGAATATTACTTAAAGCACACATTCCATTGAAGACTCGAGCTTCCAGCCAGACTTTGACGCCAACATAATTATTTATATACAGTGTGTCAATAAAAGGTTAACTGCTTCAAATGACCTTTGTACTTTTTGTCATTACCTTAATTTTGTTTTGTTTTGCAGGAGTGATCAATGATCTTTGGATAAGTCATTCAAGCATAACCAAATTAATCTGCAGAAAAAAATGATGTTTTTTATGAAGCAAGGAGTAGACATTGTCAAATGGTATTTTGAGACCAAATCAATTGCTTCCGTCCTGATGAGGTTCTGTACTGAATACGGAGTGCATCCCAGAAACAAGCCAAGCAAGCCAGCCATTTGGAAACTTGAGAAAAATTTCAATAGTGAAGTCACGATTCTCAACATTAACAAGGGAAGGTCCGGTCACCCAATAAGTGTACGGTGTGAAGGAAACATGGAACGAGTTCGTGAGTCAGTCATGCAAAGTCCGAAGAAATCGAATCGACAAAGATCGGCTGAACTGGGTCTCACTCCCAGCAGTATCAGAAGAATAATAAAACAAGATTTAAACCTCTTTCCTTACCACATCACAACAGCCCATAAATTGACTGCAGCACGAGTCGCTGTGTGAGATCCGGCAGCTGAAGATGGAAGCAAACCCAAACAGGATTCGTTATGTGTGGTTTCGTGAGGAGGCACACTTTCACTTCATTGTTGCTGTCAATTCACACAACAACCTTTTCTGGGGAAGTCGACACCCAGATGAGGTTGAAAAGAAGTCGCTTAAGGTTCGGAAAGTCACTGCTTTTGTAGCTGTCAGCTGGGCCGTAATGGTTTGAAGACAAAAACAGAAGAACTGTTACTATCAATCAAGGATACCAGTCAATTGTCAACACATTTTACGAAGGCTTGAAGTAATCGATAAGCACTGCAGCCTTCTGGTGACAGTGGTTCATGCAAGACCTTGAGGGGGTGTGTAACATTTGAATTCTCATGTGTGCACTGTGTGTATACATCTTTATAGTTGTGGAGGAACTCTGGGAATGGTTCGAAACAGCAAAGTGCTTGCCTTGTGCCAGCCTTCTCGGGTTGCTTTATGCAGCTTCTTTGGCCAGAGGAGTGTGGGGGGTGTCAATTTATATAATCATAGCCACCTGGGTTGAGTTGATTAGGTGAGACCTGATTGGCTATTCCTTCCATTCACAGGTGAGAAATGTGGGTGGGACCTCATTTACATATTGACTGCTTTTGACGTTTATGTTTTGCTCACAAGAGAACAGGTGAAAATCTTGAACGATACTGGTTCACTTAAAATTAAAATGTCAAAACCAATGTTGAAGAAATATTCAATAAGAGAGACGAGTAGAGGATTTCTCCCATTTCTAATTCCTTTATTTGCTGGTTTGAAGGTGCCATGACACTCAAAACTTTCTGGTTATTTATATATTAACTTGACCTTTCTAGTGAAGAAATCACCCATGTTTCTTTTTTAAAATCAAAAATGGGATAATTAGACCAATATTTTGACCATTTCTGGTGCTTTTCACAACTTGCTATGCCCCGCCCCTTAAAAAAGTTGACTTCAGCGAACCGCAGCGTTGACGTCATCTGCAGAAACTCACACAGAGTGGATTGACTAGAGATGTCGCGCGCTGTATAAAGTACATACAAATGCATTGTGCACATGTGTTTGCTATCTCACTGATCGTCTTAATTCCTGTGATTGTTTCGCGGAAAAGAAATTCTGCTTCTGAGCCATGTATGCACAACAATCACGAGGCAATTATTTATCCCTTTACTACCTTGTCGTAGTCGTGTACAAATCCAATACATGCATGCACAATAAAGGGCTATACCATGTCCACAAAATATTAAATGTGACTGTTGAACGTTTCCATTAAAAAAGAAACTTACAGGGACATACAAGTAAAATACTAAAGATTAATATTGCATCATTTCAAGGCGCAAGGAGATAATTTTAAAATCAAACAATGTGAAAAACCTGTACCCACATTTTGCAGCTTATTGAATTGTTCGTTGAACCAATCCTGCTGGGATAGGTACGATTCCACATACATGCAAGCCAGGTATGGCTGCACTCGACATACATGGGTTTATTCTAAAGTAAAGGTACTGCTTCCATTGGCTTGCTATTCATTAACATTTAGCCAAAATGCTGTAATAAATGAACAGGGAAAAATATGTTGGCACAATTGTGAAAGACAAATTTATCTGTCCTATTACACGGCCTCATAGCCTTGGGACTCTTACGCATTGACTTATACATTGTGTGCATGCTAATACAAGTTACTTGTCAACTCTAGAGTCTTGACTAGTCCGATAAATCCGTCGTCCATCAGACTAGTCGATAAATCTGATGTGCTGTAGCTTTCTTTTATTATTCTCTTTTCTTCATTGTTTTCTACTGGCGCTACATGACGACAGTAGGAATAACATAAATAAAAATGCAACAGAACGTCAGATTTATCGGACTACTCGAGACAATTGTGTCGCAAGGTGTATTCTGCACACAAGTTTTCATTGTATCCGGACAGCGAGATTCCTTCGTTTTATGCGCGGAGAGATACGGCCGATGACATACGCTGGCCTTGTTTGTGATTAATTCGCTGCGGTGCAACATGTCCGCTGCGCTGCGCTGGTCACATCACGTCACTAAAATATTTATGATATCGAGCAGTATGCAAGTCGAATTTACATTATTGAATTACGAATAGGATTTATTCTAACCAGTTGTTATTGCCAAGTCTTCCTTCGATGTCCTCCCGATCATAATGAACGCCGGGAATTTCAGCCATTTTCCTCTGCTTGTCCTGCTTCGGGCTCGAACTGCTAAGGCCGTATTTCATTTCTAGTTGCCTGAACTTCACCTCCCGCGACTACATTATCCGACAATTCTCCATCTGATTCAGACCAAAATCCTTCATTTCTCTCACACTCACTGTCGTTACCAGACAAATCAAAGTCCATGTCATCCATTATTCAAAACCAAATGTTTGATTTTTTTAAAGCAGAAATGTACGAAGCGATTGAGTCGATCAATCGAATGTGGAAACACACAGAAAGCCAATAGAATCACGTAGACCACCCACCCGAGTAACTTATGTGCAGCCTTTGTCGTCCTGCAGTTGACGTCATGTGGGTTACGCCCCTTTCAGTAGAATTTTTAGGGGCGTTCCCGAAGAGGTTTGTTTTTTTAATTTTACAGAACGAGTGTTGTGAAAAAATTGTCAGATCTGAAATCATGATGGAAAACTCCAAGAGGACATATATATGCAATTTCAGTACTTTTGGGTGTCATGGGACCTTTAAGTGCGTCTGGAGCATTGACGGGTGGTATTTCAGCAGCGGTGAAAACTGCCAACGAAAAGGAAGGCTCAACTCCAGGCTCAAAAAGGGTTGGAAAGACATAACAAAGAGTTGGAGAAACAAATTAGTGGAAGTGGTGTCATTGTAGATTTTGCTGAAAAACTTGAAAGCCTTCCTGATAAAGCGAGATTGTTAGTTGGAGAAATGCTTTCTTCTATTGCACAAGCAGGTGTAAAATTAACTAAAAGGGGTAATGGATTATATCTTTCTCATAAATAAATGAGCATTGATGAGTGGTTTTAAGAATTTGGAAAGAATACAACATTAAATTTAGAACTTGTCAAATATTGTAAGAAATTAAAAATTGATAATGTGATTTCATGTATGAGAGATGAGTTAACAAACTTGTCTAAATATACAAAGAATATTATTATGAATTTCGAAGATATTAATGGAAACTTCTCATTGGGTTTGTATTTATAATAATCAGGTTAAATATTATTTTGATAGTTGTGGTCTTCCACCCCACCTATTGAAGTCATGAAATTCTTACAGAATGGTGTTTATCAAACATTTCAAATCCAAGAATTAAATTCCAAGTGTTATGGTCAATTATGTCTGTATGTGTTATTTCAACGCTACAAAAATAAAAATTTTTATGATGTTATTTTTAATCTAATATAAATGACATGTTGGTAAAAATGGCTCTGTCTTTGGTGTATCCCAAGAACTGGATATTGATTTATCAAATTATTACACAAAGGCACAGGCTGAATGACAGAAATATAGTATAGCAAAAAATATTAATATGAAAAATGCTTATAAATTAATAAATTATCCAAGCCCAACTGACACGAATGACTTGGTGAGATTAGGTGATTTATCACAATATATATCGTTAAATAAAACAGCTGTGTATTCCAAAGATATAGAGGTGTTGATTTTATCTCTGGGTCATACAGAATTCACAGTTCCAATTGAAATAAAATTTTACAAAAAAGGGCGCATTGGTTGTATGAGAATAGAACACTGGAGATATGATATGAATGATTTGGGGAATAATTGGTCATTTACAATAAACCAAGAAGACCTGAAATAATTAAATCAGTCTCATAAGGAAGAATATTATCCACTTGGTGCCGAGAATGAGTTTTGTGGAAGCACGATTGGCAAACAACAAATAAAACAGGCAGTCATAGACTGGTACTTACGAAATCGTCAACTTGACCTCTGACCTTGTCTAATAAAAGCTGTCTCAAGAGAAGGTAGCGACACAAACCAGAAGTTTCTTCGATGATTCTGTATCAAACCATCAAAAATGGAATGTTTGACCTCACTGTGACCTTGACCTTTGACCGATTTTGACCAAAATCTAGTCAGCGCTAGCCATCACCCTTCTGAATCACGTGGTGTAATTTGACATTGGTAGCTTCTTCCGTTCTCGAGTTATTGTGCCTTCAAACAAACACACAGAGGACGGAAGTGATCAATATACTTATGAAATCTAAAGATTTTGTAAGTAATAATTTAATAAGGTGAAAATCAATAACAGCTTTGCCATCGTTTATATCATGAAAACACAGGGAACAGGATTATATATAATAAGTAAGGGAATACAAACTGATTTAACTATGGGAAAATGGGGAGGAATTACTTGCCATCATATTGTTGTGGATTTTCACCCGTTCGGCGTGCGGGCGACTGCCTTTAGATAGATTGCGGCCGCGTGCACCCACCAAACGAGCAATCTAGTCGCAGCTTTTCGGATCAACGCCAAAACCCAGCTACCGGTGTTGTTAACCACACCATAAATCAGCCAACTCTTCTGTCCACGTGCTACAGGGTCGATCGCCGAATTGTCGATGTACCTAATTATTCACGCAGACAGAAATGCCGTGGATTTACACCTCAATGGAGCCTGCACGAAAACGAGCCGCTTTAAGCAGCTCGTTCCGTTTGCGATTGCCGAGCGGTTTTATATCGCCAAGCCCCGTCGGACCAGATGTACGTTTTATCAGCTATTAATCAGCCAGATATTTATTCCAAATGCAATTATGGCAGTCAATGGCAGGAAAGGACGCAACGAGCAGGTGACATTTCAACAATGGGAACATTTATTTCAAATGCACATATGCAATGAATGGGGGGATGGGACATGACGCGAGCAAAAACCTACATCCGATATCTATGTATTACGTACATGCACTTACAACAATTCTACTTACGGACAAGGCGCCACAGAATTTCATTCAAAAACCACAGAAAAGGTAGATAGAACTGGGCTTGTAAGCCTTTAATGTTCCTCGGAGCTGGGATGACCGAAGGAACTCCGCGAGGTCGTGCAGGTTACCTGTGTCGCCCTTGAGGCAACTCGATGGGTCTTTCTGTTGGCGACCCTCCGTATGTCTCGGTTGTCAAAGCGGCAGCTGTTGTAACCGCGGCTTGGTTGGTCCAGGGCCTAGCAGCGTGACCTAGTCGATCGGGCCTGGCCGACGACACTTCAGAGGAGCGAACGGGCCTTGCTCTTTTTGGAGTTGATGCTCTTTAAGAGCCCGCTCACTCCTCAGCATCGCTCGACCGACTCGGGGCTCGATCGCCCGGACCGTTATATAGCTGGCCGGCGACTTCTCTCCTGCTGGCGACCTCTCTCCGGCTGGCAACCTCTCTCCGGCTGGCGACTTTGCTGACTCCAACGGCCAACAACGACCAACAACTTTGTGACTTGGCTGGCTCCAATGACCAACGAACTCCACTCCTCCAATCAACAACCAACGTTTGGACTCACCAACTTGACTGCCTCCACCAACCAACTCTGACCAACTCTGACCAACTGGGGTCTCGGCGTCGAAACGCGCCTTTTTATAGCCCCGAGGGGAGGGGTCGCTCTGGGCTTCATCGCTTAAAATCAGCGCCCTCCCTTCTTTCACCTTTGAACTTTCACCCCCGGCTGGCTCCGCCCCTTTCGTCGTTTTGCAAGTCATGCGCAGCCGTGTTTGAAATCACTTTGCCGCTGTGAGGATGCCATCGTGTTCATTTGTGGAGATGTTGTTTGTTGGGGATGTTGTTGGTGAAAAGATGGCGGCGCCGTGGAGATGCTGGTGAGGAGATGTCGGCGGTTGTTGAGGTGTTATTGTTTGTGATGGTGTTGTTTGTGGAGATGATGGTGAGGAGAAGTTCGTTTGGTTGTGGAGATTGGTGTTGAGGAGATGTTGGCGGTTGTGGAGAAGGTGGTGAGATGTTTAAAATAAAGATAGGAAAAGAATAACACTACCTCAAAGGTTCACAGCCTGGCACACGAATAAATCCCGTTTTACATTGGTGGGGAAATCTAACCTGGACACACACTTATCGACATAACTGATCTTCGGGGAACCTGAATGGTGATCTGTGAATTTCCACAACCGTAACAATATTAATCTGTCATATATTTCTGATACATAAATGACAGCAAGAAGGCTTCAAGAAAATTATCATTTCTGTGTCCAAGCATACCTACAAGAAAAGGGTATTCAGTATTTTAATAAATATGTTCTACAACATAAGAATGTGGTATTTTCAATAAAAGATTGGCTTTTTCCTGATGTTATGAAACCAACAACTTTGGATTTAACTAAAATGTTAAATAATGAAAGAATTTTAGTTGAGAAAACACAAGGCTCTTTTAGAAATTCAGAAGAAATTTTATTGGTTTCCTGTTGTAAAAAAAAAAAAAAAAAAAATTTGTATACAGGAATAACAAGAAATGCAGATGAATATATGTATGACAAGTCTGGAGACGGCAATAGTTCACGAGCGGTATTTGACGATGTAGATTGTTTCAGAAGTCAAGGATGAGACAATGTGATAATTTTTGACCAAGTTATAAAAATAATCAACATGATGTGGTATGGGTGACAGGTTATTAGCTGCAAAATGTCGAAAACCCGGTTTCGTTCAACAACTTTCAAAATTTGACCTTTGCATAACCTTCAAAGGTCACAAAACAATGTTGTGGACATTAAAATAAGGAAACAGGATACGTGCTATAGCTTATTGGAGTTAGTTCGTCAAAGCAGGTCGCAAACCCGGTTCGATTCCCACAACTTTGAAAATTTGACCTTTGTTAACTTTAAAGGTGAAAGGTCAAGGATTATGACCTTTGGTGCAAAACTTCCTCTGGAACATTCCAAGAACAATATAATGTCATATAGGCTATATGGCATTTCGCACTCTGATTACACTGAACAACAAATTTCAAAAAAAATTTTTTACTGGAGATGTGTAAAGTGATTAAGACTAATTTGGGTACGCTGATTTCAAAAATCATAACCGTTTTGCTGTATCACGTCAGGATTTTCAGGAACAGAAATATTCCCATTGCCTAGAAGTCAGGATTTCAATGAAATTTACATATGTCTTTAACATGTCTATTTCGTACAATTGTTGTTAACTTGTGTTATATTTCTTTCTTTCAGATAAAGATGAGTAGGCGTTCCTGTACCAATCATCCTGACAACTTCTGTTATGTCTGTGGTCGGTATACCAAAAAAGATCAACAGCGAAGTATATCTACAGCAGTGAAAATGAAGGCCGCCTACTTTCACTACTTCGGGTGTAAGGTGGGGGACCAAGAACAGAGCTGGGCACCACACATCTGCTGCACAAGCTGTCACACAACCTTGACTCAGTGGTTGGTGGGCAAGCGCGCGAGCATGCCATTTGCGGTGCCCATGATATGGCGTGAGCCGCAGAATCATAATGATGATTGTTATTTCTGCTGCACAAGCATCGCCGGCTTCAACAAGAAGAATAAAGGTCACATCAAGTACGCTGACTGCGTCTCTGCTCGTAAACCTGTGCCTCATGATGACGAGAACCCCGTTCCAACACCTCCAGCTGATCAGAACATAGCTGTAAGCAGTGGTGAAGAGGATGGTGATGATGAACCTTTTGAACCCGACACTCAAGAATCACACCTTCTGAACCAGGGAGACTTAAATGATCTTGTAAGAGATCTCTCGCTGTCAAAGGCGAAGGCAGAGCTGCTTGGATCAAGGCTGCAGCAGTGGAATCTACTTGAACCTAACACCAAGATATCCTTGTTCAGAGCACGTCACAGAGACATGGCTGAGTTCTTTGAGATGGAAGACACGATGACATTCTGCAGTGACATCAACGGTCTGTTGAAAGAACTTGGGTGTGATCACGATCCTGCAGACTGGCGCCTCTTCATCGACTCGGGGAAGAACAGTTTGAAGGCTGTTTTGCTCCACAATGGCAACGAGAAACCATCAGTCCCACTGGCTCACGCGTTCGGCATGACAGAGACCTATGAGACTATACGGCAGCTGCTTGATTCCATCAAGTACAATGACTTCAACTGGCACATCTGCGGAGACTTGAAAGTGGTGGCGCTGTTGTTAGGGCTGCAGTCAGGCTACACGAAATACATGTGCTTCCTTTGTCTCTGGGATAGCAGAGACGACAAGAATCACTGGACGAAGAAAGATTGGGAAGAGCGAAAAGAGCATGTACCTGGTCGACACAACGTGAAGCATGTCGCCCTTGTTGACCCAGCCAAGGTTTTCCTTCCACCACTCCACATAAAGCTCGGCTTGATGAAAAGTTTTGTACGGGCAATGGATCTGAATGGGCGTGGGTTTTTTCTTGATTTTTTCCTCAAGGAAAAGTTTGGCAACACCTTGTCGGAGGCCAAGATCAAGGCTGGTGTCTTTGTTGGACCGCAAATCCGACAGATTATGAAGGACGAAACTTTTCCGACAACTCTAAACCCCAAAGAGCTGGCAGCGTGGAGGAGCTTCAAAGCTGTGACGGACAACTTCTTGGGGAACGAGCGCGCGGACAACTATGAAGAAATAGTGCAGCAGCTGCTGGAGTCCTTCAGGAAACTTGGCTCCAGGATGTCCCTGAAAATCCATTTCCTACACCAGCACCTGAACTTCTTCTCTGACAATTTGGGAGCAGTCTCGGACGAGCACGGCGAGCGATTCCACCAAGAGATTTCACTCATGGAGACGCGTTACCAAGGGCGGCACAACCCGAACATGATGGGCGATTTCTGCTGGTTCCTGCATCGTGAAACTGACACAGAGCAGCACAAACGCAAAGCCAAATGCCTAAAGCATTTTTAATTACATTCTAGTGGAGTTTTTCTGTAATTTCTATAATTTTGAAGCATTCATGATGAAATAAATGAATTTTTGTAAATTTCATTGAAATCCTGACTTCTAGGCAATGGGAATATTTCTGTTACTGAAAATCCTGACGTGATACAGCAAAACGGTTATGATTTTTGAAATCAGCGTACCCAAATTAGTCTAAATCACTTTACACATCTCCAGTAAAAATTTTTTGTTGTTCAGTGTTATCCATACTTTGATGAAATCAGCGCAAAAACAAACTTGAAGGGGGCGCCACGGGCAAGGTGTTCGAGATAGAGCAAAATGGTTTCAAGACTTTAGGTGGGGAATGGCCTCAAGATTATGCATAAAAATATTGTCATCCTGGCTCTCAAAGTTTGGGCGGTCGTATGATTTTTTTTATGTCAAAATTCGCAATTTTCTAAGTTTGTGACCTTGATCTTGGGACGAAAATGAAAACTCGAGCTCCGTGGGGCTATGCAGGTGCCATTGGGCTAACCAAATACCGAAAACCCTGCCAGATTCGACAAACCCCTTCGGAGATGTAAATTGAAATTGGCTACCCCCTAAAAACACGTTTTTTGGGCGTGGCTCCGCCCATAAAGGGCGCAACACGCCCATTCTCAGGAAAACACAACTACATCATGATATAAACCTCACACCAAAATTTTATCAGGATCGGATCAAAACCCACGGACCTATGCTCGGGACAGACAGACATACAGACATACAGACAGACACCAATAACGAATATAGTGGTCACTTACTGACTCGTGAACCAATATTCTATGGGGTGAAAGTGGTTCAAGGATAGTTCGGGATGAGGAAGGAGTTGAAGAAACTGTGGCAAGAGAGAAGGAGGAGAGGGAGAAGAGAGAGGAGGAGAGGGAGAAGAGAGAGAAGGAGAGGGAGGAAAGAGAGAGGGAGGAAAGAGAGAATGAATAAATATAAAAATATAGAAACCAGTGAGATTATAAAAAGATCGAAGGTATTACAGAAAATAAATCTATCTCAACGCACTGAGGAGGAAAACAAAGCATTGACAAGTCTATTAGAAATATACACGTCAAGAGTATTAACATCAATTTCAGCAAGAAGATATTCATGAGAAAGTGGAGATAAAGAAGAGAAAGAAGGAAAAGATTATATTATTGACGATGTTGGTGTAATTGCCTTTAATTAAAGTTTAACATTTTTTCTTAAATAAATGGAGGAGAGAGTGAAGGCATTTCTCAGGATTCATTATGTTTTAAATATTGAGATTCAAATGTGCATGTTGGAAACTAAAAAGGTTTTCGCACTCTGAAGGAATTTTTCTCATAAATAAATGAGTTATTGTCTCATATGTAAAAAGAAAACCAAGAGTAAAAATAATATGGTTATACAAAAAAAGGCATATGTTCAGTGTGTGCTCCAAAAAAGAGTAAATTAATCACCAAACACAAACGTGGGGGAGATATACAAAAGTTATCAGGAAGTAAATTTACAACAACTGGAATACCAGGGGAATTGCATCTTCCAGGGTATTCTTTCTGTGGTCCAGGAACAAACTTGAATAAAAGATTAGTTGAGGCTGACAATCCTAAACCGTGGAGCAAACCTATCAAAAGGGTTGATGAAGTGTGCATGAGGCACGATATTATGGAAATAGCATGACATTGGAAGAAAAACATGAGGCGGATCGA
>NC_140966.1:110470389-110557889 GCF_056783735.1 Eptatretus burgeri | reverse complement strand
CAAACATCTGACACCCATCTTTTAAATAACTTTACCATAATAATATCAGCACAAAAATACAACCCAAGCTCATTAATCTTTCAATTAACAAATTATGGCACTTCATGAAAACCACAACTCCATCTTTCTTGCTTTCACTGATGCAAACTGGTCTATGATGTGCTCAAAGTCAGTTTTTTCAGTTTCTTCTCTTTCTACACTCAGCAGAGCAAGATCACACAGTCTGCTTTGACCCATGGAGGTTCTCAAATATGAAAGCATTAGTTTTAACTTGCTGAATGATCTCTCACAGCTGGCGATGGAAACTGCGATGGTTAGTATTTATCTAAATAGCAATGCGAAGATCGGGAAAGACGCTTTCATCTCCGTACTGAACAATAAATTCAAGAGGCTTTTCAGCTCTTGATATTTTTATGTTGGCCCGACTTGACAGCAACATTCTGCAATCCAAAATTTATTCATATAGCTGCTGTCCATCAACATCAGAGCTTGTACAATTCGCTCAAATTTTCACACTTTTTTTTAGATTGTTACCGTCGGTGCTGTAACACAGTCCCTCGACATCGAGAAGAAACCCAAACTTGGCATCAGTATCATACAAACGAGCGAAACTTTCGTCGATTTTTCTGTGAAGACGGTTGAGTGTTCCCTTCACGACTCTTTCCATTTCCTCCTTTGCTGTTAACCCAGCGTCTCTCGAGTTCTCATCAGCCATTCGTTTCTTTCGTCTCTGACGTCTTTCAACTTAAATATTCCATTCTTGACAGAGACCGAGTCCTGCTCAGTGGCACCCCTCCTTCAAGTGGCGACCAGGGCATGTGCAATACCTGCTATACCTTAGGTACGCCACTGACCAAGGTAGACCCTTCAGTCAGTACTATGTGGTATCATCCCTTCGTACCTTCCATGCGAGACAAATTTCTCCTCGTACCTGACTCAAATACTGTCTTGGCAAACCCCCCACTTACGTGATTATTGGCCCAATTTCCTTTGCTCTGTACCCCTTTGCAACAGTTAATGTAACATGCGATGTTATATTCATGGATTGGTACATCAAATCGCATTGCTGTGTAAATTATACCTCCAATCCAATCCAATCCAAATATCAGTAGTTGCGATTTTGAATTCCATACCGAGCACATTCTGTACTTCATTTGCATAATTCACATTCTCTCATTCAAACATAGAATGCTCGACAGTGCAGGGGTTCATTCCATTCTACCATATTTCCATTGTGATGCAATACCCAATGTTCTATAATCGGGAAATAGTTTTCAATTCTGCTCGCCATCTCTCACACAGGCCTGTTCTAATAAACGTTGAATGTTGATCAATAGACGTGACTTGAACAATCACCTCCATAAGCCCGAAGGAACTCGCACAAGTTCAAAATAATGTCATTTGAGATACCATGGTAAAAGTTCCTTTCAAACAAACTCATTAATATTCATAAACCAATGCTATCAGACTGGGTATTCAATCAACCTCCATCCGAGAGGCGGAATGTACGTTAATGCATCGTCTGCGAATATGACAGCATGAGTGTTGATGTCCATTTATATATCACTAGTACGGGCCCGTAGGGGCGGGCCCATAGGTGAGTGCCAGTATGTGCAGCCCTCTCTCGCCCCCCTACTCTCCCCCCTCTTTCTTCCCCCTAGTCTCGCCCTTCCTCTCTCTCCCCCCCTCTCTTGCTCCCCCTCTATCTCCCCTCTCGTCTCATCCTTCCTCTCTCCCCCCCTCCTCTCTCTCCCCCTCTCTCCCCTCCTAGTCTCGCCCTTCCTCTCTCCCCCCTCTCCCCCTCTCCCGCCCCCCACTCTTCCCCCTCTCTCACCCCCTCTCTTCCCCCTAGTCTCGCCCTTCCTCTCTCTCCCCCTCTCTTGCCCCCCCCTCTATCTCCCCCCTCGTCTCACCCTTCCTCTCTCCCACTCCTCTCTCGCCCCTCTCTTGCCCCCCTCTCTCCCCCTAGTCTCGCCCCTCTCTCTCGCCCCCACTCTCACCCCCTCTCCCTCCCCTCTCTTTCCCCTAGTCTCGCCCTTCCTCTCTCTTGCCCCCCTCTACCTCCCCCTCGTCTCACCCTTCCTCTCTCGCCCCCCTCTCTTGCCCCCCTCTCCCCCCCTAGTCTCGCCCTTCCTCTCTCCCCCCCTCCTCTCTCGCCACTCTCTCTCGCCCCCACTCTCATCCCCCTCTCTCGCAGATATTGGTCGACAGATAAATGGCCGTAACTTGAGAACCGCTCGTCCAATTAATATCAAAACTCGAAAAAGGCACATCCGTGGGTCCCCAGCAATATTCCTTGCAATTTTCAATCAGATCAGACCGTCCATCATGCAAAAATAAATAAATAAAAACAAACAAACATTAATTGTGACATCATTCGTGACGTCATAGCACCGTGTCTTGTCATTGGTCGACAGATAAATGGCCGTAACTTGGGAACCGCTTATCCGATTAATATCAAACCTTGAAAAGGCACATCCGCGGGTCCCCAGCAATATTCCTGTCAAGTTTTAATCAGATCGGACCGTCAATCATGCAAAAAATAATAATAATAAATAAACAAACAAACTAATTGTGACATCATTCGTGATGTCATAGCACCGTGTCTTGTCATTGGTCGACAGATCAATGGCCGTAACTTGGGAACCGCTCGTCCGATCGATATCAAACCTCGAAAAGGCACATCCACGGGTCCCCAGCAATATTCCTGGCAAGTTTCAATCAGATCGGACCGTCAATCGTGCAAAATAAATAAAAATAATAAATAAATAAACATTAATTGTGCCGTCATTCATGACGTCATAGCACCGTGTCTTCTCATTGGTCGACAGATAAATGGCCGTAACTTGGGAACCGCTTGTCCGATTAATATCAAATCTTGAAAAGGCACATCAGCGGGTCCCCAGCAATATTCCTGGCAAGTTTCAATCAGATCGGACCGGCGGTCGTCGAGAAACGGCGGTCACAGACAGACAGACACACAGAGATTGCTGGAATTATAGATAGATATATGCATATTTGTTGGACAATATTGAGCAACTTCATAAACTACACAACAGTCTCGGCATAACCATTCGAATGCCAATTCTGCTCTTCAAAAGTGCTCCCCAATACCAGGCGATCCTCGAACATCTGTGCAACCTCTGTGCCTGTCTGAGTTGCGTATGTATTATGTTCACAGCCCACAGTCGTTACCCATAGGCCCACAGCCGTGACACAGAGAAAATGCTTTTTCACCATCGTGAACGATTTAAATCATTACTCATTCACAACAACTCATTCAAACATTCATGGTCACCATGGTGATCAGATACCTTGACCCATGGTTCATAGAGTTATACATACAGCTGGAATCAGAAATGTAATGGCAAACCACCTTATGTCATCGTTGCAGAGGTATAAACTCTAGTGTTGTCACCAGTTGTCACGGTTTTCGCCTGGCATCCTCATCTGCCAGCATCCGCCCGCACAATGAGCGACCTGCACCTGCATGCTCCAACATGCAGCGCCTTCCGCTACATCTGCATAGTTTTTACCGTCAATTATAAATCAACCACAGATCCCTGCCACAATCGACTGCTAAAACCCAGATCATGATTCAATGATGCAACCAATCGTGCCAATACAACCAATCTATTGTTTATGCTCAAAGAATTGTCGGTTTATCATTGCCAATAACAGTGCACTTTGTCATTTACATCAACAACAAACAATTCTTTTTTCTGAGCTTTAATCCCACACCAGCTTCATACAAGCAGGGCTCCATTTTTTCTCTTCTCTGTTAAATCACACACGCATGGCCTGGTAAACAAGCAGACTCGCAGCAGGGTGTCCTCCTGCCCCGCCTCACTGTACATGAATAGCTGTTGCTTACATTTTCATTTAAAATGTAGATTCATTCTTTTTCCTTTTCTCAAAATCTAAAGCTATATATTCTTTTTAAATAAGATCTTATTATTCCAACCACGTTGTTCATTCTCATTGGACACACAGTGGACTATTTGTTGTTTATTGGTGTAGTTAGAGCAGTGAGGCTCCATAAACGCCACGCACCCAAACTCAAGGTTACAACCAAAAACGTAAAATATATTGATAAAAATGGAAATAAAGAATAAAAACAACTTTATACTGTCAACCCCATTTCCGTTTTGAATTTTCAGACAAATTTAAAGAATCTGAGCTGGTCTACCATCCACAATTATTTTTCACATCTCCATTTCGGCTTTGTATTCCATTTTATCTCAATGGGGAAAGGTCTTGCATCATCATCACTCTTCCTCTTGGCTCGCACGTGGAACTGTTGGTACTTTCACATTTCTTTGGTATCGCGAGAAGCCATCTGAATCCCATTCTTCTTCCTCTTCTCATTTCTCCTTCTGCAATTTTCTTTGGATAATAACTCATCGTAGTTGTTTCATGAACTCTTTCGGTTTTTCTTTACAGCCCTGTATCTTTCCTCAATTAATCTTAAGTAAGCTTATTGCTGTTCTTAAATTAATAAGTAATTGTTGTACTCGAGCATTATAACCTCTTGTTTTCTCCTTCCGGTGCGACATCTGGCCACATCCTCGTGGTTGGCTTTGTTTAAATTCATACAATACAACATAATATGTTCCATGAATCCTTCTGGGTTATCATCATAATCTTTCATTTGTGTTTTCATGGCTTGTAAATCACTCTGGTTCTATGCACGATAACTTCGATGCTGATTTATCACTGGGTTTAACATTCTCTGTTCGACCATCGGGCATGCTTTTTCAAGTTCTATCTCGGCTGGTTGGTTATTTTCGATTTTTTTTTTTTTGCATTTCCATGATAACTGACTTGTACGGGTTCGCGGCGGCCTCAAAGGTCACATTAGTTTGAGCACCTGCACTCTCGTTCTTGTTCTCGCGACCGGCGCTGTTGGGAGGAAAGTTATCACCAGTAATATTTTCTGTACTTTTTTTAAAGGGTCGTTTGTACGTTTTTAAAACTTCCTCTAATGCTCACACTTTTCAAGCTCTCCTCAGCCCATCTACCAAAGACTTTCCAGTCCCCTAGTTTTTGAGTGGTCTTATCTCTTTCTTTCTCGATTAATTCCCTTCTTCGATTTTAAATTCTATCCCGATGAAATCTTTGCTTTTCTGTTCTCTCCACAACTTCACATCTTTCAAAGCTCTCGACCCAAAGGTCTCACCGACACACACTCGGCATTTGACCCGAAGGCGGACACATCCTCGCCCGTTCCCTTTCGATGTTCGTTCCCCATAACTGCTCGTCAGCGTTTCCTTTAAATCACTTTTTAAAACACTCATCAGCGTTTTCTTCTCTCGTCATTCTTCGCATCTGCTCGCGCTTTTCCTTTCTCGAGCTCGTTCTTACCACTCGTCAGTGTCTTTCTTACTGCGATTAAACCCTTTGGTTCCTTCGACTTTCTACCAGCCCTCCACGGCCCCTTCCCTCGGCTAACCGCCCAACTAATGACTTGGTGATAATCTTTCCACGCCTCTCCACCCTCTCAAGACTCGGCAACTCTTGATCCAATGCCATGCCTAACCGCCCTGCCAGACTTGGCAAAACCTTCAATATGCAAGGCCTCCGCTGTTTTACACAACTTGACCACCATGCAACGTACACCAACGCTTTTATCAAAAACGTACCAGATGTTACCCTTATCTTCAGGAATAAGCTTCTTATTTTCTGAAAAATAAAAGAAATATATATTTTTTAACCCCAAAATAAAATAAAATAAATGAATGTGTTCTATTTTACCCAATAAACAGCTCTGTATATGTCCTTACCTTTCAAATTTTGGTTAGAGATTGAGCAACCCCCCGTGGAGAGGGTCGTCTGCCCAGGAGAGACCTGTGTTCCGGGAGAGATCTCTCCTTTGGTCAGCAGCGCTCCCTCAGGCAGAAGCTCCTCTCCCGGATGGTGGTTGTCGAATCCCGTTCTCTGTCGCCAAACTGTCGGGGCCGAGGTTCACTACCTCAAGGAAAGAAATCAAGTAAGTTCATAGACAAGCCATTTATTTCATCGTTTATCGGGGGGGGGGGGGGAGATATTCATCGTTTCATTCTGCTGACTACATGATAACAGCTCAAGAGTTTATTTTACGGATATGACTTAACAACAGTTATTTGGACTAAAGTAAAGATCAAGTGTGTATTTTCTTACAAGCTCACTCTGCATGTACACACCGAGCTCACTCAGCATGTATATTTTAGCTTTATCAGCATGCATGTCTATTAGCTCAACCAGTAAATCATTTCTAAACTAAGTTAATTAAATAATTTTGAAGAAGAACTGAGTAAATTTTGCTTTTTACATTATTATTATATTACATTTAATAACCCAGCTGCCACAACACCCACATCCATCATATCCACATAATTAGTGATTAGTTTATTGGTTCCCCACACACGTGTTTATTTAGTTTAAAAATTTGCTCGACCCCCTTCATTTCCACCCACACAAGCCACACCCACACAAGCCACACCCACACAAACCACACCCATGCAAGCCCCACCCACACAAATCACACCCACACAAGCCCCACCCACACAGTTTAATCGTGAATGAAACTTTCCAATGTTGTGATGGGTCATATTCTTCATCAGATGAAAGATGGTCCATGCTTGGGTCATGAAGCAAATTCTCGTTCATTTACCATTGGGTCAAGATGAGAAAAAAGACAAATCGTCATAAAAGAGGACATTTAAAACTAGTATCGTTCTGATAAAGGAAAATATTTTGAGGAAGTGGGACATTTCTCAATTTTGGAAATTTTTCCAGGCTTGCCCCATTGTTCTCTTTCCTGTTTTCCAGCTGCGCCCGCAACTTTCATAATGTGTGACACTCCCTTAACAATTTAATGTGTTCGTTTTTGAGAAAAGGTTCGAGTATGGAGAATATTTTACAACAGTTTAAAGTATAAGTATTAATAAAAAAATATGGGGTTGGGGGTTTTAACGGGCTACCGCTGCATTATTTTTAATTTTGAATAAATTAAGTTATTCCTGAAAATAAAACATATATTTTAGGTATCTCAAAATGACTACTCAATTTGATTAAAGAAATGATCATATGAAAGGGGGAGTAGTATCAAAAGGGAGGGCTATGATGAAGTAACGTGTACCAGTTTGAAAAGGAGAAATATGAGTGAGCCTAAGTGAGCAAATATTGCGACTGAGGAATGGCAGACATTACTGCGTCAAAGCCTTCCTTTCGAAACTACAACCCACAGAATCCCAACAGAGAATGATTCCCATTAAATAGCGATTTAGCACAGAATCCTAACAGAGAATGATTCCCATTAAATAGCGATTTAGCACAGAATCCTAACAGAGAACGATTCCCATTAAATGGTGATTTACCCACGGAATCCCAACGGAGAATGATTCCCATTAAATAGTGATTTACCCAAGGAATGCGAACAGCGAATGATTCCCATGAAATGGTGATTTACCTACGGAATCCCAACAGAGAATGATTCCGATTGAATATGGATTTACCCAAGGAATCCCAACTGCAAAAGATTCCCATTAAATGGTGATTTACCCAAGGAATCCCAACAAAGAATGATTTCCATGAAATGGTGATTTACCCACAGAATCCCAACAGAGAATGATTCTGACTGAAAGGTGATTTACCCATCGAATCCCATCAGAGAATGATTTTGCGAAGAAATCCCAATGGAGAAAGATTCCCATTAAAGGGCGATTTACCCAAGGAATCCCAATGGAGAATGATTCACATTAAGGGTGATTTATCAATGGAATCCCGACATAGAATGATTTACCCATGAAATTCCAACAGAGAACGATTCCTGTTAAAGGAAGATTTACCCAAGAAACCCAATCAGAGAATGATTTACCCAAGGACTCCCAACGGAGAAAGATTCCCATTAAATAGCGATTTATCAAAAGAATTCCCACAGAATATTCCCATTAAACAGTGATTTGTGAAAGGATAAAGCGATCTATATGATGGTGAATTTTTTTTATCGGGTTACCATCAAAACCATACCTGAGTGATGTTGCTGCAAGTCACACACTGTAGTGAAGATCATGGAAGTCTTGAAGGTGTCCACATTGATGACTTGTTTGTCCATTGATGTATGTTTGGATCATTGTCTTTATCATTACTGTGAACAAAAGAACAGATCATGGTAAAGGCCTACATTTGGGTTTAATTTACCTTCTGGGATCTCTCTTTCGAGTGCAGCCTTATGGCTGCTGGTTGCGTCATTGGTTAGGGACGAGGCTATGCCACAAATGCAGTATATACCCAAGGAATCCAATAGAGAATGATTCAAATCAAGTCACGATTTACCTGTGGAATCCCAAAATAGAACGATTTTCATTAAATGGTGATTTACGCAAGAAATCCCAACAGAGAATGATTCCCATTAAATCACGATTTACACTTGAAATCCCAACAGCAAACGATTCCCATTAAAGGGTAATTTACCCAAGAAATCCCAACAGAGAATGATTACCATTAAAGGGTAATTTACCCAAGAAATCCCAACAGAGAATGATTCCCATTAAGTCACGATTTACACTTGAAATCCCAACAGCAAACGATTCCCATTAAATAGTGATTTACCCAAGGAAACCCAGCAGAGAAAGATTTGCATAAATTACTAATTTACCCAATGAATCCCAACAGTGAATGATTCTCATTAAATGGTGATTTACCCATGGAAACCCAGCAGAGAAAGATTTGCATAAATTAGTAATTTACCCAATGAATTTCAACAGAGAATGATTTTCATTAAATGGTGATTTACCTGAGGAATTTCAACAGAGAACGATTCCCATTAAATGGTGATTTACTCATGGTATCCCAACAGAGAACGATTCCCATTAAATGGTGATTTACCCACGGAAACCCAACGGAGAAAGATTTGCATAAAAAAGTGATTTACCAAATGAATCCCAACAAAGAATGATTCCCATTAAAGAGCGATTTACCCAATGAATACCAACAAAGAATGATTCCCATTAAAGGGTGAATTACCAAAGGAATCCCCACAAAGAATATTTCCATTAAACAGTGATTTACGACAGGATAAAACTTTCCATATGATGGTGAATTTTTGAGCAGGTAACCATGAAAATCATACCTGAGTGATGTTGCTGCAGGTCACAAAAACTGTAGTGAAGATGATGGAAGTCCTGAGGGTGTCCAGATTGATGACTTGTCTGCCCATTGATGTATGTTTCAATCATTGCCTTCATTATTACTGTCAACAAAAGAAGAGATCAAGGTGAAAGCCGACATTTGGGTTTACATTACCTTTTGGGATAACAGTGAGTGTTTCCACAAGAGGGTTCCTGAAAATCTGTTACAATTTCCTTCCATCCCATAAACCAGAAATCACTTGAAGATAACACCTGTGATTGATAATTATTTAATTTTCAGTTGTGAGCACCACACTACAGAGATGATGTTTTCAATTCCTCACAAATCAGAAGTAACAAAAGGGTGTTCGTGTGTGGAGGTCTGTCTCTCAAATTAGCCTTTATTTAATTTCATACATCCTTCCATGTCATCAAAATGCCAATGCAATATGTAGACAGACCCGAACCCCAACTGCCGAATCATGGATCTTTCCGATCGGTTTCTGGATTTTTGAACTCTCCCAAAGATTTCTGGACTTTGACACAAATCTTCTCTTCCAAACTAATACTCAATCGAACAGCTTTGATTTGTAATTGCAGTATCATGAAAACAATGGTGAAGACGACAAAAACATCACAAAACATTTCAAACATGGTGAACACGATGATAAACATGCATTTTGAAAGTTGGTTCAAGAAAAACCGAACCAGAGAGTTGGTGTCAAAGCCATCCAATGCTCGCATGTTTATACATTTATCGTTTTTAAAACTCATCTAATAATTCATATTTTTTATAACGCATTGCAGTGAAGTATAATTTTAAAGTAATATTTGTATATTGTAATCAGTAACAAGAGCGCAAGTGAGCACAATATACGCCCAAACAAGAAGGTATATACAGAATTGTGCTACTACATGGAAAACAGCATCCTGGTTGCCATGGTAACCACGTTAGATGATGAACGTATGTCATGACACACCGTCTCCACAGTCTGTACCCATGTACCAAATATGAAACGTGAAAGTTGAAAACTTTGGGAGTTAGAGTGGGGAAAGGAACGGATGGAAACAGCATCCTGGTTGCCATGACAACCAGTTTAGATGAGTATGTCGCAACACACCGTCTCCACAGTCTGTACCTATGCACCAAATATGAAACGTGAAAGTTGAAAACTTTGGGAGTTAGAGTGCGGACAGGAACGGATGGAAAACAGCATCCCGGTTGCCATGGCAACCACTTTAGATGACGAACATAAGTCGCGACACACCGTCTCCACAGTCTGTACCTATGTACCAAATATGAAACGTGAAAGTTGAAAACTTTGGGAGTTAGAGTGCGGATAGGAACGGACGGACGGAGACAGACGGACGAACGACATCACATAATACGCCCCGATATACATATATATCTATATATATATATATATATATATATATATATATATATATATATATATGTATATATATATATATATACATATATATCGGGGCGTATAAAAAATAGTGTGGTAGATAAAAACATTAGAAAGGAAAAAATAACTTGCATCAAAAACTTTAACATTTTCACGCTGACGCTCACGCCGTGGGTATCGCTATAGCTCTCTCTTCTTCAAACAGGCGAGCTAAAAATGAACAAGTTATTAAATAAATAATGACCAAGTGTCTCTGCATCACCGACATGCTGTATGTATTTTCTTTAATCCACCGATTAATCTTTCCCTCCATCATGTCATCGTCCACGTATCACAGCAAACATCTCACTCCATGACCCTATACAATATCATCCAACCTTTAACCTTCCTTCAACATCCCTAACTCGTTCTCCTTTAAAAACAACAATAACAACACAGCTCTGTGTATATGATCCTTCCTACCCAATGAATAGTCGACATGCTAAATACTTTAGTCTACAATAAAAACCACCTCTCAGGTCTCATCCCTACCTAACTCTACCCATCCTAACCATTGCCTTCACTTACTCCAATCACACCCCACCTGTATTCTGATTTAACACACTCTCAAAACCAACTTTATCACCAAATGCACCCCAACTACGACTGAATCACACCCCACCTGGGATTAGATGTGAAGACCCCACTGGTGTTGAGGGAACTTCTTCTTAACATCTATTTCCAGCACATCCTGCAACCGTCCTTTTGCGACTGGTGCTCCGGGAAGGTGCGGACATCGAGCCACGCGAACGCGGCCAGGTCGCCAGCACGTTCTCTTCCCTCAGCTCATCTGCCCTCAGAGCTGGAGGGGCAATAAAGACCTCGAGGTCCATCTCTTTCTGGGTATTTGCGTGTGTGTGTCTGTGGGCCCTGTTTCAAAGTAGCACTCTTTAAGGAATTGCTTTATATTTAATACCCTTCTTTAATCAGGATAACTCTGCTCTGTGTTCCCCTCCCCAATTATTGTTGTTAATAAATTCCCCTCTTGTTGAATGTACCAGCTCGTTCTTTGTCATTTCTGCCATTGGTTTGCCACGGTGCGTATTGGGGATTAGGAAGGCCGTTGCCGTAGTTGTGCATTTGGACCGACTGGCCTCGATAACCATCTGCTCAGGTTACAGACTGTTTGAGCATGGTAACGGCTCGTTCCGCTCGAGGCCAGCCGAGGATGTGAATTCCCAGGTAAGCTTTGTCGCGTGGGTACTTAGGTATATTGAAGTTGGCAATTAACCCTACTCCACGTGTTGGCGATTCATTATTGGCGATTCATGGTCCTGTAAGGGACCCATACCTTCGGACTTATCCGAGGGTCACGACCTAAAGTCTGGTGTGTTCGGTGGAGCCGACTCTACTGCTCCCCCTAGCTGTCGGGCTCGCCACAGAGACCCAGCCCCACAACAATATGAACCCTGGGAATACAGCAATTGGTCCCAAGGTTCTTACCAGGATCCACGAGTGTCATAATAATTTTCACTCCAGTTCTTCAGGTGCTTCCTTTTCTGGTAGTGACGGTAGTTTGCCTGCAGAGAAAGTAAGGAATTCAGTTGATGGCACAGGCCTCTGGTAAAGTTGCACGTGAACGAGAATTTGAGAATAAAAGGACATCATGTTGAGCCGATCAAATTATAAAATAACATTTTTATGAATGATTCATTTCAAAAGGAAAGTAATCCATTTGTCAGCCTTTCACACAAGGTGGTATTGAGATTCACTGAAAGACACTGGAAGAGAATCAAAAGGGAACATTGTTGAGAGAAAATATCTGATACTTTCCTCCTTCGTGCTCAGCTTGAAATCATTACCTGGTTCATTCTGGCGCTGCGATTCTGTCCCAGGTAATTAATCAACCTTCAGGGAGTCTTTCCTGCCATCGCTTCATAAACCTTGTAAGTGCCCACATCTCCACGCAGAGATCGACGATCTAAGATGGGGCAGAGTCTCGATCGAACCGGGTCAAAGTGGGACGGTTTGATCCGATGAGCTCTTTCCTTGTTGGTGGGATATCCAGGAAATTGTTGTAATTTCCACACAAAGTCACAGCAATCTGAGTGATAAAAACATCATCATAAGTGATGAGGTGATCATTATACCGAGTGAGACATGCTTACACACTGCAAGCAACTACTTGGGTGCATCCTCCATGCAAAATATAACTACACCAATAAATGGGGCAGTGTATGTGTGTGTGTGTGTGTGTGTGTGTGTGTGTGTGTGTGTGTGTGTGTGCGCATCTGCGTGTGTGTGCATATCTGCGTGCGTGCCTGTGTGTGTGCGTGTGCGTGTGCGTGTGCGTGTGCGCGCGCGTCTGTGTGTGTGCGTGTGCGCGCGCGCGCGTCTGCATGTGTGCATGTCTGCGTGTGTGCGTGTGCGCGCGTGTGTGTGTGTGTGTGTGTGTGTGTGCGTGTGTGTGTGCGTGTGTGTGTGCGTGTGTGTGTGCGTGTGTGTGCATGTGTGTGTGTGCGTGTGTGCATTGATAAAGCTCAACACATTATCTTTGATTCCCCCTCACCCCACCCCCCGCCTCACATTCCCACATTTCTCCCCCCCGCCTCACATTCCCCCATTTGTCCCCCCCCCACCAGTTTCTCACTTCTCCTCCTCCCCCTCCCTACTTTTTGAAATATCACATGCACAAGCCAAGTTACCAAGATTGTTGCCATGGTGACAGATTAGAGCCATTATTTAATCGTATTGAGATGATGTTATGAGGAGTAGATATCTGCAACATGAAAGGTAAATGTTCAACTATTTTTGTTGAATATCATGTACACAAAAGTAAATGGACAAACGATTGACAGACGGTTGGACGGAGCTCATTTTAATGTCCCAGTCTCTGACCTTGTCGAAGGGCAGGGATCCATTAGTGATTAGAATAAGCTCTCTATCAAAGGCTTGCAGCTACAGGAAATTTTTTTTATGCAAGTGCGACAAAAGATAAAAATAGACAGAGGAGGTGCGTGTTAGCGTTGCCAAGCAACCAGCTCGATTGGAAGCTCCATTGTCTTGGATCACGTGACCCACAGTGAGCAGAGGCTGCACCGTTCGACTTTTCTTCACCGAATATTTTCTGATGGTTTTGCGATTTTTCCTGGAAAGTTGGCTTGGTGTTACAAAAGTATGCAAACTTTCAGCTTTGTACAACACTTGGAAGGCATTAAACAATTATATGAGTGAGTGGTTAGAAAGAGCATTATAAATTAGATTATTATGACAATGATGTTATGAATCAAATAGAAAGTAATTCCAAGATCTTTAACTTACTGCAATGATGCCTCGCACGTCTGTCATGCTGAAGCTGTACGGCAAATAACATCTGCAACACAAATACAACAACATCCATGAAACGCTTCAGCACGAGTCTCTCGTCACATGACTTCATACAATTCCACATATGTTGTGAATAATGTAGCATGACGTACTCCAAATAACATGCAACGTTCTATCCGTGAATCAAGAGCAGATTGGTAGGTTTACCATTTCTGTACGACGGTGAATGTTTGAGCAGGTAACCATCAAAACCATACCTGAATGACATTAGTGCATATCATACACACTGCACTGAAAATGATGCAGGTACAAATGGTGTTCATGCTGAGAACTTGTCGATTTTGGAATGTCTGGATCGTGGTCTTCATCACTGTAAACAAAAGAACAGATCACGGTGAAAGCCGATGTTTGGGTTTACGTTACCTTTTGGGACAACAGTGAGTGTTTCTACCAGAGGGTTCCTGAGAATCTGTTACAATTTCCTAACATCACATAAATCAGAAATCTCTCGAAGATAACACCTGAAATTGATAACTATTTCATCTTCAATTGTGAGAACCACACCACAGAGATGATGTTTTCAATTACTCGCACATCGTAAGGAACAAAAGGGTGTTCGTGTGTGGAGGTCTGTCTCAAAATAGCCTTGATTTAATTTCATCTATTTTTCTGAATTCATACTTCCTCCTTAGTCCTCACAATGTCTGTAATTTGGAGATAGACCAGAACCCCAATTGCCTTCAAGAACATCACAATTGCCCCCAACGATCAAGAACATCACAAAACATTTCAAACATGGTGAACACGATGATGAACATCCGTTTTGAAGGTTGGTTCAAGATAAACTGATAAATGAACATGTTATTAAATAAATAGCGAACGAGTATCTCAACAACTTTAATCCATGAGAAAGAGTAGAGTAATTTACCCAAAAATCCCAACAGAGAATGATTCCCATAAAATGGTGATTTCCCCAAGGAGTCCCAACAGAGAATGATTCCCATAAGAGGGTGATTTACCCAAGGAATCCCAACAGAGAATGATACATGTCATCACTTGATAGAATTGCTGCGTACTAACAATATGTGAACAGAACAAAACCATCCAGGAAGAATACAAGGTACTTACCTTCGGACAGGTTTGAGAACCAGGATTCATCACGGTACTGAAAGAAAACACAAAGAACACGTCACGTGGTGGAAAGTTTTCAACCATGGATCCCAAATAGGAACTTTTAACCACAAGTTCGAGTTTAAAATTAAGAATTTCAATAACCTGAGATGATTCTTCCAAATGTCTGACGAAGATTTTGGGAATCCACTCAAAGAAGAGGTTTGATGGAAGTAAATGTAACACTCAGCACAAAATCAACAAACTCTTCAAAGTTACCAAATGGGAGCCAAAGAGACCTCTACACAGAAAACCTTTTGGGGTCACGATCCGGGGGTAACATCTTCTCACCACAATGTGCGCTATTCAACACAACCACATGGTTGTACAACAAACATACTTGGCAGGGAATCCGATGCTCATATCGTTGATATTGTTGATCTGCGAACTAGTCATTCCCCGAGGCAATGGCACACAACATATAGCAGTTGCTGAGGTCGTTATTTTGTTTGTATTCCTTCCAGATAGCCCTTCCTTTAGATCTAATGGATTTATGGGTCATATGCATTGTGTGGCATTTGGTACTTTTTTCAAAGTGAGGAGCAAACGGACATCCGTGGTTTATACGCGCAACGAAACTCAGTTTGAATCGTACACCATTATCCAACGGGTAAATCACTTCAACCTTCACTGTGCTCTACTCACGAACGATACAACATTCACACAATCTCAAAACATGCTTATTATAAATCACCACACCATTGTAACATTACCCAATCTTGCTGTACATTCACCATTGCTGCCTCAACCACAATTAACAACCCCCCACCTCAACCACAACAACCACACCATAAACTCACTACAATGCTGCTGCAACCATCGCCTCAACCACAACCACTTCAGGCACCCACCACTGCCTTATGGAGTAGCAGTAAATAATGCGCGCAACGTACCATTACAAACACTTGGATCTGGATGATCAGGAATCTAACTCGAAGCGCAAGTGTGCGCTAAACCCCACTCAACGTCACATCCGAGTGCTCTGCTCAATGTCGGTCCCCTCTGGGTGTCCAGCACACGTTCGCACCCGGAGAGCACAGCCAAAAACATGTCAAGTACAGAGCTCCGAAGCGTGGGGAAGCCCAGAACACAATGGCGCCATCTTCATCGCTGCACCCATGCGTGGGTAGAGCGGGCACTGGGCTAATTGTGCGTGCGCCATTGGGGAGCTTGAAAATGCCGATCGACCCCTTTGATCAACCTTCAGACTCTTCCCTCGTCAAATGATTAAAAAGGCTGTGCGTTCCACACAGAAGTGCTGGAGACATCAGGAGAGCTCGGCGCATGGATCAGGTCTCTTCTTTGGCTTGGTGGTGAGAGCGGAACGTAGCGGCAAAAAGGAGCATAT
Organism: Eptatretus burgeri; assembly: GCF_056783735.1. NCBI lineage: Eukaryota > Metazoa > Chordata > Myxini > Myxiniformes > Myxinidae > Eptatretus > Eptatretus burgeri. Next base: position 110,541,543 of record NC_140966.1, on the reverse strand, counting down.
TGGGTCTGAGTGAGGGCGAAATGAAGTTCGCGGAGCAGAGCGCTTGGCGAGTGACAGATCCAGGCAGCAGACCGAGTGCAGTCATTAGGACCGAGCAAATAGCATTAACACTTACAGCCTTGCCAACACTTTATTGAGCTATTTCCTCACACGTTCTTCTTCTTTTCCATCTCCTCTGCTGGAGACGCACATTCCTAAAAGAAGAATCAGCGATTACCCAGGCAAGTCCCAAACGGTCATGCCCTTCAGGGTGGCCCCACTGATACGGACTCTTTTACGGAATTTACGGTCTCCTCTTTGCCCCTCACCACACCCTCACTCGCACTTCCTCAAACCGTGCACCTCAGACAACCTCAGCAACTGGGTTCTTTCAAAAAAGGTCCGAATAGTCTAAAACTTTAAATGGTCAAGGGTCCATGCTGTCTTTTCTGTCTGAAGTGTGGAAGGGGCTTTAAGGGTCTTAGGAGTCCAAATGGTCTTGGAGGTCATGAATGGTCTTCGGAGTATTTGAAGTCTTAAAGGGTGTTAAGGGTCTTTAAAGGCTGAAGTGGTGGATGAAAATACCCAGAGGACAATCCCCGGGTCGGACTAGGTCTGTGGGACAAATGTGGTGGTTGTCAGCCCAGCTGACTTCGCAAAAATACACAAACACAGCAGACGACAAATTTCATTTATTAGATTTAGGAGGTACTGGCACTCGCGAGCCGACTCTTTTTAATCTTGAACTTACCATGGGATCTTAAAGATTCACAAGCCAGTCCAGGCAGGTGGGACATCACAAGTACAGTATGTGGGACAACCAGCTCTCAGTTTCATCGAGAGGATTGTGTACTCAAGGGAACAATGACTGGCTTTTTAATCACGGGAAAGGGAGTTCATAGTTAGTTGATAATCAAATCTACACAAGAATGTTCAAAGAGGAGAACCTGAACCATCACCGAGTGATCCTGTTTGTTCATGAAATCACTTCCAGGTGTCTCGGGGTTAATGATGCTCAATCTCCACGTGAGGTCCACGGGGTTACGTGAACGCAACTCCCAGGTTCACGTGGATCCTTCAGGTCGTACACCCTTTAAAATGCCCCAATGTTATATTTCTCGACAGCTCCAAAGATTCACAGCAACAGCATTCATGAGAAATGACATCATACCTGGGAAGGATGGATGGAGTTTGTAAAAAGCTTGAAAAAACTCTCCCAAAGAGGATCACAAATTCCTCGTTTCTGTGTGATAGACAACAGGACAAATACACAGCGTTAGACAAGTGAGGATTCGAGGACATGGTGAACATCTCTACCTTTTCATATTTTTTTCTCAACGTATCACAGCAAACATAACCTTTAACCTTCCTTCATCAACCTCCATGACACAACACTATATCATATAACCTTTCACCTTCCTTCATCAACCTCCATGACAGGACACTATATCACATAACCTTTAACCTTCCTTCATCAACCTCCATGACACAACACTATATCATATAACCTTTAACCTTCCTTCATCAACCTCCATGACACAACACTATATCATATAACCTTTCACCTTCCTTCATCAACCTCCATGACAGGACACTATATCATATAACCTTTAACCTTCCTTCATCAACCTCCATGACACAACACTATATCATATAACCTTTCACCTTCCTTCATCAACCTCCATGACAGGACACTATATCATATAACCTTTAACCTTCCTTCATCAACCTCCATGACAACACTATATCATATAACCTTTAACCTTCCTTCATCAACCTCCATGACACAACACTATATCATATAACCTTTAACCTTCCTTCATCAACCTCCATGACAGGACACTATATCATATAACCTTTAACCTTCCTTCATCAACCTCCATGACACAACACTATATCATATAACCTTTCACCTTCCTTCATCAACCTCCATGACAGGACACTATATCATATAACCTTTAACCTTCCTTCATCAACCTCCATGACAACACTATATCATATAACCTTTAACCTTCCTTCCTCAACCTCCATGACAGGACACTATATCATATAACCTTTAACCTTCCTTCATCAATCTCCATGACACGACACTATATCATATAACCTTTCACCTTCCTTCATCAACCTCCATGACAGGACACTATATCATATAACCTTTAACCTTCCTTCATCAACCTCCATGACAACACTATATCATATAACCTTTAACCTTCCTTCCTCAACCTCCATGACAGGACACTATATCATATAACCTTTAACCTTCCTTCATCAATCTCCATGACACGACACTATATCATATAACCTTTAACCTTCCTTCATCAATCTCCATGACAGGACACTATATCATATAACCTTCAACCTTCCTTCCTCAATCTCCATGACACGACACTACATCATATAACCTTTAACCTTCCTTCATCAATCTCCATGACATGACACTACATATAACCTTGAACCTTCCTTCATCAATCTCCATGACACAACACTATATCATATAACCTTTAACCTTCCTTCATCAATCTCCATGACTCGACACTATATCATATAACCTTCAACCTTCCTTCCTCAATCTCCATGACACGACACTATATCATATAACCTTTAACCTTCCTTCATCAACCTCCATGACACAACACTATATCATATAACCTTTAACCTTCCTTCATCAACCTCCATGACATGACACGATATCATATAACCTTTAACCTTCCTTCCTCAACCTCCATGACAGGACACTATATCATATAACCTTTAACCTTCCTTCATCAATCTCCATGACACGACACTATATCATATAACCTTTAACATTCCTTCATCAATCTCCATGACACGACACTATATCATATAACCTTTAACCTTCCTTCATCAATCTCCATGACAGGACACTATATCATATAACCTTCAACCTTCCTTCCTCAATCTCCATGACACGACACTACATCATATAACCTTTAACCTTCCTTCATCAACCTCCATGACAGGACACTATATCATATAACCTTTAACCTTCCTTCCTCAACCTCCATGACAGGACACTATATCATATAACCTTTAACCTTCCTTCATCAATCTCCATGACACGACACTATATCATATAACCTTTAACATTCCTTCATCAATCTCCATGACACGACACTATATCATATAACCTTTAACATTCCTTCATCAATCTCCATGACAGGACACTATATCATATAACCTTTAACCTTCCTTCATCAACCTCCATGACACAACACTATATCATATAACCTTTAACCTTCCTTCCTCAATCTCCATGACACGACACTACATCATATAACCTTTAACCTTCCTTCATCAACCTCCATGACACAACACTATATCATATAACCTTTAACCTTCCTTCATCAACCTCCATGACATGACACGATATCATATAACCTTTAACCTTCCTTCATCAATCTCCATGACACAACACTACATCATATAACCTTTAACCTTCCTTCATCAACCTCCATGACACAACACTATATCATATAACCTTTAACCTTCCTTCATCAATCTCCATGACACGACACTATATCATATAACCTTTAACCTTCCTTCCTCAATCTCCATGACACAACACTATCATATAACCTTTAACCTTCCTTCATCAACCTCCATAACACGACAATATATCATATAACCTTTAACCTTCCTTCATCAATCTCCATGACATGACACTATATCATATAACCTTTAACCTTCCTTCATCAACTTCCATGACACAACACTATATCATATAACCTTTAACCTTCCTTTATCAACCGACATGACACGACACTATCATATAACCTTTAACCTTCCTTCATCAACCGACATGACAGGACACGATATCATATAACCTTTAACCTTCCTTAATCAACCGACATGACACGACACGATGTCATATAACCTTTAACCTTCCTTCCTCAACCTCCATGACAGGACACGATATCATATAACCTTTCACCTTCCTTCATCAACCTCCATAACACAACACTATATCATATAACCTTTAACCTTCCTTCATCAATCTCCATGACACGACAATATATCATATAACCTTTAACCTTCCTTCATCAATCTCCATGACATGACACTATATCATATAACCTTTAACCTTCCTTCATCAACCTCCATGACACAACACTATATCATATAACCTTTAACCTTCCTTTATCAACCGACATGACACGACACTATCATATAACCTTTAACCTTCCTTCATCAACCGACATGACAGGACACGATATCATATAACCTTTAACCTTCCTTAATCAACCGACATGACACGACACGATGTCATATAACCTTTAACCTTCCTTCCTCAACCTCCATGACAGGACACAATATCATATAACCTTTCACCTTCCTTCATCAACCTCCATAACACAACACTATATCATATAACCTTTAACCTTCCTTCATCAATCTCCATGACACGACAATATATCATATAACCTTTAACCTTCCTTCATCGATCTCCATGACAGGACACTATATCATTTAACCTTTAACCTTCCTTCCTCAATCTCCATGACACCACACTATATCATATAACCTTTAACCTTCCTTCATCAATCTCCATGACACGACACTATATCATATAACCTTTAACCTTCCTTACTCAAACGACATGACACGACACTATATCATATAACCTTTAACCTTCCTTCATCAACCTCCATGACACAACACGATATCATATAACCTTTAACCTTCCTTTATCAACCTCCATAACACAACACTATATCATATAACCTTTAACCTTCCTTCATCAACCTCCATAACACAACACTATATCATATAACCTTTAACCTTCCTTCCTCAACCTCCATGACACAACACGATATCATATAACCTTTAACCTTCCTTCCTCAACCTCCATAACACAACACTATTTCATATAACCTTTAACCTTCCTTCCTCAACCTCCATGACACGACACTACATCATATAACCTTTAACCTTCCTTCCTCAACCTCCATGACACGACACTATATCATATAACCTTTTACCTTCCTTCATCAACCTCCATGACATAACACGATATCATATAACCTTCAACCTTCCTTCATCAACCTCCATAACACAACACGATATCATATAACCTTTAACATTCCTTCCTCAACCTCCATAACACAACACTATATCATATAACCTTTAACCTTCCTTCCTCAACCTCCATGACACGACACTATATCATATAACCTTTTACCTTCCTTCATCAATCTCCATGACAGGACGCTATATCATATAACCTTTAACCTTCCTTCCTCAACCTCCATGACAGGACACTATATCATATAACCTTTAACCTTCCTTAAATATCCCTCACTCGTTCTTCTTTAACAAGTGAGAAATTACCACACTGTGGACACAACCTGCGACGCAAAAAACACACACAGGACGTTTAACACAGACAAACTACATACACACAGGACGTTTAACACGGACAAACTACATACACACAGGACGTTTAACACGGACACACTACTTACACACAGGACGTTTAACACGGACAAACTACATACACACAGGATGTTTAACACGGACAAACTACATACACACAGGACGTTTAACACAGACACACTACATACACACAGGACGTTTAACACGGACAAACTACATACACACAGGACGTTTAACACGGACAAACTACATACACACAGGACGTTTAACACGGACACAGTACATACACACAGGACGTTTAATACAGACACACTACATACACACAGGACGTTTAACACGGACACACTACATAAACACAGGACGTTTAACACAGACAAACTATATACACACAGGACGTTTAACACGGACAAACTACATACCCACAGGACGTTTAACACAGACAAACGACATACACACAGGATGTTTAACACGGACAAACTACATACACACAGGACGTTTAACACGGACAAACTACATACACACAGGACGTTTAACACGGACACACTACATACACACAGGATGTTTAACACAGACAAACTACATATACCCAGGACGTTTAACACAGACAAACTACATACACACAGGACGTTTAACACGGACACACTAGATACACACAGGACGTTTAACACGGACAAACTACATACACACAGGACGTTTAACACGGACACACTACATACACACAGGATGTTTAATACAGACACACTAGATACACACAGGACGTTAAACACGGACAAACTACATACACACAGGACGTTAAACACGGAGACACTACATACACACAGGACGTTTAACACGGACAAACTACATAACACACAGGACGTTTAACACAGACAAACTACGTAACACACAGGACGTTTAACACGGACACACTACATACACACAGGACGTTTAACACGGACACACTACATACACACAGGACGTTTAACACGGACAAACTACATACACACAGGACGTTTAACACGGACACACTACATACACACACGACGTTTAACACGGACAAACTACATATACACAGGACGTTTAACATGGACAAACTACATACACACAGGACGTTTAACATGGACAAACTACATACACACAGGACGTTTAAGACGGACACACTACATACACACAGGACGTTTAACATGGACAAACTACATACACACAGGATGTTTAACACAGACAAACTACATACACACAGGACGTTTAACACGGACAAACTACATACCCACAGGACGTTTAACACAGACAAACGACATACACACAGGATGTTTAACACGGACACACTAGATACACACAGGACGTTTAACACGGACAAACTACATAACACACAGGACGTTTAACACAGACAAACTACGTAACACACAGGACGTTTAACACGGACACACTACATACACACAGGACGTTTAACACGGACAAACTACATACACACACACGACGTTTAACACGGACAAACTACATACACACAGGACGTTTAACACGGACACACTACATACACACACACGACGTTTAACACGGACAAACTACATATACACAGGACGTTTAACATGGACAAACTACATACACACAGGACGTTTAACATGGACAAACTACATACACACAGGACGTTTAACACGGACACACTACATACACACAGGACGTTTAACACAGACACACTACATACACACAGGACGTTTAACACGGACACACAACATAAACACAGGACGTTTAACACAGACAAACTATATACACACAGGACGTTTAACACGGACAAACTACATACCCACAGGACGTTTAACACAGACAAACGACATACACACAGGATGTTTAACACGGACAAACTACATACACACAGGACGTTTAACACGGACAAACTACATACACACAGGACGTTTAACACGGACACACTACATACACACAGGACGTTTAACACAGACAAACTACATATACCCAGGACGTTTAACACAGACAAACTACATACACACAGGACGTTTAACACGGACACACTAGATACACACAGGACGTTTAACACGGACAAACTACATACACACAGGACGTTTAACACGGACACACTACATACACACAGGATGTTTAATACAGACACACTAGATACACACAGGACGTTAAACACGGACAAACTACATACACACAGGACGTTAAACACGGACACACTACATACACACAGGACGTTTAACACGGACAAACTACATACACACAGGACGTTTAACACGGACACACTACATACACACACGACGTTTAACACGGACAAACTACATATACACAGGACGTTTAACATGGACAAACTACATACACACAGGACGTTTAACATGGACAAACTACATACACACAGGACGTTTAAGACGGACACACTACATACACACAGGACGTTTAACATGGACAAACTACATACACACAGGATGTTTAACACAGACAAACTACATACACACAGGACGTTTAACACGGACAAACTACATACCCACAGGACGTTTAACACAGACAAACGACATACACACAGGATGTTTAACACGGACACACTAGATACACACAGGACGTTTAACACGGACAAACTACATAACACACAGGACGTTTAACACAGACAAACTATGTAACACACAGGACGTTTAACACGGACACACTACATACACACAGGACGTTTAACACGGACACACTACATACACACAGGACGTTTAACACGGACAAACTACATACACACAGGACGTTTAACACGGACACACTACATACACACACACGACGTTTAACACGGACAAACTACATATACACAGGACGTTTAACATGGACAAACTACATACACACAGGACGTTTAACATGGACAAACTACATACACACAGGACGTTTAAGACGGACACACTACATACACACAGGACGTTTAACACGGACAAACTACATACACACAGGACGTTTAACACGGACACACTACATACACACAGGACGTTTAACACAGACAAGCTGCATACACACAGGACGTTTAACACAGACAAGCTACATACACACAGGACGTTTTGCATCGACAAACTACATACACACAGGACGTTTAACACAGACAAACTACATACACACAGGATGTTTTACATCGACAAACTACATACACACAGGACGTTTAACACAGACAAACTACATACACACAGGACGTTTTACATCGACAAACTACATACACACAGGACGTTTAACACGGACAAACTACATACACACAGGACGTTTAACACGGACAAACTACATACACACAGGACGTTTATCACAGACAAGCTACATACACACAGGACGTTTAACACGGACAAACTACATACACACAGGACGTTTATCACAGTCAAGCTACATACACACAGGACGTTTAACACAGACAAACTACATACACACAGGACGTTTATCACAGACAAGCTACATACACACAGGAAGTTTAACACAGACAAACTACATACACACAGGACGTTTATCACAGACAAGCTACATACACACAGGAAGTTTAACACAGACAAACTACATACACACAGGACGTTTAACACAGACAAACTACATACACACAGGACGTTTAACACGGACACACTACGTTTAACACGGACACACTAGATACACACAGGATGTTTAACACGGACAAACTACATACACACAGGACGTTTAACACAGACAAACTACATACACACAGGATGTTTAACATGGACAAACTACATACCCACAGGACGTTTAACATGGACAAACTACATACACACAGGATGTTTAACACAGACAAACTACATACACACAGGACGTTTAACACGGACAAACTACATACACACAGGACGTTTAACACGGAAAAACTACATACACACAGGACGTTTAACATGGACAAACTACATACACACAGGACGTTTAAGACGGACACACTACATACACACAGGACGTTTAACACAGACAAACTACATACACACAGGACGTTTAACATGGACAAACTACATACACACAGGACGTTTAACACGGACAAACTACATACACACAGGATGTTTAACACGGACAAACTACATACACACAGGACGTTTCACACGGACAAACTACATACACACAGGACGTTTAAGACGGACACACTACATACACACAGGACGTTTAACACGGACAAACGACATACACACAGGACGTTTAACACGGACAAACTACATACACACAGGACGTTTAACACGGACACACTACATACACACAGGACGTTTAAGACGGACACACTACATACACACAGGACGTTTAACACAGACAAGCTGCATACACACAGGACGTTTTGCATCGACAAACTACATACACACAGGACGTTTAACACGGACAAACTACATACACACAGGATGTTTAACACGGACAAACTACATACACACAGAATGTTTAACACAGACAAACTACATACACACAGAATGTTTAACACGGACACACTACATACACACAGGACGTTTAACACAGACAAGCTACATACACACAGGATGTTTAACACGGACAAACTACATACACACAGAATGTTTAACACAGACAAACTACATACACACAGGACGTTTAACACAGACAAACTACATACACACAGGACGTTTAACACAGACAAACTACATTCACACAGGACGTTTAACACAGACAAGCTACATACACACAGGACGTTTAACACGGACAAACTACATACACACAGGACGTTTAACACAGACAAACTACATACACACAGGACGTTTAACACAGACAAACTACATACACACAGGACGTTTAACACAGACAAACTACATTCACACAGGACGTTTAACATGTTGGAAGGAAAGAGTAATTGTTTAAGAATGAATTCCTTGTTTAAAACTCACCGGTTGAGAAAGCCATTGCAGGTAAAAGACTAATAAACAGATTAATAATAATGAGTTGATGAGTGAACGTCCGAACGTCATCGTCGTCTCCGCACAATGAACGGAGAAACCCTCGCATCGGAAAATGGGATCAACAACTCCATCTGTGACGTCACTGTGACGTCATGGAATCTTATTTATACTGGGATTTCTCAACGGAAATCAGATTTTAAAATCTTCCTTTACATTTCATTTCACTTTAATAACCCGGAAATCGTTTTTGTATTTTCACAATTCTTGTTTCAAATTATTTTTTCTTCCAAATGACATTTCACTTATTTGTTTTATCTGTTTATTCAGTCAGATCGATGTACAGTCCTGAGGTTAAGAGGTCGCGAGCTCACAACCCGAGCTGTGTTCAAATCGCAAGTTTGTTATTGCTTTCCATTCTATTTGTTCCATAATAACCACTTGGCTAGCTGCTCAGTAAGCAGAACAAAGCCAGCAGTTCCATATTAACCGCTTGGCTAGCCGCTCGGTAAGCGGAGTGAGCGGCTTGTTCTCGGTTTCCAATCCAGTTGTTCCGTATTTACCGGTTGGCCGTGATGCAGTGGCTCCTTTTGGCAGGGGCTCCTCAGGGTCAGTCACAGCTTGTGAGGTCTTGATTGCAGGTGCGTTGACCAATCATCCATCCTGCGGCTGTGGGGGTTACCATCCAAGGACTGAACACATCGGCTGATTCGGGGTGGGGGCTTGTACCCGGTACGCCCCCTGAAACCACTGCCCTCTCATGGAAGGTGATCGTGTTTCACATGTAATGAGGTGTTTATAACCGATAATGTGTTAAAGGAAACTCTCTGGTTCAGTGAGTGTTTGTAAATATTTCCAGTGTAAAAACGAAATCTTTCGGAAGGAAGGTAAGTATACCGAATGTTAGAAAGCTTTTCAAAAATTTAAACGTAAAATGTTCATCGATGAGATTGAAGAAAACGTTTAAAGTGTTTCATGATGTTTCCGTTTTTGAAGTGTACATTGTGCCAAAAAATCAGGATCTGTTCATCACTAAACATTGTTTAGAAACATAGATATCAATTAGTTACAGTATTGTCTGTGTAGTTACCGTTTGTCATTTTAAAAATCACAATTAAACATCAACATTAACATCAACAGCCGAGGTCATGTTAGGATTGTAGTGTTACGGCTGTGGAAATTCGCAATACACCATAAAGGACCTTAGATCAGTTATGACGATAAGTAATTGTGTAGTTAGATTTCCCCACCGTTGTTTAAAGGGATTTTTTCCGTGTTCACCGGGCTGCGATCCTTTGAGTTAGCCGTTTTTCTTTTCTCTGTCATTATTTTGGACCAATAATCCCCCAACAACTCAAACACGAACACCTCGCCTCTTTACCCCCACAACTCCATCCCGCAAACATCGCCTCACCGCCATTCTCAAACGACACCCGCCAACAACCAAACTCCCACCACCTCCGCCTTTCTACCACACGCCGGGCCATGGGCTGTGAATGCGTTCCTTTCGCCCCAAAAAGCGGATCAGGAATGCTTCATGCCCCCTTTTTATCCATCCAATGACTGAGCATCGGGTAGTGTAGCCCCGCCTCCGAACCCACAGTGAATGCGTTCCTTTCACCCCGAAAAGCGGATCAGGAATGCTTCACGCCCCCTTTTCATCCATCCAATGGCCGAGCATCGGGAGTGTAGCCCCGCCTCCGAACCCGCTGTGAATGCGTTCCTTTCGCCCCAAAAAGCGGATCAGGAATGCATAACGCCCCCTTTTCATCCCTCCAATAGCCGAGCATCGGGTAGTGTAGCCCCGCCTCCGAACCCACTGTGAATGCGTTCCTTTCGCCCCGAAAAGCGGATCAGGAATGCTTCACGCCCCCCTTTTCATCCATACAATGACTGAGCAACGGGTAGTGTAGCTCCGCCTCCGAACCCGCTGTGATCCAGAAATTTACATATATGCCCCTCCCCCGGGCTATATAGGCGCGAGCACGGCGCAGCTCGCGGCGGGAAGTCAAGGTGCGCAGTACGTCGGCAGAGAACCAAGTGGGAGCAGTGGAGTGGCAGCGGCGGAGTGTCGGCAGAAGAAGTCAAGTCTGCAGTGTCGGCGGGACAGTCGAGTCGGGAGACGGAGCCCAAAGCCGACGGGAAAGGCAGACAGGGAGCGCCGGAGAGAGCTCGCCGACCACGCCAGGGGCAGGAAGCCAGGCGCAGCTACGCTGACATTGCGGCTTGCCCGCCATCGCACCAGGAGGGCACGGGTAGGACCCTTCGGTCTCGTGGACCTGGCCGCTCATCCAGGTTCCACGCGCATTAGGCCCACAGGCCCAGTCTGACTCCCTTGCCTTTGAGGGGGTCTTTCCTTTGCTTTTGTGTGAATGCGTGTTGTGGTGCCGTGTCTTGTAAAGTAGAAACTGTTTAAGTGCATGTAAATAAACATTGCTTTCTTCGGTTGTAACTCTTGCTTGTAAATTGCATTCTTACTGTATGGCTGTGAATAGGTGCTTGCCTTGTCTGAGTGCGTAATAAATGTGCTTGTCGAACTGTTCCCCGTTTCGTTGCGTCCTTTCCCTTGTTTGAAAGTTCCATCTTGCATCATGGAAGGAATTGGTAGAAGGGTGTAAGCACCCAGTAAATAATCACGTCCGTCGGGCCAGCGATAACACCGCTCGGTTATCACTGAAGCACGGAACGGACCGCTTAAGCGGTTCATGTCCGAGGCCGGCCAGCGGCGAGGTACGATTGCCCGGTTAACTACCCACGCAGGTACTTAGGTAGGTCGAGTTTGGCGAACAACCCTATCCTGCACGGGTGGCCGATTGGCACGATTCTGGTGGGGTTGAAAGACCCACCCGTGACTAGCTCCTTGCGATAGTTCCAAGGAGGGTCACGACTGAATTGTCCGTTACGGTGGGCGACGCGGTCGCGATTTGAGTTACATGACCGATCGCACGCCGGGCGGACCGAAATTCGTAACAGTATCAATCATGATCATTACCAGTCGGCCTATAGTCATGTTAGCATTGTATCATGATCATTGCCAGTAGGCCTATAGCCGTGTTGTTGGAATAAATAATATTTGTTGTTGGTTTACTCCTTTATCCTGATCATAAACTATCCAGCATTGAAGAAACAGAGCACACAGTGTGTTGTGACAATGTAACCATTTCTTCGTGCACGAGAGATCCCGAGTTCTTATCCCATCTGACGAACGTTTAATTATTTGTTTTTATTCAAAATCTGAACATGAATGGGAAACATTCTGAAATGATAAACAATTCAATAACTTAATTCATGTTATCCATTGAGCCCATTATAAGAAAACAACCTAATTTAGCTTTCTTCACGTACACAAAGGACGTAATGTGTACAGAATGTGTACAGTGTACAGAAGTTGAAGACACGGAGAATGTGGATGAAAACATAACAGGACAGAACAAAGAACAGACAAATGTACGTGTGATAGACACCGAGGTGGACATGAATGTTCAGCTTGAACGAACTAATTAAATGAGACATCAGAAATTATCATCCTCTCCATGCAACTGATGATCTCCAGATCAACCTGATCATCAACAGGGAACCAGAAATTCACTTTAAATTTCCATCAAAACTTTACAAGGACAAGCGTTCCCCTCGCTCTGCTCGAAAAAAATGATATTTATTTTGTGTACAATGTCGAGGCTCGTATGAGAGCGAACACAGAGAACGTTCAAGGGAAGCAGAAGATAAGAGGAGCGGGAGAGGGAAGCACAAAACAGTGGGGAACAGAGACATGAGGAGATCTGTGGAAGGGAGAGGGATGGGGTGGGGTACACGGGGAACATAAGATGGACATTACAGGGACTTTCAGGAAGGAAAGCAGGGAATTTGAAGGAGGTCGGTTTGGGGTGGATTAACGGGGGTAGAAAATATCATGGTTTTGGACGGGGAATGATAAGAGGTGGTGGTGAACAGCTGTTTTGAAGGCCTGGAAGGAAGAATGGGAATGTACACACTTTGTACAACACACGTGTACACAACAATGTACACCACACGTGTACACTGCACATGTAAACACTTTGTACAACATAAGTGTACATGACACATGTACACACCTGTACATGACACATGGACATAATTGTGCAACACACCTGTACACTACACATGTATATTCTTTTTACAACACACATGGACAATACACATCACATGTACACACTTTGTACACCACACTTGTACATGTACACAGAGCCAGTGCAACCACTCGGCAAACTCGGTGGTCGCCGAGAGCGGCAAAATGTGGAGGGACAAAATATTGAATTATTTCATGAAATTTCATGAGTGAACAAGGATTTCAGTGATGGGAGATAAAGTCGAGATCGACTGTGATACATCACCGATATCTGTGGAGGAGGGAACACAGGTACAATAAGTGTTGGGGCTCTGTTGAAATAATAACTCATGTTGGGGAGTCCTGTGGCCAGGACGGGCATGGACGGCTTTGGTACTTATTACACAAAACAGATGCACACAAGCCAGTGGTCATGGCAGGTAAAGCAAGCAGGTGATGGGAGTAAAGGCCGTCACAGGCCGGCAGGTAAGTGATGCTGCCGGCAAGCAAGCAAGACAGCCGGCTTCGCCCAAATCGGTCCTAACCTAATCTCTGTCCCCACCTGATGGATCTGCTCCCCACCTACTTTTGGTCCCTGATCTAAGCTTCATTAACCGCTGCTTCCTCCATTCTCGGAATGCAGAAATCCCCATTCATGAGGATAATGAACTTGATCTTCATTTTAGAAAATCATTTGTGGTGCTAGGGGTCGGGGGGGGGGGCGAAGGTAATGGTTCACCGAGGGCACTGAATACTCTTACACCGGCCCTGCTGGTACACACTTTACGCTGTACAATATACAATCCCACTACTGCGACCATTTTGTGAACGTAAGGAAGACCTCTCTTAATCGTTTGTTCCGCTTTCCGAGCTTCTAGGTGAGCGGCTTACAAAGCGTTTCAATATGGAATCGAGGCGAGAAAGGCGATAACAACCTGTTAGCTTGGTAATGAAACACAGCCTGGGTCCCAGTGATACCCAACATGGCGGTGAGTTTTTGTGGTTTCGTACACATAGTCGAGGCTCGTGAAAGAGTGAGAGTTCCCTCAAGCACGGACCCGAGAGTGGTTCAAGCGGACACATCGTGCTGTATGTGTGTGTGTCAATGGTCATTCATGATCCGTTGGTCTTTTTATTTCACTGATTTACACCGATGAGCGAATGATACAAATAAATCCGTTACCAGGAATGAACGATCCGTTGTTTTTTTTTTCTGTTTATATGTTTTTTTTTTTGTAAAATATGTCGTTTTGCCAAGTTGAAGTTAAAATATACACTATTTCAAGAAAATCACGCGTCTCCGCCTCAGAATAACGATTTAGAACAAAAATTCGAGTCAGACAATGCTTTTGTTTTTGTGAAAAATGCTTGTTTTTGGCAAATTTGGCCATTTTTGCATTTATAAGGTTTTTTTGTTAAATGCGTCGTGTTGCGAAGTTGAAGCTAAAATACACACTATTTCAAGAAAATCACGTGTTTTCGTTTCTCATTCGTAATTTAGAACAAAAATTTGAGTCAGACTTTGCTTTGTTTTGTGAAAAACACTTGTTTAATGCAAATTTGACCATTTTTGCATTTTCAAGTATTTTTTGTAAAATGTGTCGTTTTGTGAAGTTGAAGCTAAAATACACACAATTTTAAGAAAATCACGCGTCTCTGCCTCAGAATAACGATTTAGAACAAAAACGCGAGTCAGACCATGCTTTTGTTTCGTGAAAAACGCTTGTTTAATGCAAATTTGACCATTTTTGCGTTTATCAGGTGTTTAAGTAAAATGTGTCGTTTTGCGAAGTTGAAGTTAAAATACACACAATTTCAAGAAAATCACGCGTCTCCGCCTCAGAATAACGATTTAGAACAAAAATTCGAGTCAGACAATGCTTTTGTTTTTGTGAAAAATGCTTGTTTTTGGCAAATTTGGCCATTTTTGCATTTATAAGGTTTTTTTTGTTAAATGCGTCGTGTTGCGAAGTTGAAGCTAAAATACACACTATTTCAAGAAAATCACGTGTTTTCGTTTCTCATTCGTAATTTAGAACAAAAATTTGAGTCAGACTTTGCTTTGTTTTGTGAAAAACGCTTGTTTAATGCAAATTTGACCATTTTTGCGTTTATCAGGTGTTTAAGTAAAATGTGTCGTTTTGCGAAGTTGAAGTTAAAATACACACAATTTCAAGAAAATCACACGTTTCCACCTCAGAATAACGATTTAGAACAAAAATTCGAATCAGACAATGCTTTTGTTTTTGTGAAAAATGCTTGTTTTAGGCAAATTTGACCATTTTTGCATTTATGTTTTTTTTGTAAAATGTGTCGTTTTGTGAAGTTGAAGCTAAAATACACACTATTTCAAGAAATCCACACGTTTCCGCTTCAGAATAGTGATTTAGAACACAATCTCGAGTCCGACCATGCTTTTGTTTCGTGAAAAACGCTTGTTTAATGCAAATTTGACTATTTTTGCGTTTATAAGTTTTTTTTTTTGGAAAATGTGTCGTTTTGCGAAGTTGAAGCTAAAATACACACTATTTCAAAAAATCCACACGTTTCCGCTTCAGAATAGTGATTTAGAACAAAAACTCGACTCAGACCATGCTTTTGTTTCGTGAAAAACGCTTGTTTAGGCCTGTCACATTTGCCACGGCAGTTGTGGGGTCTCCAAAATCTACGGCCACTAGCAATTATACGGTGGCCGCAGTATTTCCACGGTCACACAATGTAGCAGTCATCTGTTTTTATTTTTTGGGGGAGCCGCACGACGTATTTAGAAATTGTGGAGACCGAAAATGTGGTGGTGCTGTACGGTCTTTGATTTGATGTCGCACGGTGACCTTAGGGCGTTCCTGCGGCGGCCATAGAATTTTCAAGGCAGACACAAGGTAACCTCAAGGTGCCCGCAAGGCGACCGCAGGGGGGCCCTAAGGCGAACGTGCGGCCAGACGGATGGTAACGAGTGGGTATATATACCAGTTCTTTTTTTACTGAAATAAAAATATAACAGTTCGGAATATACCAGTACGTGGTGCCCCCAGAATCCGAATTGAATTCGTTCCAGGATGCTGTTCGGATTGCAAAAAGTTCGATTCCCAAACTATTTTCCCAATAAGAAATAATGGAGTGAATTAATCCGTTCGTGGACCCCAAGAAAACCCACTTTCAACTGAAATTCCCCATGTTTAAGGTAAAATAAGATGAGTAAATGACCTTCGGTGGCGGTCGGTGTATTGTATGTAAACTGATACAATCACCAATCCAAAGGTTCACACAAGCTCGAGCCTGGGTTCTGATCGCTCGTGCACTATGCGAACGCTGCCCCCAGGGCAACTCATCAAACATGATGCCCCCAGAACCACAGTCACTTTCATCAAATGCATCGGGCTGAGGTAATCATGGATATTCCAAATTACAACCGGTTTTTCTGTGAAATTAAATCCTTACCCCACAGTCCGTCACACCACGTGATCGGATTGCTTTTTTGTTATTAATTAAAACACAAGATGAGTTAAAAAAAAACAGCACGAATCAAGGTGAAAACACGAGGTAAAGTAGCGATCGACACACGAGAGATGCTTTCACGAGGACTTCCACCGACAAACTGAATGAACAAAGCGCGAAGATGCGGGTCGAACAGGCAGGGGAGACGCACGTGAACAAACATGAACGCTACGTTGTGTTCGGTTTTTATCCCCCGCCGCGTGGCGGAAGGGGGATATTGTTGTCACCCAGGTCGTCCGGCTGTCCGTTCGGCCGTCCGTCCGGGCGTCAACATTTATAGCTGTGAGTGCGATAACTCATAAACTGTTCGCCATATCGATTTGAAATTTGGGTCACACATGTACCACCTGAAAAGGAAGAACCCTATTGATTTTGGGCGTGGCCGGATCCAAGATGGCCGACTGGGGCGGCCATCTTGGAAAAAAATGTTTTTTGTAATAAATGGAAAAACGCTTATCTGATTTCAATTATTTTTGGTTACTACGTTACTCACCCCTGGGGACCTTTTTCGAGATGATGACCAAATGGTGTCTTGTTTCCAATTCACCTCCCTCATTATCTGGAATATGTATGACCTTTTTCATTCAATGGCGGGGGATTCCCCATCTCTGATGGTATATTTTAAAATGTATTCGGTTTTTAGGGCAAAATTCATTTTTCATTGATAAGAGACTAAGGCAACCGCACGAATAACGCAAGCCCACCGTACGCCCTACGTAGGTCGACGTGGAACACAACTACGTCACAACTCCGGCATGTCGAATTGCTACGGCCAACGTCGAAATTAAAAAAGTTATAACTCCACGTTATAATTCCACGGCGACCCCTACGGCCTGTAAAAGATAGCCAAACGGCGTAGGGCCACCCTGAGGCCACCGCAGAAACTCTGCGGCCGCCACACGTTTCTGTCAATTCAGAGGGCGTACGGCCGCCGTATCCTCGCCGTAGAGCAAATGTGACTTCGGCCTTAATGCAAATTTGACCATTTTTGCGTCTATCAAGTTTTTTAGTAAAATGTGTTGTTTTATGAAGTTGAAGCTAAAATACACACTATTTCAAGAAAATCACGTGTTTTCGTTTCTCATTCGTAATTTCGAACAAAAATTTGAGTCAGACTTTGCTTTCTTCTGTGAAAAACGCTTGTTTTATGCAAATTTGATCATTTTTGCATTTTCAAGTACTTTTTTTGTAAAATGTGTCGTTTTGCGAAGTTGAAGTTAAAATACACACTATTTCAAGAAAATCACGTGCTTTTGCTTCAGAAGAGTGATTTAGAATAAAAATTTGAGTCAGACAATGGTTTTGTTTTGTGAAAAACACTTGTCTTATACAAATTTGACCATTTTTGCATTTGAAAGTATTTTTTGTAAAATGTATCGTTTTGCGAAGATGAAGCGAAAATACACACTATTTCAAGAAATCCACGCGTTTTCGCTTCAGAAGAGAGATTTAGAACAAACATTCGAGTCAGACAATGCTTTTGTTTTTGTGAAAAATGCTTGTTTAACGCAAATTTGGCCATTTTTACGTTTATAAGTTTTTTTTCTGTAAAATGTGTCATTTTGCGAAGTTGAAGTTAAAATACACACTATTTCAAGAAAATCACGTGCTTCCGCTTCACAATCGTGATTTAGAACAAAATTTTGAGTCAGACAATGCTTTTGTTTTGTCAAAAACGCTTGTTTTATGCAAATTTGACGACTTTTGCGTTTATCAGTTTTTTTTGTAAAATGTGTCGTTTTGCGAAAGTGAAGCTAAAATGCACACTATTTCAAGAAAAATCACATGTTTGCTCTTCAGAATAGTGATTTAGAATAAAACCTGAGTCAGCCAATGCTTTTGTTTTGTGAAAACGCTTGTCTTATGCAAATTTGAGCTTTTTGGGGGTTTATCAGGTTTTTTTTTTGTAAAATGTGTCGTTTTGAGAGGTTGAAGCTAAAATACACACTATTTCGAGAAAATCACGTGTTACCGCTTCACATTCGTGATTTGAAACAAAAATTTGAGTCAGACAATGCATTTGTTTTGTGAAAAATACTTGTTTAATGCAAATTTTACCATTTTTGCATTTACAAGTTTTTTTTTCTGCAAAATGTGTCATTTTGCAAAGCTGAAGCTAAAATCCACACTATTTCAAGAAAATCACACGTCGACGCTTCACAATCGTGATGTAGAACAAAAATTTGAGTCAGGCAATGGTTTTGTTTTGGGAACAACGCTTATTTTATGCAAATTTGACCATTTTTGCATTCATAAGTATTTTGCCTAAATATTAACAGTTCGGAATATACCAGTACGTGGTGCCCCCAGAATCCGAATTGAATTCGTTCCAGGATGCTGTTCGGATTGCAAAAAGTTCGATTCCCAAACTATTTTCCCAATAAGAAATAATGGAGTTAATTAATCACTTCCTGGACCCCAAGAAAACCCACTTTCAAGACACTTTCAAGACCATTTTTGCGTTTATAAGTTTAAAAAAAGTGTCACTTTGAGAAGTTGAAGCTAAAATACACACTATTTCAAGAAAATCTGGTGTATTTGTATTGTTATGTGGCTGGTGTGAGGCTGCAACAAAGGGGAAATCCATAAGTGTGGTAGCATGCTGTTGTAGTAATTGCAGTTCAAGCAAAAGAAAACAAAACCAAACCACCATAATAATTGGAATGGTGTCACCTGGTATGAGGCTGCAGCAAGTGGCAGTCCACAGAACAGGTGGGCATGGAACACAAGCCACGGAGCAAATGGTGAAGTGAGGTGAGTGATGCAATGGATGCCGAGCAAATGATCCAGCAAGGTGAATTATGCATTGATGGTCCTGGGGATGACGAGACGAAGCAAAATGACAAGGAAAACAGCACAAAAAGAAAAAAAGGTAAACCAGTTAATGCCATCAAACACCAGGTCTGACCAACATGGTCAGCAGGTCCTTGGTGTGCACATACCTGGGGCAGTGGCGGTGGTGCCAGGAGATAGAGCTCGAGGTTGGCCCTACTCGTCCGCACACATCCAACGTCTTTTCCCTCATGTACACAACCCTAGCCCCCCTCTTTTTGCAATTCATTGCTATGTCTTATCTCCTATATTCTACTATCCCCATTGCCAAATTCATTCCCAATCCCTCCAAGGTTCTATGGAAAGCAAAAAGAGCAGAACTACATGCAATCTTACATTTACGTTGTGACACGTCTCATTCTCAAGTCCTTCAAAAGGGCAAGTTCAGCAGTTGGCGATCATCCCGACAGTGGATTGTGTGAAGGGGTCTTCATCAATCCGAACTACGCTAATATTGTTCCACTTTTAAACTATCCCCAGGGTTATACCCTGCCAAGAGGTCTTTGTTAAACTGTGGGATTCTAAAAACCCAAATTCCCATCGCCCACACATTGGTGCTCTTACAATTTTGGGCCTCGCCCATCAAATTTTCTTTCCGTGCCATTGCACAAATTCGAGCTGGATATTGTGGCTCCACCAGCAGGTCTGCCAACCTGCATACTCACCATTCGCATCTCCGGGACGCCGGAGCCGCCTCCGAGCTTGCTTGCTCCTCATCCTAACATGGGGGATGCCCTCACTGGCACCCCCCTCCCTCCGATGCCCACATGGCATATTGGTGCTCCGGGTCCCACTGCTCGGGCACCTGGGCCCATTGAAGCCGATACTAAACACTGCACTGGCACGCCAAGCCCCTCTCTTCGGGTACCTGCACCCACCAACGCACGACTGGCTGCCTGGACCTACCTACGGCCTCACCGAGCCGACAAGCCCCCAGTACCCGGGGGTGCCTGCTTCATCAGAACACTATGCTTCATCAGAACACAAATCACACCCCCAGCCCATCCATTTTCTCCTGCACCCTACACAAAAAATAAATAAATCAATAACTTTCCACAATCAGCACCAACCGCAGAACGACATCCATATGCAAATTTGCCTAATCCCCCGATCAAACTTTAAACTAACCCCTGGGTTTCCTTGGGTGGAATCCACTCCTCCCATTCAATCCTTCACACCAAGCATTCCATGACTCACACTCATACCGCCAATTGCCCTGCCCTCACACTCACAATTCATCAACCACACACAAACACATTTCCACTCATCACCTAATTAATTTAATAATTAACCCATCACCCGATTGTCGCTCTCGATCCCTAAATTTATCCTACCCCTCCCTCATGGTCACTGCTTCAGTACCCACATAGAGGCAACCATCACTTGCACCCCCATGTGGGCCTAACAATGCCATCCCCCTTAGGCTAGTGCTCTTGGGCCCCCAATGTGGGGCAGTTAGACCACTGAGCTCCACACATGGGCGTTACTGTTGCTATCTCTTTCCCCTACTATAATGAGCCCTCTGCGTCCGCGGAGGTGCTCAGCCATATTGTTGCGGGCCGGCATGCGGTGGCGATAAACGACCACTAGGTGGAGCAGTGGAGTCGTCTCCCACCGAACACCTGGAATTTAGGTCGTGACTCTCGGACAACTCCGAAAGGTCACGGGTCACTTAGAGGACCGTGGTCGCCAATATTTTGATGGCGTGAGGTAGGGTCCACTTGTCTAATTCCAATTTACCTAAGTACTCACGCCATCCAACTACCGGGGAAACCACACTCTCGGCCGACTTTGTCCGAATTGAGTTGCTATCACTGACTCTGATCCGGCGTAACCAAGCGGAAGTTACTAAAGCCACGCTGGAACAAATGAACAATTTACCGGCCCGAACGGCCTTACTATTTCTCAATACGCACATTGCTAGGCCAATGAAGGAAAGCACAGAAAACGAGCTGGTACATTTAACAGGGGTTTATTTATAACAATAATCGGGGAGGGAGACACAGAGCAGAGTTATCACGAATAAAGAAATGTAATGTACAATGAAAAGAAAACGCATACAATTCTACTTACAGACGGGGCCCACGGACACACACACACACACACACACACACACACACACACACACACACACACACACACACACGAAACTGGACCCCATGGGTCTATTTGGTAGAGCCGGGCCGGAGTACATGTTCCGCCTCGTGCGGTCACACCGACCCCGAACCACCACGGTGGGACTCGAACCCACAACCTTGGCGTTGTCAGCACCAGGACTGCAGACCACTCAACACGACCACAGGCCGCGCCGCAATCACCACGAACACTCCTGTCTGCCGTCCTCTCGTCTCTTTTTCTCTCTTGAGGTGGGATGGGTTTCTTTTATCGTCCCTCACCTCCTGATTGGACGAGGGGTTGTCGGACGACTCGTGGTCAGCCTCCCGATTGGCTGTGGCGCGTGTGTTGTGCTCGCCCTCCACTCATTGGCTGGAGGAAACGGTCCATGCCATTCCATGGGGCAGAGCCTCGATCTGAAGCGACGGAGGCTCCGCCCATGCCCTCAGCCAAAAACATGTGGGCAATGGCGACTGGGTCGAGTGAGAGACGGTGGCGTTGTTGTTGTTGTAGTTGTTGTTGCTGTAAAAACCTAACTAAAAATAACTCGTAGCACACACAAAATTCCCATTAGACGTAGGGGATGGATTCTAACTATAAACACATACTTATCGAAATAACTGAACTACGGGGACTCTGGCTGTTTGTGTACAAAAGGTTTCCAAATCCGTAACAATATGTCTGTCGCCAACCAATTTGTTTTTAAATTTCTGCCACTGGGAATTAGGGTTTTCCCACAGGAATTCCAGCCATACTCACCATACCCATTGCTCATGCCAGGCGTACCATGCATATTGCACACCTGGTTCCCGTGGAAAAAAATTTACAGCCAAATTCCTTTTGTTTCGCCATCTGTGCTTCAGTGATTTATCTGTCACGGAGCGTTTACACGCCGGCCCCTCAGCATTTGTCACTAAACCACGCAATCGTCCGTGCTTGGGCGGTTTGCGAGGCATGAATCGTGCACACTCCCGGACGTGCCATGCAAGCGTACCTCACGGGGCCGGCGTGGATCTCAAATCCATGATGATTTCCCAACGCTCGAGACCAGAACACATCTGTGTTTTGAATTTGTTGCTCGTGGAGGGCTCACTCCTCCATTCAGTCAAGCTAACAGCTGCCCCAACCTGTGTCAGTGCACGTCCTGTGCTCCAACACTCGCTCATGCACTCCACACCACTCATTCCTGACACGCACTCCATCATGCTTGCTTTCTGCACACACTCAATAGCTCTCATCTCTCTAAGAAACCCCGGGTCTTCCTACCCCCCTCCAAGCTCGACACACACCCAATCGCATCATGCACATGCCTGGTCTCGCCATGACTCACCTTCACTGTACTCACTTCCTCCCGAATCGTCTCAAAGACCTGTGTCCTCTTCGCATGATCTTCGAGCACTTTGTCACACTGTAAATATAACGTGTCCATGCATTCTATAGTCTTTCTCCTTTGCTCCACCACCTGCTTCCACCTGTTTTGCTTTAATCCAATAATCTCCATTTTTACCTCATCCACTTCCTCTTTTACCTTCCTTAATTCCACATGCACCCTTTGTATTCCCCCCTCTCACGTCAACTTCGTTGTTTCTATTTGTGTTTTCAATCCCCGTTGCTTTGTCCCCATCGTCTGTGTCACCTCCTCTACTCTCTTCGTCAGTCCCTCGTGTACCACTTTGCAGTCTTTTTTTCCATTTTTGCCCCTGTGTTCTTTTCCATTTGTTCCTTCAATTCATTCTGTCCTATCGTCAGTCCTTCTACCTCCTTCGTTATATTTCCCAATCTCTCCCATCAGTGTGGCCTCACTCTCCCTCAGCTTCGCAGGGATAGTAGTATCAAAAGGGAGGCATTTGATGTAGTTATGTGTGCCAGTTTGAAAAGAAGAAACATGAGTGAGCGTAAGCAAGCGAATATTGCGACTTTGAGAAATGGGACACATTACAGCGCCAAAGCCTCCCTTTTGATACTACTGGGGTTCTATTAAAGTGGGATGTCTTGGAACCCCATCATCGCTGCCAGCAGTTATAAAGTGGCAGTTCTACTTTATTTTTATTTTCATATTCTCAGAACACCACAAATATTACCTCAAAACTCTGCTCTCAGTCAACTACCATAGTCCTGGACCTATTTTTAAAAGTTCTCCAAGTAAACTTTCCCAATGGCATTTGCTACTATCGGCCAACAAATTTTAGCCAACAACAATATTTCAACCAACAACAATGTAATACAGCCAACAGATTTCAGCTATGAACCAGATACAGTCATTTAACCTTCCTTTAATATCCCTTCCTCCTACTCCTTCAAAACAACAGACAAGGGGAGCTATAAACACATCTACCCACAAGAATGAAGGCATTTAATCAGCTTCATGATATCTCAGGCAGAGATTGATGAATGAAAACATTAAATTTTTTTGAACCAAGAAAGCAAGCATGGGCAATATGCTCAATCCACTTCACAATAGTATATATTGGCCTTTCAGCAAGTCATCCATGATACTTCGGTGCAATCTAAAAGTAGCATGACGGCTTCTCCATTTAATTCAACTCGTAAATTTCAGATGCAAAATCAAGTCATACATTTCAAAATTTCAGGAAAAATATCTCGACTTAGTTTTATTTGTTCTGCAGCAGTTCATTAGTCTTTGCTTCCAAAAGTTTGTCAGCTTGAACAGAATAATCACTGGCAAGCTGGTCAACCTGCACACAGTGGGAAATTGTATATGAGATGTGCAGTGCAACAATTTCTCTGTCTGATATAACACATGGATGCATTCTTCATCAACCATTTCACACAAGTATGGCTTTAATCTGACATTCTAAAAATGTATGCCCTTATATGGAGAATATTGCACAAGTTCTATTAATAAGCCAACTGAACTGGTTTTAACTATTTAGTTATTGTTGGTGTTGGTGTGTACGCGTGTGTTCATTAACTTTCGTCACGGAACTCTGAAACACAAAAGCTTCCTCATGAAAAAAGGCAATGTTTTGTTGTTTCAAGTGTAATCATTTAATGCATTTAACAGCAGTTCAATGCATCAGCATCTATATCATCAATTCTTTATGTTGCTGTCAATGCAGTTTTTTCAAACCTGTTTTTCCACAAGGTGCAGAGTATCTTTGCTAACTCCCTCCACCTTGCGCACAGAGGTGATTGCATGACCTCTGACCTCTCGTAATCCCTGTTTAGCCTCATTCGTCACCTGACGTGCTTTTCGACTCAATGCTTCTCGCTGCTCTCTACTCACTCTATCACAATGGAAAAATAAAAACACAGAATAACATGAAACGTCACAACACAATGACCCAATGCTACATGCCTTCTGTAAAAATCACATCATTATTTATTCAATGGAGGTACAATGGATTTTTTTTTTTTAAGTTTAACAGTTAATTTAGTTGTTTTTTATTTTAAGAAAAAACCCCTCAAAAACATAACAGTAAAGTGAAATTTTGTAAAACAAAAAAACATTTGTGCTTACCGAGGAATGGGGACTTCGATGGTGTTTTCCTTTGATTGGGGGTTGAGGTTCATTCCACTTGCAGTCAAGGCTTCCAGAACAGCAGATTTTGCCTGGAAATGAAGTGAAATTGGTTAATGGGAAGGAACGTAGGCCTGTTTCAAAGCAAGAAATTGAAGGCAACACAAGAAAACCATACAACTCAAGAGGGAGATGAAAGATAGGATGTTCCAAAAAGACCTGGACAACTTTAGTTGTTAATATTGTTGCAGGCCGGGGGTCGGTGGCGAGAACGACCACTGGGTGGGAAAAGCTACGTCGTCTCCACCAGACTCCCCGGAATTGTAGGCCGTCGCTCTTGGATAACTCCGTGAGCCGGCGGGTCGCTGAACCGACCGTGGTCGCCAATATCTCAACCGCATAGCGTAGGGTCTTTTTGTCTAGATCCAATTTACCTAATTAACTATGCGATTTCGACTATCGGGGAACCACGCCCTCGGCACGTCTTGCTCAAACCGGGTCACTCTTCCGACTGCGGTAGAGTTCCAACTACTACCTACCAACTCCGGTTCGGGTGCAGTCAAGCAGAATTGCCAAAGCCGTGCCGGCTTGGATGAGCAGATTATCAGGTATAAAAACCCGCCTAAACTCAGATCCGAACCATGCTGGACCAATGCAAGAAAGGACGGAAACGAATTGGGAACATTTGTACAGTAATTTCTTTACAAATAAAGAAGACACAGAGCAAGACTTATCGCGGAATATACATGCAAGAATTTTCAATGATGGAATAAACACTGAAACAGTTTCTACTTACAAGACGGGCCCACACACTCAGACGCACACCCAGATGATTTATTAAAAGACCCCCGCAGCCAGAGAGGGAGAGACGAGCTAGGGGTCGCAGTTCTCGGTACCTGAGAGTCTTTGTGGAAAGGAGTGCTCCGTGGTGCGGCACCTGCTAATGGTCATGCAGCTCGGTCCACTGCCGCACGCGTGGAGACCGTGTCTGCGAAGGAGACCGTGTCTGCGAAGGAGACCGTGTCTGCGAAGGAGCCCGGGTCGAGTAAAGCGGAATCCGAGGCGGGGATCAGGGCCCAACGCTCTCCGCTCTCAGGGTTGCTTCACAAACTCCAAGCCTTTCACAGCAAGCACTGTACGAATTCCACGACTCTCTCACGGCAACGCTCATCACATCCCTCCAAATTCCAGCGCAACCCAACAACCACGACGAACGACCCCCCAAGAACTCTCGTCCACAGAACTCCTCTCCACCGAACTCTCTGCTGAGGATCGCGTCGTAACTTTTATGGACCTCCCTGAACGGGGCGGGGGCTCGGTGGAACAGACGTCACTGTCTGCCCTGATTGGACGGGGCTCCCATGGGTCCGCCCTTTCTGGGTGAGGTTTCGGCCATGCCGGGAAAACCCCGCCCCCACTCCACGCGTGCCCATACTCGTCAAAAAGAAGTTACAAAGTTTGTGGAAGCCGAAAAGGAACTGCCAGAGATTCTGCCTGGAACAGCGAGTCGCCAGTTAGGCGAGTGAAGCGTTTGTTCAGTGGTGTTGTCGGTTTGTTTGTTGGATGGTCTTAGATGGTTTGTTGGATGGTCTTAGATGGTTTGTTGGATGGTCTTAGATGGTTTGTTGGATGGTCTTAGATGGTTTGTTGGATGGTCTTAGATGGTTTGTTGGATGGTCTTAGATGGTTTGTTGGATGGTCTTAGATGGTTTTTTGGATGGTCTTAGATGGTTTCTTGGATGGTTCGTTGGATGTAAAGATTTAATAACCTACCTAAAAGGACATCGCAACGCACACCTTTGATTCTCCCACTCGACAAAAGGAAGGGACCTGTCTCACATGTACTTAACGGAATAACTGACTCTTGGGACATCTGTATGTTTGAATGTATATGGCTTCCAGATCCAGAACAATATATTTAGAACTACAAATGATACAACAATACCCTTTGGTTTATGTGATAGAGAAACTCAAAGTTTTGTGCACACCATCGATACACTTCAATGTGAGCTCCGTTTGTTGTGTGCATGACATCAAGGCGCTACACGAGTCCTTGTCATGTTAACATCACCCCAACGCGTCTGCAGACAAACACCGCCCCAACGCATCTGTAGACAAACACTGCCCCGACATATCCGGAGACAAACACTGCCCAGGCAGGTCCAAGGCATTTAGGATCACACTGCCCCGATATAACCACCATCCAGATATAACTACCGTCTGGAGACGGCGACACAGACAGGGAGGGGGGAAGAGGGAAGGGGTGAGAGAGAGAGGGGGAGGTGTGGGAGGAGGTTGCAGCACTGTATTAGGAGGGAGTAGAGTGAGGATGGGACAAAGAGAGCGAGAGAGGGGTGGAAATCATAGCATGATAGGAAGAGTAGATGGGCACTCTTTGACGTCACAATGTTGACGGATATTCTTCCACCCACATTATTACATCATTATACACACTTGTACCAAGTTTGATTTAAATTCATCAATGATCTCCCCGACTCTCTGGAACATCCTCTTATCTCTTTACTGATGACTCCACCCTCTGCCACACCACCCCCCCCCCCATCTACTTTCTCAACAATCCTCTTGAAGAAGTCCTTTCATTCAAGCTTTTGGGTCTCACTATCTGCCATGATCTTTCCTGGAAAAGCCACATTTCCAAGCTGGCCTCCAAAGCCAGTCACCGACTGGGCATCCGATGTCATGCAAAGTCCTTCCTCGGCCCACCTGAGCTCCTGACCACGTACAAAGCTTTCGTCCGCAGCCTGATGGAGTACTACTCTCCCCTCTGGGCTGGTGTTCCCACCTCACACCTTTCTCGGCTTCATGCTTTGGAAACAAGGGCATTTAGGATCATTGGTCTCTCCCGCGATGAAGGTGAGTCTTTGCGTCTCTCACTCTCTCATTGCAGGCAAGTCGGTATTCTTTCTGTCTTCTCCCATCTCTTCTCCAGCCTGCCCCCCCCCCAACTCCCCTGCTCTGTCTGTGATTAGTCCCCCCCTATATTTCTGCAGGGTGCTCAAGAGGGTGTGTTCTTCTCAAACTTAGAAGAAATTGGTGTGTTTCATGTCATGGGGAAAATGGCAATCTACAAGATATGTTTAGAGGTGTGTCTACCTGGTTTTACAAAACTGTTAAAAAAAACGGTGGAATGAGACCTTACCTGCTGGAGCTTTCTTAACTCCAGTTTGGAACGAAACGTATAGTTCTCCAACTCTTGGACGAATGGGTGACCTGAATTGGAGACTCGCACATCAAGCCCTGGTCAGGTATGGGAGCATGTGCCAGAACAGCGCGTCGCTGCGTCCACTTTCCGCCGGTACTCCAGGGGCCTCCGTCTGGCCATCCTCCAGGCAGATGCCAGGCCCATCCCCATCTCCTTGAGATGATGGTCAACCTGCTGCAACCATGAGGCACGTGGTCGGCCCACTGGCCTCCTCCACTCGTGAGACTCCCTCGCTGAGAGAATCTGGTGAGCAGGATCAGCGTCAGGAAAACGAGCCACATGTCCATACAGCCGCAGCTGACGCTCACGGACTATGCAGGTAACAAATCTCATCCGAGTCTCTCTCAGCAACCGCTCGTTGGACACAAAATCCGACCAGCGATAGCCGAGGATTCTCCGAAGAGACCTGGTACCAAAGGAATTAAGTCTCCGTCTCAGATCCTTGGTCAAAGTCCAAGTCTCGCACCCATAGAGCAAGACTGGAAGTACCAAGGACCTGAAGACTCGGACTTTCGTCCTCCCGCACAGGTACCGGCAGCGCCACACCCCATGATCCAGTGAATCCATGACTCCCCAGGCCCGACCCAGACGTCTATTGACCTCCGGCTCACAACCTGCGGAGACATGAATATCACTGCCAAGGTAAGTGAATCTATCCACGACCTCAACATCCTCACCACAAACAGACACAGACAGGACAGCAGCATCCAAGATATCACCGAAAGCCTGGATCTTTGTTTTGACCCAAGAAATCCGTAATCCCAACGGCTCCGACTCCTCATTCAGCACCTCGAGGGCCCCCAAGAGGATGTCTAAAGTCTCCGCAAAGATGACGGCATCATCTGCAAAATCAAGGTCCGAGATATTGACATTGCCAAACGATGCACCGCAACTTGATCTCTCCGACATCCTCCCAAAAATCCAGTCCATACAAGTGCTGAAAAGTGTGGGGGCAAGTACACATCCCTGACGAACTCCAGTAACAACTGGAAATAAGTCAGAGGCGGTACCACCACACTTCACAGCACTCTCAGTACCAGAGTAGAGTTCAGACATCAGATCGATCAGTTTCGGTGGCACCCCACGAAGACCAAGAATCCTCCAGAGGACATCCCGATTCACTGAATCGAACGCTTTACAGAGATCAACATAGGCTGCAAGCAGCCCCTGCCGAAACTCTCGTCTGCGTTCGGTGAGGACACGAAGTGCAAGGATACGGTCAATCGTTGACCTCTTTGGTGTAAAGCCTGACTGCTCTGGACGCTGGTGCTCAAGCAGATGGTGGCGAACCCTATCAAGAATTATCCGAGCAAAGACCTTGCCTGGCACTGAGAGCAGCGTCACCCCTCGGTAGTTGTTGCAGTCTTGGCGATCACCCTTCCCTTTCCAGAGAGGGACAACAAGGCCCCTCTTCCAGTCAGTTGGGATGATGCCTGTGTTCCAGGCAGAGCACAAAACTGCATGCAACGACGCGAGTGCAGCATTTCCACCAGCCTTGAGAAGTTCGGCATGGATGCCACAGATCCCTGGAGCTTTGCCCCGTTTCAACTGGTTCACCGCAGCCCGTGTTTCCACAAGCGATGGTGGACCACAGTTGATTAGAGGGTCAGCAACAGGGATTGTAACACCCTTGACGTCCAACTCGACAGCTGGGGGATCAGCCTGGTACAACCGCTCAAAGTAACCGGCCCAGCGGGCCTTCACTTCACACTCCTCTGTCAAGAGCCTACCACTCTCTGCCCGTACGGCAGGGCTCCGAGGGAAGGGCTTGAATGAACGTAATGCGCGGATTCCCCTGCCAGCGGGACGATAATCACCTGTCCACAGGTGATGCTCTACCCCCTCACAGATTCCTCGCACATAGGCCTCCTTGTCCACCCTCAGTGCACGTACAGTTTTACGCCTCAGCTCCCTGAACAGCTCAGCTCTGCCATTCAGCCTGGCCCTGCGACTCTGGTCAATGGTATCCAGTGTCCCTTGAGAGACAAAATTCTTCTTTGCCCTGCGGTGAACTCCAAGGCATCCACCGGCAACATCAAGGACGGTGGTCTTGAAGGTGCTCCACAACTCTTCAGGACCCCCAAAAGCACCCAGACCCCCCAAGTGTCCACTCAGCCTGTTCGCAAACTCCTCAGCTACTCTCTCATCCCTGAGCTTGGCAACATCCAGCCTAGGCTGGGATGGTACCATTCTCCAGGATTTAAGGTGCAGCTTTAGAGTTGCTACAACAAGCCTGTGGTCAGTATTGAGGAACTGAGCACTCCACGGTAGACCCTGCAGTTCTGGATCATCCTCCAACGACCGTCAATGAGGACATGGTCAATCTCCTTTGCCACACCGCCAGCGTTGGAATACCAAGTCCAGCGATGAGCTTGCGGGCGCTGAAACCATGAACCAGCCACCCTAAGTCCATGACTTCTTGCAAAGTCAAGGAACTTAGTGCTATTCTGGTTCATAGTTCCTGACCCATGGGGACCGACACACACCTCATAACCATCCCTATCAGTTCCAGTCGATGCATTGAAATCCCCCAAGACTAGAAGTGTATCTCGTCTGGGGCACTGATCAACCACAGACTCGAGTGTGGCGTAGAATGCATCCTTCACGGTGAGGTCACTCGCCTCAGTCGGAGCATAAATAGAGACCAGGGAAATGACACCTAAGGAGTGACGAATCCTTAATCTCATAATACGCTCGTTGACCGGTGTTACCTCAATTATCATTGGGGTCAGCTTATTGGACACAGCTACAGCAACTCCTTGGGTATGGTAACCATCAGAGCGACCAGACCAATAGTAGGTGTAACCACCCACCATTATCTCGCCGCAATCCGGTATCCGAACCTCAGAGAGAGCTGCAATCCCGATGTCCAAACGCTTGAGCTCAGATGATAACAGAGACAGGTGATCATCCTCTCTTAGGGATAGGACATTCCAGGCACCCACCCGAAGGGACCGCCTCAGGTTAAACCAAGGAGACCGCCGTCTGGTGTGGGACACCTCAGCACCACTCCGACACACTCTCCCGCAATCTGACCCAGGGATGTTACCCCGTGGTTTCCCTCCTATCAAAGATTGGGGGTCCCGAAGGCTTTGCCCCAATCCCATCATCCGGTGAGCTGCCCTGCGAAGGGAAGCTGCACAGGAGGTACTCCCACGGAGTGGGTTTTCAGATTTTTTTGCGTTTTTGCGTTTTGCGGAATGAAGCGTTTTACGGTGGCTGGAGTGCAAATCCTGCCACCAACCTCCTAATAAGAAGTAACCCAACTGCAGGAGGACGTCCGCAGACACAGTTGGGCACTAGATATGGATGGCCGTTGGCTCACAAGGAGCTCCTCCGCCCTTTGACAGGTTTTGTTTTTAATCCTGCTGGGTGTCCATATCCAAACACCCTCCTCACCAGAAAACCTGGTGGGGGAGACGGTTTAGTCGCCGACAACCCGACCATGGAACAGGTTAGTACAGGTTTACATGGTACCTGTAGCAGGTCACAGATCGAACCTGACCTGACTCGGTCACACAGACATTACTTCATAAGTTTAACTCTTCTGTTCCATTGTTCTGTCCTTTTTGTGATTTAATTGAAAATGTGGCCCACGCTTTTATTGAATGTAAGAGATGGGTACCCCTCTTTCTATTCCTTTTCTATTCCTATTCCTAGCTTTGCTCTAAATTTAATTTTGTTTTTTTTCTTTCCAGTCTTTATTTATGGAATTGAGGGGAATTCTAAGAGGAAACCAATACTCCCGTTTTTGTCCTTTCTGTTGGGTATTGTTAAACTGGCAATTTATAAAACCAGGAAAACAAAATTGAAGTGAAAAATGTAAAGGTGCTTTTCTGCTTTAAAGGTATGGTTTCGGCACGGTTAAAAATGGAGCAGGCTTATCTTTTGAGCTTGGACATTGTGGGTGATTAGTGGTATACTGACGACGTTTTGAGCTTCTTTTTGTGATGCAATATGGTTTGTAAAAGTGTAAAGTACTTACACATACTTTTTGCATATATGCATCATTCTGTGGTGGTGTATTTGACATGAACACACATCCTTGTTTGTAATGCTTTTGGTGAATTTATTTTTGCTGAAAAACCAAAAAAAATTGGATTTGTTTTTAAGGAGTGTGCTATTTTCTGGTGTGTTTTGATACTTTCATAATAAAAGTATACAACAGTCGCGTCTGCGTCTGCGTCTGCGTCTGCGTCTGCGTCTGCGTCTGCGTCTGCGTCTGCGTCTGCGTCTGCGTCTGCGTCTGCGTCTGCGTCTGCGTCTGCGTCTGCGTCTGCGTCTCTCTGTCTCTATATCTCTATATCTCTATATCTCTATATCTCTATATCTCTATATCTCTATATCTCTATATCTCTATATCTCTATCTCTATCTCTATCTCTATCTCTATCTCTATCTCTCTCTCTCTCTCTCGTGGTTATGCCTGGATGGTGGTTATTGTAGAAGTGGAAGTAAATTTCCTCTTTAAGCATTTTGTAATCAGTTTGAGTCGATAAAGATAATGATGCCATTACTCACAAAATATTAATTAAACTTATGTGATGGCTAAAGAGGATTCCATAGGAAATATAATTACCCATGTTCTGTTACATTTGCTTTTCTTCAAAACATATTGTTACGGTTGTGGAAATTCACAGAACACCATTCAGGTTTCCCAGAGATCAGTTATGTCGATAAGTGTGTGTTCAGATTAGATTTCCCCACCGATGTCTAAAGGGTTTTTATTCGTGTAACCGGGCTGTGATCTTTGAGGTAGTATTATTCTTTTGCTATCTTTATTTTGGAACAACCGCATCTCAACAACCACGCTATCCCCACCACAGCGCCAACCAAGACATCTCCTCACCATCTCCTCAACAACATCTCCACAAACGAACAACATCGCCTCACCTTCATCTCCATTGCGCCGCCATCTTTTCGCCAGCCACGGCGAATCCCAAAAAACAGCATCTCCGCGATAGACGCGGGGACTCCCTCGTTGGTGTTTGCGATCGGCGTCTATCATCGCGATAGACGCCGATGATTTCCACAACGTCCGCGTGGTAAGGATGATTCCTACAACGTCCGCGCACGTTCGCGTTTCACGACGAGATCGGATCAAAATGACAAAAGGGGCGGAGCCAGCGGGGGGTGAAAGGTTGAAGGTGGAAGATCAAACTCACTCCCGGACCCCATAAAAAGGCGCGCTGGAACGCCAAGCGAGCAGTCTGTCGGGGTTCAGAGTCGAGTGCAGTGGAGCTTGGAGTCCGGTGGAGAGTGCCAAGGTTCGAGTCCAGTGGAGGGCTGTTGGCCGTCGGAGCACAGCGGAGCCTGGAGAGCGCCAAGGTTCGAGTCCAGTGAAGGGCTGTTGGTCGGTGGAGGCAGCCGGAAAGAAGTCGCCAGCCAACCCCGAGACGGTCCGAGCAACGCTGAGGAGCGGGCGGACTCTTAAAAGAGCATCAACTCTTAAAAGAGTAAGGCCCGTTCGCTCCTCTGAAGCATCGTCGGCTTGGCCCGATCGACCAGGCCGCACGGCAAGGCCCGGACCAACCGAGTCGCCATCACACCAGCTGCCGTGTTGACGGCGAGACATCGAGGGTCGTCCAGCGAGTCACCACGAGGGTGGCAGGTAACCTGCGTGGTCTCGCGGAGCTCCTGCAGTCTCCACAGCTCCGTGGAAGCATTAAAGGCCTATGGGTCCTGTTCTTCCCTTTCCTTTCCTGGAGTTTTCTTTGCATGAAAGTTGTGGCACCTTGTCCTTAAGTAGAGAACAGACTAAGTGATTGTGTAAATAATAAATAGAACGGCTGTAGTTCTTTTGCTTGCTCGTGTCTTGTCCCTACCTCTCATTCATTGCCTTGACTGCATGTGTGCATGATTTATAAATAAATGTCCCCTTTTGTTGAATATTCACCTGCTGGTTGCGTCCCTTCCTCCATTGAGCTGCTGTAATTGCATTCGGAATAAATAGCTGGTTGTTAATACCGATAAGCTAATCGGGTCCAACGGGGCTTGGTGATAATACACCACTCGGCAAATCGCAAATGGAGCGAGCTGCTAAAGCGGCTCGTTTCCAATCAGGTCCCGTTGAGGTACAATCTCTCGGTAGTCTGCCCGCGTGAATAATTAGGTAAATCGACTATTCGGCGATCAGACCCTGTAGAGTATTAGAGTATTAGACCCTGTAGGACCCTGTAAAGATCGATAGAGTATTGACAAGGTTGTGGTGTGCTTAAAAGCACACCCGTAGCTGGATTTTGGCGTTGATCCGAAAGCTGCGACTAGGATTGCCACGGTCGGTGGACGCGTGCGGCCGCGAATTAGCTAAAATTAGCCGTGGTGCTGTTGAAGGCCACTTGTGTATTTGAGGAATGCACTGCTAATTCTCATCAGCACAAGGAATATGCAAGAGTATTGGCCGCTTTGGGCAGTTGTTTGAACTTCAGTACTGCTGAAAGCCTGTTTTTCTCTTCTTTGGACCATGAGTAATTGTTTATGCTTTTTTTCTCATTGGCTGACATTAGTTTGACTTTGCTTGGACCATTTGATACTTCATCTTGTCTAACTTTGCTCCACTCCTTTTCCTTTTCCCATTGGATGGACCCAAATTTCACCACAGATTTGAAGCCTTGAGCGAGCCACTTTACCTAAAAAAAAAAGGCTGACCACAACTATTTCTTATATAAACCTTGGTACCCCCATTTGTACTTGCTTGTGTATAAAAAAAAGCTCAGACTGCAGCCTTTAGTCAGAGAAGTTAATTGATGGTGTTCTTTGTACTCTCTCCGTGATCACGTATTAAAGATTCTCTTTTGCTGCACCGAATCTGACTGGACATTGAGGTTTCATCCAAGAAGTGTCATCCTTACCTTGTGATAACCATGGTTATCTCTGCACGCATCTGGACGGTAGTTATGTCCAGACGGTGGTTATCTCCAGACATGTCCAGGCGGACCCTCCCCTCACACTGCTTTACCTTGACCTCCTCTCACGCTGCCTTCCCTTGCCCTCCCCTTATGCTGCCTTCCCTTTCTGCACCACTCCTCACTCCTCTCCTCGCTCCCCCCTCCTTCCTCACCCCACCCCTCAGCGCTCCCCCCTCCTTCCTCACCCCCACCCTCCTCGCTCCCCCTGTCCCCCCCGTCTCTCTCCCCCATTATTTTTCTCCCTCACCTTAGTTATACCCATCATCCGGACGATGGTTATCTCCATACACGTCCAAGCAGACCCTCCCCTCACACTGCTTTACCTTGCCCTCCCCTTACGCTGCCTTCCCTTGACTTATTTGAATGGTGTGTATGTCCAGATGGTGGTCATGTCCAGACAGACCCTCATCTCACACTGCCTTACCTTGCACTCCCCTCACACTGCCTTCCCTTGACGTATCTGAATGGTGGGTATGTCCAGACGGTGGTTATGTCCAGACAGACTCTCATCTCACACTGCCTTACCTTGCACTCCCCTCACACTGCCTTCCCTTGTCCTCCCCTCATGCTGCCTTCCCTTTCCGCACCCCACCTCACTCTTCTTCTCGCTCACCCCTCCTTCCTCACCCCACCCTTCCTCGCTCCCCCCTCCTCCCTCGATCTCCCTCTTTCCTCGCTCCTGTCCATCCCCTCACCCCACCCTCCCTCCTCCTTAATATTTCCGTCAGCGAAGCGACGGGTTGTATTTGCGAGTACCACATAATTGGAAATATTGATAAAGTATGTTCTGTGGAAAAGGCAACTTAAATAAAATAAGTTTGTACTGTGGGAAAAAGCAGGCACTCGGGCAGTGTCCTGACAGCCTTTGACAACCACGCCTGCCAAGATAAGCTAGGCTGAATTAAATTTTGGGGTGGTTGAGTGAAAAATAACTAGGCAAACCCGCGCTCCACGCAAAGTTTCTAAAGTGAGGGTTCGTTCGGACGTCAATATATCCAGTGTTCACAATGTGATTTATAGAATTTCTTTATATACAATGTTTCTTGTTACATTTTTTGTGTCAAATGCACCTTCTGAGGTAGTCAGCATGTGCAGAAGAGGGTTTTACATTGCAGACGTTGTTTTCTAGGAGTGGCATTACGCCTCTCAGCGGTGATGGTCTGTCGACTTGATGGTCTCTCTCAGCGGTGATGGAATGTCTAAGTTGTAGTTCATTTGAGAGACCGGGCTCAACAGCAAGGAGGGTGCTGATAGGGTTGAATGCTCACCTCGACTGAGAGTGTTGCATGTTGACCACAGACCCGACTCTCGAATCAGATGCATCATTGTGGATGTTGGTCGATTTTATCTGCTGGCTGGTTGGGTTCTCAAGGAACCTACGTTGTCCTGCTCGTGTCACAGAACCGACATCAAAGCAGACAAATCCTCTCTGGGCATATCAAAATAGCGAAAGGTGAGTTCCTTATTCCTCATTCCTCGGCACACCTAGGCATAGCGTGGTACTTAATGGGGAGCACTGGACTCAGGTTAGTCTGCTGGCTTTGGTGGTATGAAGTTCACCCTCTGGGGACTTGCAACGTTACTGGCCAGTCAGAGCCTCTCTGTATGCACTTATAGAGGCAACCGAGGCTGCTTCGAATGTGAACACATCCAACTTCAACATCAAAATTTGTGCCCTGCTATGGGCTTATTATTAAGAACTGGGCAAATGAAATAGGTTGCCAACTTTTAGGTCGTGAGTTAAATCAAAACTGCATTGAAACCTGTCATGTGTAACTTTGGAGAGGTTTAAAAGCATTGAACCAGTCAGGGTAATTTTAGGGAGTTTTTTTAAATCATTGAGTGTTTCTGTTAAAATCATTGTGATGTTATCTTATTAAAAGGTATTGGTGTTTGAAAAGTAGACAGTAAGGATTAATAAATTGCTTATGAAATATCCTTGTTCGTACCATATGCTGGTTTCACCTGTTAAACAATAGATGGGACACATTGTTGTCTGCAATTTTTTTTCTGGTGTACTAGCCCTCCGAGTACCTGGGACACTTGCTTCAATGCACGGAGGCAGCAATGCAGCATGTAAACAATATTACCATGGTGGATAGAGATTTGAGGCTCTTTATAGTGCCGTAGTGGATAGGGATTTGAGCCTCTGTATAATGCCGTGATAGAGAGCAGTTCAGGTCTCTGTTTCGTACCGTGGTGGAGAGAGTGTTTAGTCTCTGTGCAGTGCCATCGTGGATAGGGATTCTTGGCTCTGTATTGTGTCATAGTGGAGAGAGATTCAAGTCTGTATTGTGCTATGGTGGAGAGAGATTTGAGTCTCTATATAGTACCGTGGTGGAGAGCGATTTGAGTTTCTTGATATGGGTACCTCTACAGTGCTGTGGTGGACATCAATTTGGGTTTCTGTATTGTGCCATGGTTGAGAGAGATTCGAGTCTCTATATAGTGTGGTGGTCGAGAGAGATTTGGGTCTCTGTGTAGTGCCATGGTGGAGAGGGATGTTCAACATTCTCACCACTTGTGCTTGGCCATTCTGGTCCCTTCCTCTGCAGGATGCTACCAGTCTCCATAAACTTTTTGTGCCACTTACAAATCGTTTGTCAATGGTGGATGCCTTTCGTACGTCGTCCTCAAGCTTCACTGTAACCGTGTAGCTCATTTGGTCTCTGTAAAGCAGGAAATAGACTGCATTTTCTTGTGAAGATTCCATTTACAGTAAATGTGACACCATGTGTCAGTGGAGACACCTGGATGCGAAAAATGAATAAATAACACCGAGAAACATTCTTTGACATGCAGCAAACTGCATCATTGTATCCCATTTCATCATTTTCTTAATTACAGTTTGAATTTGGAATGGTAATTTGTCGACATTTTGGATTTCCTCAATGAAGAATCACAACAGTCACAGGACTCAATACCAGATAAAGCTTGTGTGTAGATAAACAGGAAAGGTTCTCAATAATTAAGATACCAGAACAAAGGCTGTGCCATCATAAAGATGGTGGGATTTCCCACTAACCAACAGCAGAGTACATAATCAAAGTGGATAACACATTCTCTGCAATTCAAAAAAAAATAAAAAAAATAAAAATCGCTTTTTCATGCCTGACCTCTGGGTTACTTCCAAGATTGATGGTGAGCAAATGAGGCTTCATCAACGTCACAACACCAAGCTGATTTAAAGGTACAGTCTCCTGACCAAATGTGACAGGTAATCGATCAACCACACCTGAGGTCAGGAATGGCAAAAAGACAAACTGCAAAATGGGGTGATGGTTCTGTAAAGGGGCAACCAGACATTGGGCCAGGGATCATGAACAGGCTAACTACACATCACAGGATTCTGGAAAAGATCAATGATAACTTCAATCAAGATTTAAAATGGTGAACAAGATTTGGGATAAAGAATCAGAAAGTTGTGAAACTTCCGCACGGCACACGCAGCCAAAAACCACACCCCACCCACAAACCACACCTCATCCACTTGCCCCTCTATCCCTCAGCTACTTTTTCTATCCCTTCCCAAACAGAGTGCACATTCAGTATTCAAGGTATTCATTATCTTGCCAAAACGAAGTTTTTGCAAGATATGTTAGTCAGCTTGTATGTTTTTTTTTGTTTGTTTGTTTGTTTGTCTGTAATCACGTATAAAAAATTCTACAGAGCACAGTTATCGTCGGAAATTTTTGTAACTTCGCATATCAGAGGCCTATAGAGGTCCCTTTCAGTGCACAAAATTTTGAAGGTCAAGGTCAAAGGTCAAGGTCACTTTGTCGCAAATCAGGGGAGTCGACGAAACCCTTATTTTTTGAGTAATTTTGATCGGATCGTCTTCAAACTTCATGGGAATATAGTTCATGGTCTGGCGCTCAGCTGATTAATTTTTGGTGGCGATTGACCTTGACCTTCATATGTTTGTTTTTTTTTTGGTCTGTAATCACGTATAAATCACTCTGCAGAGCACAGTTATCATTGGAAATTTTTGTGACTTCGCATATCAGAGGCCTATAGAGGTCTCTTTAAGCGCATAAAATTTTGAAGGTCAAGGTCAAAGGTCAAGGTCACTTTGTCGCAAATCAGGGGAGTCGACGAAACCCTTATTTTTTGAGTAATTTTGATCGGATCGTCTTCAAACTTCATGGGAATATAGTTCATGGTCTGGCGCTCAGCTGATTAATTTTTGGTGGCGATTGGCCTTGACCTTCATGGTTAGCACCTAAGGTCAAACATATTTGACCCCAAGGTCAAATTTTCAAGTTTTAGGAACCATATCGTGTGGTACCTCAAATTGAACACCTCGATGAGTGCTTTCTAGATATGTCAATCTTGAGACATTATGACGTCATTTGGTGACGTTATGAGGCAAAAGCATATTTTTCATGGTTACTCTGTAGAACGATTCTCATCGGAATCTCTCGGAGGCAGATATTCCTCAAGGAGTCGCTCCTGGTGGATAGCAGCTCTGTTCACCTCAGTGCGACCTTAAATAAGTCACACGTGGTCACCTTTTGGCAAGATACGGGTCACCCTGCGGGTGACATTGGTTTATTCTAATTTTACTGATCTCTCCATTCAATTTGCAGTTGCAGCTCTGGATATTGTGTGCTTAACAGAAATGTCCCTCTCACAGAATGTTCCCGATTCCTGTGCATCAATCCCTGGCTCTTCTCTCTTCTGTTTCAACAGGCCCCACCCATCTCCTCGTGCTGCTATTAATGTATATTTCAAGAACTCTATACCCTCTGCAGTCCTCTGATTCCATTGTCAATGCTAACTACTTCAAGGCACCTAAAATCCCTCTTGCCACATATTCCTCTCCACAACCACCTAATTATCTGTAAAGCAGACCTTTGAAAAAAATAAAAATAAAAATAGACTCCATATCCTTTCTCTCCCACTGTAGCCTGGAGTACCCCAAGCCATTGTTTTGGGCCCAGTCTCGTCCCTCATTTACTGCACATAAACAACCTCTCTTGTAAAAACAACCTCACTTGCTCTGTAAAACCCTCTCTTCCTTTTTGCAGTCGACTCCCCATTTTTCCATACAGTATCGTACTAAAGACAGTGCAGACCGCATAGCAGCCCATCGGCTTAAAAATAAACAGAATGAAAAGGAGTCCAAAGCATACAAGGCGGGCAGAAGCAGAGAGGCAGAGAGGCAGAGAAAAATATGAGCAAAGAAAAAGGAACCCATGTCCAAGTCTGAATTTACCAAGTTGCAAAAATATGAAAGAGATCGAAAGAGGATGAAGAGAGAATGAAACAGGGAGGCTCAACAAATAAATCGGAAATCTACACCTAGATGTAGTCAAGTAGAAGATGCATCAGTCTTCACCAGTCGACAGAGTAAGGGAACTGCCCTGGTCAAGGTGAAGAAGGCACTACCTCAACAAAAGGAACAGAGAACTGTAAAGTCAGACACTCAGAAATATGCCATGACTATCAAATTAATGAGAAAGATTTCAAAATCATGAAAGACGAAAATAAGTTTTGCCACTGAACCGGAATATGTTGTTGATGTTGGATCAGTGGTTTAAGTAGGCTACTAAAAATGCCAATATTGTAAACAGTCGAGAGATTCATGTTTCCTGA
Organism: Eptatretus burgeri; assembly: GCF_056783735.1. NCBI lineage: Eukaryota > Metazoa > Chordata > Myxini > Myxiniformes > Myxinidae > Eptatretus > Eptatretus burgeri. The sequence goes on along the minus strand of NC_140966.1, from coordinate 110,499,615 downwards.
GGAAATTGAAGCTACAGAGTGAGATGTTCATAAATGTGTCTCAGCTACAACAGTGCATTGCCTACTGCTTGATAAGCAAATGCAAAATATTTGTTTTCCCCCAGGAGGAATGCGTTTAATATAACATTAAGTTTAAGTTTGTTTGTGTGTGGGAGGGGATCGAAAGCTGCACCTTCTCACTGAAGTAAAATAACTATTATTTTTTTCATAGTAGTTTGAAACTTTACCATGTACTAGCAACTGTCTAAAAGATGATGAAGAAGTCACATTGCATTAAATACATCACTTAATATAGGACACGAACATGATTCAAAGTGAAATTGTACAAAAGAGTTGTGATATAGGACTTCATTTCATTATTTCCATGCTGCAACATCCATGGTTTTGAATTGAATGTTAGGTTGACAAGTCTTGTGTTGAAATTTGATCATTAAAATGCTTTGTTAAGGATTCACCAGTTTTTGTTTTCCCCCAAACCAAAATAGCACATGATTTGTGTACGATACTTTGTGTAACATGATAAAAACACTTTATCACACGAAAACAAGGGGGACAAAATGTCCCATACATAACATAAACATAACACATCCTTCATTAAAAGAATGAATGCCAATTAAATATGGTGGGTTTTTTTTTGTCAATAAGATTTTGAAAAAAATAGCTCGTGTTCAACCATTTTTTTTACACTGGATATCAACTTGTAAAATAAGAGACTTTCAGAGAATTTTTAACTTCTAAAATTCTGTTGAAAAATCAGAATTTTTTTGTGGTCCATATGTAACATGGCACATTTTGTTTATCTGACTAATTATCTCAAGTTCAAATGTCATCATTTTTACTAACAGTATTCATCTTACAGCAACCAAACATGAAGATGAAAAAGCATTGAATTCATAGTCCTTTTTGATGAATTTTGAGAGGATGAAAGTCTCTGAATGTCCTAAATGTAATGCGCACGATTCTCCCATTGACTTTAATGTTAACTCAGAGAAAAACTATTTGACCCTGTCAATAAAAAGGAGTGAATTTTTTTTCTCACAAACAGATCTCCTCCAACACAAACTTCTTCTTCTCCTCCCCCACCTCTTCCACTCATCCTGCACCAGCTTCTCTGCATTAAATTGTTCCTAGGACCAAGCTCTTCCGTAAGCCTTCACAATGAATCAAAAAAAAATTTTTTTTTTTTTTGCAATTTGTCTTAAACCCATCTTAGCACTCAAATCTTTTCTCCATAAGGGAGGGTATCAATCCCATTTTCTAAAATGTATTTTCTTATCATCAAAAGCTTCCAATGTCTTTATTTACATTTTATAGGTCAGGTCAGGTATGGGAGCATGTGCCAGAACAGCACATCGCTGCGTCCACTTTCCGCCGGTACTCCAGGGGCCTCCGTCTGGCCATCCCCCAGGCAGATGCCAGGCCCATCCCCATCTCCTTGAGATGATGGTCAACCTGTTGCAACCATGAGGAACGTGGTCGACCCACTGGCCTCCTCCACTCATGAGACTCCCTCGCTGAGAGAATCTGGTGAGCAGGATCAGAGTCAGGAAAACGAGCCACATGTCCATACAGCCGCAACTGACGCTCACGGACTATGCAGGTAACAAATCTCATCCGAGTCTCTCTCAGCAACCGCTCGTTGGACACAAAATCCGACCAGCGATAGCCAAGGATTCTCCGAAGAGACCTGGTACCAAAGGAATTAAGTCTCCGTCTCAGATCCTTGGTCAGAGTCCAAGTCTCGCACCCATAGAGCAAGACTGGAAGTACCAAGGACCTGAAGACTCGGACTTTCGTCCTCCCGCACAGGTACCGGCAGCGCCACACCCCATGATCCAGTGAATCCATGACTCCCCAGGCCCGACCCAGACGTCTATTGACCTCTGACTCTCAGCCAGCAGAGACATGAATATCACTGCCAAGGTAAGTGAATCTCTCCACGACCTCAACATCCTCACCACAAACAGACACAGACAGGACAGCAGCATCCAAGATGTCACCGAAAACCTGGATCTTAGTTTTGACCCAAGAAACCCGTAATCCCAACGGCTCCGACTCCTCATTCAGCACCTCGAGGGCCCCCAAGAGGATGTCTAAAGTCTCCGCAAATATGACTGCATCATCTGCAAAGTCAAGGTCCGAGATCTTGACATTCCCAAATGACGCACCGCAACTTGATCTCTCCGACATCCTCCCTAGAATCCAGTCCATACAAGTGCTGAAAAGTGTGGGGGCAAGTACACATCCCTGACGAACTCCAGTAACAACTGGAAATAAGTCAGAGATGGTACCACCACACTTCACAGCACTCTCAGTACCAGAGTAGAGTTCAGACATCAGATTGATCAGTTTTGGTGGAACCCCACGAAGACCAAGAATCCTCCAGAGGACATCCCGATTCACTGAATCGAACGCTTTACAGAGATCAACATAAGCTGCAAGCAGCCCCTGCCGAAACTCTCGTCTGCGTTCGGTGAGGACACGAAGTGCAAGGATACGGTCAATCGTTGACCTCTTTGGTGTAAAGCCTGACTGCTCTGGACGCTGGTGCTCAAGCAGATGGTGGCGAACCCTATCGAGAATTATCCGAGCAAAGACCTTGCCCGGCACTGAGAGCAGCGTCACCCCTCGGTAGTTGTTGCAGTCTTGGCGATCACCCTTCCCTTTCCAGAGAGGGACAACAAGGCCCCTCTTCCAGTCAGTTGGGATGATGCCTGTGTTCCAGGCAGAGCACAAAACTGCATGCAACGACACGAGTGCAGCATTTCCACCAGCCTTGAGAAGTTCGGCAAGGATGCCACAGATCCCTGGAGCTTTGCCCCGTTTCAACTGGTTCACCGCAGCCCGTGTTTCCACAAGCGTAGGTGGACCACAGTTGATTCAAGGGTCAGCAACAGGGATTGTAACACCCTTGACGTCCAACTCGACAGTTGGGGGATCAGCCTGGTACAACCGCTCAAAGTAACCGGCCCAGCGGGCCTTCACTTCAGACTCCTCTGTCAAGAGCCTACCACTCTCTGCTCGAACTGTAGTGCTCCGAGGGATGGGCTTGGATGAACGTAATGCGCGAATTCCCCTGTAAGCGGGACAAGAATCACCTGTCCACAGGTGATGCTCTACCCCCTCACAGATTCCTCGCACATAGGCCTCCTTGTCCACCCTCAGTGCACGTACAGTTTTACGCCTCAGCTCCCTGAACAGCTCAGCTCTGCCATTCAGCCTGGCCCTGCGACTCTGGTCAATGGTATCCAGTGTTCCTTGAGAGACAAAATTCTTCTTTGCCCTGCGGTGAGCTCCAAGGCATCCACCGGCAACATCAAGGATGGTGGTCTTGAAGGCGCTCCACAACTCTTCAGGACCCCCCAAAGCACCCAGACCCCTCAAGTGTCCACTCAGCCTGTTCGCAAACTCCTCAGCTACTCTCTCATCCCTGAGCTTGGCAACATCCAGCCTCGGCTGGGATGGTACCATTCTCCAGGATTTAAGGTGCAGCTTTAGAGTTGCTACAACAAGCCTGTGTTCAGTATTGAGGAACTGAGCACTCCGGTAGACCCTGCAGTTCTGGATCATCCTCCAACGACCGTCAATGAGGACATGGTCAATCTCCTTTGCCACACCGCCAGCGTTGGAATACCAAGTCCAGCGATGAGCTTGTGGGTGCTGAAACCATGAACCAGCCACCCTAAGTCCATGACTTCTTGCAAAGTCAAGGAACTTAGTGCTATTCTGGTTCATAGTTCCTGACCCATGGGGACCAACACACACATCATAACCGTCCCTATCAGTTCCAGTCGATGCATTGAAATCCCCCAAGACTAGAAGTGTATCTCGTCTGGGGCACTGATCAACCACAGACTCGAGTGTGGCGTAGAATGCATCCTTCACGGTGAGATCACTCGCCTCAGTCGGAGCATAAACAGAGACCAGGGAAATGACACCTAAGGAGTGACGAATCCTTAATCTCATAATACGCTCGTTGACCGGTGTTACCTCAATTATCATTGGGCTCAGGTTATTGGACACAGCGACAGCAACTCCTTGGGTATGGTAACCATCAGAGCGACCAGACCAATAGTAGGTGTAACCACCCACCATTATCTTGCCGCAATCCGGTCTCCGAACCTCAGAGAGAGCTGCAATCCCGATGTCCAAACGCTTGAGCTCAGATGATAACAGAGACAGGTGATCATCCTCTCTTAGGGATAGGACATTCCAGGCACCCACCCGAAGGGACCGCCTCAGATTAACCCAAGGAGACTGCCGTCTGGTGGACGACACCTCAGCACCACTCCGACACACTCTCCCGCAATCTGACCCAGGGATGTTACCCCGTGGTTTCCCTCCTATCAAAGATTGGGGATCCCGAAGGCTTTGCCCCAATCCCGTCATCCGGTGAGCTGCCCTGCGAAGGGAAGCTGCACAGGAGGTACTCCCACGGAGTGGGTTTTCAGATTTTTTTGCGTTTTTGCGTTTGGCGGAATGAAGGGTTTTACGGTGGCCGGAGTGCAAATCCTCCCACCAACCTCCTAATAAGAAGTGACCCAACTGCAGGAGGATGTCCGCAGACACAGTTGGGCACTAGATATGGATGGCCGTTGGCTCACAAGGAGCTCCTCCGCCCTTTGACAGGTTTTGTTTTTAATCCTGCTGGGTGTCCATATCCAAACACCCTCCTCACCAGAAAACCTGGTGGGGGAGACGGTTTAGTCGCCGACAACCCGACCATGGAACAGGTTAGTACAGGTTTACTTGGTACCTGTAGCAGGTCACAGATCGAACCTGACCTGACAGCAATCTATATATTTTAACCTGATCTATATATTTTATCGCAATCAAAAGAAAACCTGTTTGTTGACAATTTCTCAACTGCACCTGCTTTTCACCTACACACCACTTCAACAAAATACCATCAGCTCCTTTGAGCAGATCATTACTCTGTGTTTCTCAACAACAAAACACCATCAGCTCCTTTGTCTGAGCAGATAATTACTCTGTAAAGTCCACACCTCTCAATACTATATACACCACACCACCAAAGCGTTCCACAACCCCTCAATGACTCATTGTATCTACTTTAATGTTGCTTTACGAAGAAATACCAAGCGAGAGGTAAGTCGGCATGCTTGCCCCGGTCCTCCTGCAATGCTTGTCAGTTTGTCATTGCACCTCAAAATGACTAACTATTATTTTTCTCTCCTAGCTTTGACTCGGTAATAGAAGATTCCAGTCTCTCCAATGACATTTTAACAAGTTTTCGATTGAGGATGACTCACTTTCTTGGGATGACTTTGGATTTGAATCAACACACAAAAGTTGCTCTGCTAATGTACATTTTGAACTGGATCAAGTGGACTCAAGAGATCGACAATGTTGAAGAAAAGTTTCATTTATTTTTAAATATAATGCAATACAAACAGCTTTGTTGTATGAAGATGAAGTAATGCATAATCTTCTTTCCACAGCAAACGCTTGCAGAATTATTGAATGAAAATGATGTTCTTCATGACACTCAGAGTGAGTTCATAGGTTTGGTTGAGGACTTTTGGAATAATCTTAATGCAGAAATTGATACGTTTTCACCATTCATATCTGAGGTTTCGGTCCCACTCAAAGAACTGCCATCCGACAGGTGCGACCTATTTAATTTAATTAGTAATATTCAAAACTATTATGTGGTGGGGAGCTATTAAATGATGAATATTAATATTCATCATGGCTGTGGTAAGAATTCTGCTCGTAAAAGCAACTTGTGTGTATTTCTAGCTCAAAGGGATTCAAACAACATCCAGTTTGCCCTGCGACCAGAGATTCCCTCCTAACCATCTTGGTGGCTAAACAACATTCCACAGCAATTGACAGGTGAGTGCTTTGTATATAAATATATCGATGCAAAATTAATTGGTTATACTGGACGGTTTGCCATTGCACCTCATATTAATTAGGTATTATTTTTCATTCCGAGCTTTGACTCAGCGATGGAAGAAATGGTTCATCTCAACTTTATGGATTGCTTTAAGGAACTTCAGAATAACCCATTCATACCAATGACTCAATTGAGATTTGTGGAAAGCGTCGACTTGGATATGTTGCTCAAGCAGTAATGTAAAAGGTAAGAGTTTTGTCTCGTTAAATCATAGTTCCAAGAGTTCTGTCATTTAACATACAATCTAACCAAGAAATATGACACTTTAACCATTTATGTGCTCTATTTGCAGAAATAAGGCAAGTTTCACACATGAGACAACCTTCATTTGCATACATGAGCAAGTTTGTCCAAAGGCAACCGTTTCACTCCACTTGATGCCCCTCCTTGCACCTATGCCAGCAGACAGCATGTTTACAAACTCACTTGACTGCATTCTAGCATTTGAGAAAAGCAGTGAACCATTTGAGCTGGACTCATCCTGGAGCACACTGTACCAGTGTAGGATTGGTATATGTGAAAGCAAATCAACATGCATCCATATATATCTATACTTATATCTATATATGTGGATGTTGCAAATATATAATATATAGTAATATGAAAGGAGAGATATTGGAGATGATAAGTGGTGATAGTGGATGTATAGTAGATTTTAATGCAAAGACAATAGAGTGGGCAAACGGAATTGCAATTTGTAGCAATTGTAAATGTGAAGCAATGTGTGATTTGATGTGTGATTTGATGTGTGTTGGTTCAGGGTGGATTTTTGTTAATTTTAATTACTATTTACTAAACTGAGGAAAAAACATAAATAAATAAATAAAATTGGAAAAAAGTGCACCACCACCCTCATCCCACCCCTTCCCCTTCCCCATCCCTCCCCATGTGTGTGGTGGGAATAAGAAGTGGGATGAGGGTGGGGGCACACTGAAGGGGTGGGGGAATAAATGGGGTGTGGTGTTGGAGACAACAAAGGGATGGAGTGATTTCTTTTATTATTTTTAAATTATTTTTTCAATTATTTAACTTTTTCTATCATTCAATTTTTTTCTCATCATCTTTGTCTTTTGTAATTCCTGTGAATAAAATGATCCCAAGATTTCTTCTCCCTTTAAATCATACAATTTATATGTCAAAGGAACTGTGTCTAAAACATCAATTATTTTAAAAAGTTCATTAGTCCACCTTTTTGTCTAACCTATCTCAAAGTGTGATTTCCACTGATATATTCTTACAATATCACCAACTTTAAACTTTGGTTTTCTCCAATTAATCTCCCATTCATATTATCGTTTTGTGAATGTTTCTGTTGGTTTTTATTTTGTTTAGGAATGAGCTGTATTATTGTAATTATCTACAATGTCCTGAATTAAAGATACCCATTGTTGAGAACCAAGTTGAGTTAATTTTTTATTTCATTTCTCTTTCAAAGTGCAATTAAAATGCTCAATAACAACCACCTTTCCTTCATTAAAGGTGCTATATAATGTGATATCGTTATCTTTCAGGAAATTCTTAAATGTTCTGTTATAGAACTCTGTTCCCGCATCAGTCCATAATATATTTGGCTTGGTCTTGCATTTATTATATATTTGTTGGAATGCTCTCATGAGAGTGGTGCCTCTTTTATTTTTCAAAGGAACTACCCATGCATATCTGGACATTAAATCAAAAATAGTTAATGCATTCCTGTATCCCCTGTCATTTTCAGTTCAATTAAATCGGCAGACATGTGTAATCAAGTGCTTTGGAATCGACCTTCTACCTTTTAAACTCTGTGATAATTGGTTTATGTAATTAATCAGCTAAAAGCTTATCATCTGAAGGTTTGTAAGCTTGCCCCATCAGTTTGAATGACATGATCAGAGCTTAATAGTTTTTTGTATCACCAAGCCCCATTTTTAATTTAGCACCTATGAACATATCCACTTTTTTCTCTTAACGTTGGACAAAGACATATCATATCAAAGACATATGTTAACGTTTCATATCAAAGACAAATTAGTCAACATTTTTCTATTAGCTTCGTGTTTTTCTTCCATTGTTGTGCTATTTCCACAATCAATATCATGTTTCATACAAACTTCATCAACCCTGTTTTTTAGGTTTGCTCCATGGCTTAGGATTGTCAGCTTCATCTAATCTCTTGTCCAAGTTTGTTTCTGGACCACAGAAAGAATATTCTGGTATCCCAGTTGTAAATTTACTCCCTGATAAAAGCTTTTGGAAATCTCACCCAGTTTTATGGTTATCATGTTTAGATTTACTCTTTTTGACAAATTCACTCTTTATGCTTCCACACACCGAATGTATCCCCCTTCGTATAACTCTATTGTTTTTACTTTTAAATCATGAGATTTTTTAGTGTCAGTTTTCTTTTTACATTTGAGGCAATAAACCATTGTATTTATTTATTAGAAAAGTGAATCTTTATTCATTAACTTTCCTGCAGAGCAAGACAGCCTTTTTGACTTTCAACTTATATATTTGATTCTTCGTTTGTGAAACATAAAGCATCCTTAAAAAAAATTCAATCTATCATCCATTTTTTGGGCAGAAAATGTTTCATCCACTTATATTCCTTTCCTTGTTGCAACGACCTTTTCAAAATATTTGTCATTTAACTTTTCTAATTCTATGGTTTTTTCTTTTACGTCAAAATCACTCATTTTAATAATAATAATATCTTTCTTTACAAACTCATATATTTTCTATAACTTCTCTGATTTCTTTTTCATTCAACACTTTATTCATTTATAACGTAAAAAATGCATTACACCAATCCTCACCAAATTACCAGTTGCCACATGTATCACCTTTTTCATATGCTTTTTTACATCTGTTTCGGTATCCATCTCTGCATTCATCTCTAAAATATTCATCTACAATTCTACTATGAACAGTCTGGAACAATAATAATGTATGATTTATGACATTACCAAAACATGTTCTGATGTTTAACATTAAGCATCTCAATTTGTTCGACAGAATCATTTATTTGGCAGAATACCTTTCATCCCCAATCTCATTTAACTCTTGAAGAACATTTTTTCCTCCCTCTCAACATGTATATCCTTTTTTTTCTCCCTCTTTCTATATTTATCCATTTTTCTCCCTCTCCACCATCTCGTCTTTTTCTTCTTCCTTATCTTCCTCTAACTTCTCTAATTTCTCTCACAGTCCTTGAATCATCTCACCATAGAATATGAAACATATATTCATCTGGATTTCTCGATTTTTCCTGTATACAAAATTATTTTTTTTAATAACAGGAAACCAATAACATTTGTTCTGAATTTCCAAAAGAGTTTTATATTTCATCAACTTTAGTGCCTTTTCATTATTTAACTTTTTAGTTAAATCCAAACTTGTTGGTTTATTAACATCAGTATAAAGCCAATCTTATATTGAAAACCCCCCCATTCTTATGTTGTAGGAGCGTATTTATTAAAATACCAAATACCCTTTTTTTTGTAAGCATGCTTGAACACAGAAATATATGAGAGATTAATATAATGACAGGTAGTACCTCCCCATCTTCCTATTGTTAAATCGGTTTGTATTCCCTTACCTTACTATGTAAAATCCTGTTCCTTATATTTTAATTAAATAAACTATGGCAAAACCGTTATTGATTTTAGCCATATTAAATTCCTTTATTTGTTGTTTGTGAATAGTGCTTCCAAATATCTCATTATCTCCACCAATTGGATAATATTCTTCCTTACGAGACTGCTTCTAGGTTTATTTTAAACAACCAATTATACGCTAAATCATTCATATCATATCCCCAAGGTGCAATCCTCATAAAAACCATATGCCCTTCTTTATACAATTTAATTTCAATTGGAACTGTGAATTCTGTATGACCCAGAGGTAAAAATCAACGTTTATGTATCTTTGGAATAGACAGCTGTTTTCTTCAGGAAAGAGCAAATACCACCCGTCGCTTCACTGACGGATGGGAAGCTTCACTGTATATGTATATATATATATATATATATATATATATATATATATATATATATATATATATATATATATATATATATATATATATATGTATATATACAGGAATATTAAAGGGGGGAGGGAGAAAAAGAGGGGGTGGGAGAACGGAAGGTAGACGTGTGGTAAAGCGTTAATCACTGCTCGGACACATCCGGAGGCAAAGACCGCCCGGAGAGAGGGAGAGAGGGGAGGGGGAGGAGAGAGTGAGAGAGTGTAGGAGGAGGGTGCTGCACTGTATTGGGAGGGAATAGAGCAAGGATGGGACAGAGAGAGAGAGAGAGAGAGAGAGAGAGAGAGAGAGAGAGAGAGAGAGAGAGAGAGAGAGAGAGGGAGAGAGAGAGAGAGAGAGAGAGAGACGGACGAAGAGAGAGAGAGTGTGTGGGAGGAGGGTGCTGCATTGTATTGGAAGAAGGTAAAGCAAGGATGGGATAGAAAGAGAGTTATGCTTCATGAACACCACATAAACAGACACACAAACACACGCACACGCTTGGCTGATATCGGCAACAACCTAAAAACCATGAGTAGTTTTCAGCGAAAAACACCACTGCAGAGAAATAGACATATGCTCAAGGATATGTTCAGAAACATTAATCTTTATAAATAGCCGCGTGTGATGGTTAGAATGGTTGATAAGGAATGGCTGGCCAGGTTGTGGCTGCATATCACAAAGGATCCCTTTAACTTTAAAGGTGGTCTTGACAATGCACACAACAGTAAATGAAATAAAATGAATTTGTTCCCATAATGACTTTATGCACAAAAGAGTTGCTGTTTAATGTAGAACAACACTGGAGACCGCAAAGTTTAATCGCCCGTGATATAAACATTGCAGATAATCTGCCATGTTGTCTTTTCGTCTGTGCACGCGCCACGTGGTACATCGTTAGCAGTCCGTTGAAACCTCATAACCTTTTTTTTTTTGAAAACGTCCCTTTTTCACCAGATTTGCTTTGATCCCTTATAGAGCAGCTCGTGAAACCTCCAAAAATATAGATACAGATCTGACAGACATTATGGATAGGCAGTCCCTCCCCGGGGACAAGGCACGAGGTCTTGCAGTGAATGCATTAAATCATATAGCTCAAGGAAGCTGGTTAATTTTGGTATGTTCCTCAATTTTTTGTTCACTCAATATAATTCTCCAAAGAGGAGAAAAGGATAGGTTTAATGCTTTGGAAATTTTACAATTCCTTGTGTAAGCATGGAGAAAAAGGAACAGAGCCTTGCTTGCTTAAAGTAAAGAGGTATATCGGCTTCGTTATAAGATTCGATAAATCTTTAAAATATCAGATTTCACTTCAGATTTCGACACATATTTAGTCCTGACGATATCCGATCCTCAAAACCGTAAGAATATTTCGATGATACACTTTAATTAGTCTGTGAGAACAGATTGTGGAAAATCGTGTCACATAATGCATGGAATCGCTCCAAGCTCCAAACTTGTAAACTATAGCACTTACAAAAGCAATGCATACAGTGATCCATAGCATATATATATATATATATATATATATATATATATATATATATATATATATATATATATATATATATATATATATATATATATATATATTGTTGCGTATTCGCGCCCGCCGGCGTGCGGACGGCCACGTAACTCGAATCGCGGCACGTCGCCCACCGGACGGACAATCCAGTCGTGACCCTCTCGGACTAACGCCGGGAACGAGTCACGGGTGGACCTTTCTGTCTCACCGCGATCGTGCCAATCGGCCCCCGCGTGTGATAGGGTTGCTCGCCAAATTCGACCTACCTAAGTACCCACACGGAGGGTAGACCGGGCGATCGCACCTCGCCGCAGGTCGACTTCGGACACGGGCCACTTTAAGCGACCCGTTCCGTACTATCGGGATAACCGAGCGGTGTTATTCGTCGGCCTCGACGGTTCGATTAATTATCGGGCGTTTTAGCCCACGACCAACCCTTTACGTGAAGCAAGATGGAGATTCAATAGAGGAAAAGACGAAGCGAAGCGGGAAAACAGTTCAACAATAAGCACATTTATTTCGCGATGAACGGAAAGCACACATATACAATTCCACCAAAAGCACATGTAAAAGAAGAAGACTGCAATATTACACAAAAAGCAAATGCAACAATGCAGATCTAACCGACTACCGGGCACACGGCAACACTTATACAATTTTACTTCACAGACGGCGCCGACAACACATATTCCCAAAGCAAAAGAAAAGAGAACCACCCTCCAGGATGAGGGGGGTAGGCGGGCCTGGGGCCGAGACCGTGTCGGGCCTACCCGTCTGATGATGAGACGCGGAGCGGCGGTGGTGCCTCAACTCCGCGGGCCTCGCGGACAGTGTCTGGTAGGGGGTGGGAAGGGGGCCCCCTTTGTCGCACTATCTCAGCGCGGGGGGAAACAGGAGGGGGTTGCTGATGCTCGGGGGAAGGAGGATATCACCCTGTCTCGGGTCCCGCGGCGAGCGTCTCCTCCTCCACCTCGGTCGCGTTGCTGGCCTCTCCCTGTGCAGCTCCCGGCACCGACGCGAGCACCCCCTCGTCCGCCTTCGCTGCCGTCACCTCTCCACAGCTCCGTCCTCTTCACTCTGACTAGTACCACTTCTTTCCAGCTCCACCGACGACTCTTGAACTCCGCACACTTGAACTGAACTTCCAACTGAACTGCACTTGACTGACGAACGCAGCCGTTTTGATAAGCCCCGTGGCTTCGCTCTTTCACCCTTGACCCTCTGCCTCCGACCCTTCACCTGGCTCCCCATTGGCCCGAGGAAAAGTGGGCGTGAATGCTTTTTGATCCATGAATTTGCATATAGCGACCGCCCTCCAACGCCCTGGAGGCGGGGCCAAATCGCCCCTCGCTCACCGATTGGACGGAACAAAAGTGGGCGTGAGTCGTTTTTGATCCGTTTTCTGCGGAAAGTCTGTGATGTTTTTGAACATGCTGCTCGGTGCGCGCCCCGCACGAGTCCAGCATCGGCGCCCACGAGTGGCGCGAGATGGTGTGGATGAGATGGTGGCGAGTTGTGACGGTAAAGGTCGTGGCGGTTGTGGTGAAGCGGCGTTGTGGTTGGTGGTTGTTGTTGTGAAGCGGCGTTGTGGTTGGTGGTTGTTATTGTGAAGCGGCGTTGTGGTTGGTGGTTGTTGTTGTGATGGCTGTTGAGACGTGGTTGGTGGTGGTAATAATGGCGGCTGGTCCAAAATAAAGATAGTAAAAGAAAAACGGCTATCCTGAAGAGTCTCAGCCCGCATGAATGACATTTATTCCCTCTAGACAACGGGTTTGGGCCTAACTACACATATACTTACAGAGATATCTCACCTAAGGGACCTGAATGGTGGTTTGTGAATTTCGTCAACCACAACAATATATATATATATATATATATATATATATATATATATATATATATATATATATATATACATATATATACACATAGCTGTATGTATATATATATATATATATATATATATATATATATATATATATATATATATATATATATATATATATATATATATATACATACATACAGCTATGTGTATATATATGTATATGTATATATATATATATATATATATATATATATATATATATATATATATATATATGTATGTGTTTGTAGATATATGTATATGTATGTAGATATATGTATATGTATGTAGATATATGTATATGTATGTAGATATATGTATATGTATGTAGATATATATATGTATGTAGATATATATATATATATATATATATATATATATATATATATATATATATATATATATATATATATATATATATATATATATATATATATATATATATATATATATATATTGTTGCAGGCCAGCGGGGTCGGGTAGAAGACCATGAGGTGGGGGAAGATACGTCGATTCCCACCAGACTCTCCGGAATTGTAGGCCGTCGCTCACGGATAATTCCGTGATGCGGTGGGCGGAGTCAAGGACAAGAGACACACAGTGTGAAACACACACACTCACATAATATAACCCTCACGGAGGACTTCTCCGTGTTTTTTAGAGCCCGGAGCTTGGGGAAGGGGCCATGCCGAACCCGACGTCATCGCCCGAATCGGCGTTCCGACTGGCCCCGACCCCCCCCCCCCCACGTGGTCCGCCATCCTGGGCCGGGCTTCGGCCAGACGCCGGTATAGCCCACCCACCTGGGTGCAAAAGCGTACGTGACACGTCGCACATGTCTGGCCTTGGGTGTGGAAGCTCAAAGCCCAGTCTACTCCAGAGTGCACGTTGCGATTTTGCCTCAGACGTGATCGTTGGGGAGGGTACTGTGGGTTGTCATGCCGTGGTAAGCGAGATGAGGGGCAAGCGCGATAGATTTACCTCAGAAGTGAAAAGAGGAAGAGTGGAAGTGGAATGGAGGGGAAAATGATTTAATAAACCTAACCAATAGCCCATCGCAACGCACTCCCTTGTCCTCCCACTACACAAAAGGAAGGGGTCTATCTGCACGTATATTAATGGCATAACTGACTCGGGACAACTATCTGTTGTATGCATGCGGTTGCGAGAACCGCAACAATATATATATATATATATATATATATATATATATATATATATATATATATATATATATATATATATATATATATATATATATATATATATGTATATATATATATATATATATATATATATATATATATATATATATATATATATATATATATATATATATATATATATGTCTTCCTCTTCTTCTTTCGGCTGCTCCCGTTAGGGGTCGCCACAGCGGATCATCCGTATGATCCGCATAGTGATTTGGCACGTTTTACACCGGATGCCCTTCCTGACGCAACCCTGGTCGCCTCTTACGACACAGGGATATGGTATACCTATTTTAACCGGGGTATACACCGGCCCAGTATACTGGTACTCATTTTGCCGACCTCGGAAGGATGACAGGCTGAGTCAACCCATATATATATATATATATATATATATATATATATATATATATATATATATATATATATATATATATATATATATATATATATATATATATATACAGTAGACCAGGCGTAAGTCGGCAGCGTGTAACTCGTCACTTCGCCTAAGTCGGCAGCGTCAAAAAGTCCCGAATTTATCTCATGTTAAATCCTTTTGAATAAAGGGTCATCCCTCTGTAAGTCGTCATCTCTAAGTCGTCACTTCGTCGAAGTCGTCAGATGTTGTCCGTTCCCGCGTAATGGAAACGCAAGTAAATTACCACTCCTAACTTGTCACACGGAACTACTGCCTCGTGAGAAGCCCGATTTCATGGAATCGTGATGCTCGCTCATTGGTTTACACCGCCAGTGATAGGCTATTTATAACTGCATACACACGTTGATCACACTGCAGGTAGGACGATAGCGACTAAGCGTAAGCTTACAACTAAAACCTACCAAGAAAAATACGACATTATCCAGTTTTGCGAGGCAAACCCACTGATGTAGAAAACAGCCATAGCTGAGAAGTTGGACATCAAACGGCAGACATTGAACGATATCTTGAAGAATAAGGGCAAGATATTTGGACAAGTGGAGAAGATCGCGAGGCCAGTGGTAAGTGTGAAACGCGTGAAATGTGTGTCCTTTGAAGATGTCGATGACGCGCTCATCATCTGGTTTCGGCAAATGTCGGCTCAGCCAAATATTCGGTTTCGGCCGATTCGGCCAAATATTCGGCCGATACTGTCTTTCGGTGGAGGATTGCCCAGACAACATCATGGAATACAATGACCGGTTTGAGTCCTTTCTCATGCACCAGATGCCCAAGAGTTTGAGGCAGTCAAACATAACGGATTACTTCGCGAAGGAGTAAAGGATCGATCGAGCTGAGTGTTGAAGTCCGATCATGGTTTTATATTGGCTTGTTTTGTACATTACCGCACTCACTTACACATTGGCATCGAGTGGTAATCATCACCACGATGACTGTGTGTCATGTAATTTGTCACCATACCATCACCGATGGTATATGAGTTGTCTTACAGTTGTTCATTATCTTTACTTTTCATAAACTGATTCATGAATTCCAACTTTGCTTGTTCACTTTTCAACTCACCAATGAACCCCCACCTATGCCCCGACGATTGTGTTTTCCTTTTGGTACAATAGCCAGCTCTCACACGTACGTGTCCAGGCCACGCGCGACTTCATCCTTCACCCCACAGTCATCATGAATGTTCGCATACGCGTAAGTCGTCACATTTCTAAGTCGTCACTTTTTTCTCGGTCCCGATGGTGACGACTTACGCCTAGTCCACTGTATGTAGTTGCGGATCTGGAAACCATAAGCATTCAATATACAGATGTCCCAAAAGTCAGTTATGTCGTTAAGTATGTGTGTAGTCAGATCCCTTTCCTTTTGTCTAGTGGGAGAATCAAAGGCGTGCGTTGCAATTTATTTTTAGTTAAGTTATTAAATCCTTACATCCAATGAACCCTCCAACAAGCCATGTAACAACCATCCCATCTGCATGACCCTCGTCCCATCACGATCCACCACCAACCAGCTGCCTTCTCGCACCCTGACGTGCCAAGGCAAGATCTCACTGTTCTGGTTTCTCGGCTCCCACGAACGTTGTATCTCTTTCACGATAACCTTTGCAACATTGATACTGTTACTCGTCAAGTATGAACCCGCGTGGAAGAGTTGCTGGGGTTTCCCGGCAGGGGCCATTGCAGTGTTGATACTGTTACTCGTCAAGTATGAACCCGCGTGGAAGAGTAGCTGGGGTTTCCCGGCAGGGGCCAAGGCCCCGCCCCGGAAAGGTATGCTGTGGGACCTTGTCCAATCAAAGGCGGACAGCGAGGTGCGTTCACAAAGGCCCCTCCCCGCTGAGGGAGGTCCATAAATTTCTGAGCACTCTCCGATGCAGGGGTCTTTTTGGGGTCTTGGAGAGTTTTTGGTGGGTCTTTTTGGAGAGTTTTGGAGGGTTTTTAGTGTCACGAAGGTCATCGAGGTGGTGAATGTGTATCTGCTGGCCCTCTACAAGGAAGGAAAGAGTGACCCCGACCCTCCCCCCCCTCCGTGGACCCCGCTACTCACCACCCGAGCTCCGTCATGAACCTCGAGTCTCACACGTGCGACTGGGGACCAAACCAGCGACCATTGTCAGGTGCCGCAGCACGGAGTACCCCCTTTCTCCGACGGCCAGGTACTCAACCAAACTCTGAACCCCAGCTTGTCTCTCTCCTGAGCTGCGAGGGTCCAATAAAGAACTCTGGGTTTCTTTTCATTTGTGTGTGCGTCTGCGTGTGGGCCCGTCTTTAAGTAGAACTGAATAAGTGTTTTTGGATCATTGTAAATACTTCTTGCATATTCGCGTTAAGTCTTGCTTTGTGTCTTCTTTTACTGCAAATAAAACTTGTTAGAAATGTTCCCAGTTCGTTTCCGTCCCTTCTTGAATTGGTCCAGCATGGTTCGGATCTGAGTTTAGGCGGGTTTTTATACCCGATAATCTGCTCATCCTAGCCGGCACGGCTTTGGCAGTTCTACTCGACTGCACCCGAACCGGAGTTGGTAGTCGGTAGTTGGAACTCTACCGCAGTCGGGAGAGTGACCCGGTTTGAGCAAGACGTGCCGAGGGCGTGGTTCCCCGATAGTCGAAATCGCGTAGTTAATTAGGTAAATTGGTGATAGACAAATAGACCCTACGCTACGCGGTTGAAATATTGGTGACCACGGTCGGTTAAACGATCTGCCGGCTCACGGAGTTATCTGAGCGACGGCCTACAATTCTGGGGAGTTTGGTGGGAGATGACGCAAGCTTTCCCCATCTAGTGGTCGATCTCACCACTGACCCCCGGCCCACAACAGTTTGGTGTCTGGAGCGGGATTCGAACCCCTCCACCTCCAACAAGAAAATTACGGGATTCCGACCAGGGGTGTGCTTGACAACCCCCCCCCCCCACATTTTCCCTCCAAATTAAGGGCAGTAAAATTTTATTTAATTCTCAGCACGGACCATGGAGGACCAAGACGGACTGGTGCAGGTGGGTTCGGAATTAACGTTAGAAGAACCCATGGCTCAGGACAACACCGGGCAGGTAGACCTTTCCCTGCAACCAAATCCGGAGGGAACATTGGGGGCGGCAGCAGTGGTGCATGAGCACCCCTACATAAAATTTCCCTCCCAGAGGACCGAACGATCCCTCACGGATCCGCACCCGATCGTGGCAGATCGGCTCCGCCAGCGCCAATTGACTTAAGCTAGTTGGTGGAGATACTGGCAAGCATGCAAAACCAACTGAAAGGGGATTTCCAAAAACAAATGGATGTGAATATGCAAGCATAGAGAGATGATATGCAAACACTGAGAGGTGAAATGCAAAGCATGGGGATAAGCTTACAAAAACAAATGAAGGCGGGCCAGGAGGAAATGAAGGCGGAGTTGGTAAAGGTGAAAGGCGAAATGCAGACCATGAATCGAAAAATGGCGGATGGGATCGGCACAGTACGTGGGGAAACGACCGAGTCAAGGGGGAGTGTGGATGTTGTTCGGACCGCGATGACGACGGGCGAGATCGAGGCGACGAGTGACGTCACAAAAATTAAAAAAAGAAACGCAGGAATTAAAAGAGGTGACGGAGACGCAGAAAGCAAAAGAGGGGGACGAATTGCACGAAACTAAAGAGGAGCACACACAAGTAGAACTGGTAAGGGACATTGGGGTTGAGCTTGGGGAATGTTTTGAGACCCAATGCGAGGGTCAGATTAACCTCCCGCAGGAACGAGGGGAGACGATATGCTCCCTCGAGGCAGACCGTGACGTGGTGAGTCTGGTAAGGCTGAGCGAGGTGGAGCGGTTGCATGGTGTGAAAGAGCACATGTCCAGCTTTGGGGGATAGAAGCCCCGGGATCACTTCCGGTTCCGGTTTTGAGCAGCGAGAGGTCTCCTTTGGGACTCCCTGCTGACGTTCTCAAAGCTAAGTTTCCGGTTGTTATTTGTCCCGTTTTAACTGTTTAATTTTCTCACCTACATGTTACTGTGTGTTGCTAGTTCGGTTTTGTTTCAAAAATCGTGCTATTTTGTGAGTATTTTTGTCGACGTTCTTACCTGTGCTTGAGGCCTAGGCGTAGGCTTGAGGCCTACCAGTTCCACTCGGTGTTCGATCGTTTTTTTTTTTGTTGTTGTTGTTTGTTTTTTCTCCCCATTACCTTCATTTTCTATCCTCCCCATTACCTTCAATGTTGATCCTCCCCACTTTCCAAACATCCCCCATTCTCCCAACTAATCTCTTTCTTATCTCAAAAAAAAAAAAACCTACAACAACAACACGCTCACCTTCTCCCGATTCTGCTTCTTCTTCTTCCTTTTTTTTAATTACACTTCCATGACCTAATCTGTTGAACTCTCTCATATATTAATATTAACAACAAAAAAATATATATATTTATATATATATATATACACCCAACAACAACAACACGCTCACCTTCTCCCCTTCTCCCGATTCTGCTTCTTCTTCCTCTTAACTTCCTCCTCGTCTTCTTCTTCGATTTTTTTTATTTTTTATTTTTTTATTTTTATTTTTATTTATTTATTTATTTTTTTTTTACACTTCCATGACCTAATCTGTTGAACTCTCTCATACATTATTTTTAACAACAAAAACGATCTTATAATGCTTCATCTTCCTCTCTCACACATGTGGTACTCTACTGTTTCACAATGCACTACTCTTCTGCTATTTTAACAGACTGCTCTCATTTCGAGCTCTCCTTCATTCCTTGCCTAAAAAATCCAACTATTACAGCGCTTCTTCTCTCCATGCTCTGAATTCGCCTTCATTGCATCCATCAAGAATTGTGTTAAATCGCATCTCTGACCTAAAACTTTTAAATACCACAGTTTGCCATGGATGCTCGCTTTCCATCAAACATTCTTTTTTTCCAACTTCAGTGCCAACTCACCCCCCTCACCCCTCACTCTCACTCTCAAAGCAACCATCCCACTCTTCTCCCTCCAAGCCTCCCTCTCACCTCTCTCAAAAATCCCCCCCTCACCTTTCTCCCACCTTTCATCCCCCTCACTCTTCCTTCTCAAAGTTGCCCCCCCTCTCATCCACCAACCTGCCTCCCTCCACTGCCCTCTCACCTCCATCTCTTCACTCCACCTCCTCAAATCCTCAACTGCCTTCTTCCTTGTCTCTTGTCCCCCCTCTCCCCCAGCATCACAGAGCCTTTTCTCCTCATTCGGCCCCCTCCCCTCGCTGTTCTGCAATACCCCACACTCCTTCAGCAACCCTCCTTACCTGCCCCCTCGTCCCTTGTCCTACCCTCCCCTCCCCCTCCACCTCCTGCACCCAAAGCCTCCTCCCCTTCCTCTTCATTAAAAGTGTGGACCTCAAATATCCGGGGCCTTCGCTCAAACCTTTCAGATCTTTCCATACAGGTTGCCACTGACAAACCAGACATTATCTGCCTAACAGAAACTTTCCTCTCCCAAGACGTGTCTGACTCCCAAGTATCTCTCCCTGGCTACTCCCTCTTACGGTATGACAGACCTGAGCCTCGTCCTGGTGGAGGTGTTGCTCTCTTCATCAAAGACTCTATTCCTCACTCTCCATGCACTGCTCTCATTCCCCCACACCCCCAGGAATACCTCTGGCTTCGGCTTCCCTTCCACTCCCACCTCATGTTTATATGTGTACTGTACCGTCCACCGAACAGTGATGACTCCATCTACATCTCACTATCCGAAAACATGGACCATCTTCTATCTTCTCATCCAAACTCTCTCTTCCTCTTATGTGGTGACTTCAATTGTCATCACGCCAGTTGGCTAGGTGTGGGTACCTCTCTCACCTGCCATGGCACCTCAGCAAAAGCTTTCTGTGACTCATTGGGACTGACTCAATCGGTCAACTTCCCGACCCGGATCTCAACCAATGGTACTCCATCTCTTCTGGATCTGATTTTGACAAATTTCCCTGACAATATCTGCTGCTCTTCCTTCGCTCCAATTGGTTCTTCTGACCACGTCCTTGTTAAAGTGGACATCTCTCTGGCTGTTATCAGAGAACCACCTCACCGCCGTCGAGTCTGGCATTTCACTCAAGCCGACTGGCAGGGTCTCCGAGCAGCCATCAAACTTACAGACTGGTCTCCTATCACTACTTTCTCAAACATCAACTCATCCTGGGAATTCTTTCAAAGAAACTTGCTCTCCCTCATGCACAGATTTATCCCCTCTCGTGTTCAGTTGTCTTACCCTTCCTCCCGCCCTTGGTTTACTGAAGCTTGTGGCGCGGCAGTTGTCCTGAAACAACTTGCCTTTGCCTCATGGAAAGCAAACCCAACTGAGGGCAATCTCAGTTCTTTCCACAAAGCTCGGAACAAGTGTGTATCTACCCTCAGGAGAGCCAGAAAACAACATCTTTCTCATCTCAAGTCTGAACTCTCAAACCTCTCTCCCTCCTCAAAATCCTGGTGGCGTTTAATCAAATCTGTTTCTGGTGTATGTTCCCCTCCATCCCCTCCCTTACCTCAAATGGCCGCACTGCTGATTCCACACGTGATAAAGCTGAATGTCTAAACTCGGTGTTTGCAGCTAAATCTTGTGTCCTAAACCCATCACTATCTCTACCCACTTTACCCAGTCGCACCCAACTGTCCCTGGACTCTGTATCCTTTTCTCCTGACAAGGTGGAGAGCTTGCTTTCAAACCTCGAGTCAGATTCTGCAACCGGTCCAGACGGCATCAGCCCACGTGTCCTCAAAGCCTGCTCTTCTGCTCTTGCTCACCCTCTCTCTGTTATATTCACCCTCTCATTTGCCCAAGGTCATCTGCCATCTGCTTGGAAATCTGCTAACATCACTGCCCTGCATAAAAAAGGTGCAAAAACAGATCCCTATAACTACAGACCAATCAGCCTTCTCCCAATCATCAGCAAGGTGATGGAATCCATCATCGCCTCAGATATGAAATCCTTCCTCTTCTCCAATGGCTTGATTTCCAATCATCAATTTGGTTTCAGACCAGGTCACTCTACCCTGGATATGCTGCTTCTGCTCTCCCATCAATGGATGGAGGTCCTCAATGCCAGACAGGAAATCCGAGCCGTATCCCTGGACATATCACGTGCTTTTGACACAGTCTGGCACCCTGCCCTACTCACCAAACTCTCTTCCCATGGTATTCAAGGCCATCTCCACTCATGGCTCGCAGACTTCCTCTCCTGTCGCAGTCAACGTGTGGCCCTAAATGGAGTTCTTTCATCCCCTCTTCCTGTGCAGGCTGGAGTTCCTCAAGGTAGCGTTCTGGGCCCTGTTCTTTTTCTGGTTTTCATCAATGATCTCTCGGACTCTCTGGAAAATCCTCTATTTCTCTTTGCCGACGACTCCACCCTCTGCCGTACCATCTGTCATCCCTCAGACCGGCAAGCAGCAGCTTCCTCACTCACTGCAGATCTGGATAAAATCACAAACTGGTCCAACACGTGGAACATGTCTTTCAATCCAGACAAATCTCACACTCTCACTATGTCTCTTCGAAAGGACCGTTTACAAAACCCTCCCATCCACTTTCTCAACAATCCTCTGGAAGAAGTCTTTTCTTTCAAGCTTCTGGGTCTCACTATCTGCCATGACCTTTCCTGGGAAAGTCACATTTCCAACCTCGCCTCAAAAGCCAGTCGCCGACTGGGAATCCTCCGTCGTGCTAAGTCCTTCCTCGGCCCTCTTGAGCTCCTGACCACTTACAAAGCTTTTGTCCGTAGCCTGATGGAGTACTGCTCTCCCCTCTGGGCTGGTGCTCCTGCCTCCCACCTTTCTCGGCTTCACGCTGTCGAAACCAGGGCATTTAAGATCATCGGCATCTCCCGCAATGAAGCTGAGTCTTTGGGCCTCTCACTCAATCACCGCAGGTTGGTCGGTGGTCTTTCTGTCTTCTACCGACTCCTCTCCAGCCTTGCCCCCCTGCTCTCTCTGCGATTTGTCCCCACCACATTTCCACGGGCGCTCAAGGTCCGCCAACAACCCCCTTCTGGTAAAACTACCAAAATCACGAATCACTGCTCATCTTCACTCTTTCATTCCTCTTTTTCCCGCCTTTGGAATAAACTTCCTCACTCTATTCTTTCCCATTCTTCCCTCCAGGCTTTCAAAACAGCTGTTCACCACCACCTCTTATCTTCCCCCATCCAAATCCTCGATCTTTTCTACCCCCGATAATCCACCCAAGCCCACTTCCTTCATTTCTCCTACTTTCCTTCCTGAAAGTCCCTGAAATGTCCATCTTCTCTTCGCCATGTTCCCCGTCCCATCCCCATCCCTCTCCCTTCCACAGTTCACCTAATGTGTCTGTTCCCCACTGTTTTGTCCCTTCCACTCCCGCCCCTCTTGTCTCATGCCTCCTTGCTGTGAGTTGTGTGTTAGCTCTCATACGAGCCTCGACCAAGGTATACAAAAAAAAATTAAAAAAAATCTCTTGGGCTAACCCAAGCCCCCAATGTGATTGTGCCAGAGTATGTGTCAGAACGTGAGTGGAGTGCAAATGACATGGCATGTGTGAGTGCACGTGAGAAAATGGGACACGGACCGACCCAGACGGGAATCGTGGGTCGTGCAACGGACGAGAGTGGCGAGCCTTCTGAGTGGGATAAAGTTATTCGGAAACCGCGCCGGCTCCGCGGGACTCTGCGTGCAAGATTCGGTCCATGTTTTGCAAACCACCGAAGCGCGGAGCATTGCTCGGTACATTAATGGTTCCAGGGGAGCATGCGTTGAAACGATTCGCGCCTGGTACAATACCAGAGCGCGGACGGCTAAAATGGAGGGGAACAAATGAATTGATTGAATTTGGTAAACATATACAGTAATCCCCCGTTTATCGCGTAGGTTACGTTCCAACCTCCCGGCGCTAAGTGAAAATCCGCGATGAATGGACGCCTCCCCCCAAAAAATCGACTCGTCTGGTCTGGTCGGTTTGGCAGTGATCGGGTTTTGAGGTGCCGGAGATCGACTCGTCTGGTCTGGTCGGTTTGGGACTGATCGGGTTTGAGGTGCCTGAGATCGACTCGTCTGGTCTGGTCAGGTTTGAGGTGCTGGAGATCGCCTCCTCTGGTCTGGTCGGTTTTGAGGCGCTGGGTACGAGCAGTGCTCGTCCAACGGCGGCAAACCTTTTCCCTTCCCGAAGCATATCGAGCACCTTAAACTTCTCCTGGAGCGTCAGGACCTTCCTCTGGCGCTTCGGTTCCTTGCCAGAAGCCTTAGAAGGTGCAGGGCATTTGGGCAGCATCGTAGGGCTTGGAGAAAAAAAAACTTAGAAAATATTCAAAGTTCACAAGCGAAACCTTGTCTTGTGCGTTGTGTGACTGGTTGAGCGCCACGCGTTATAATTTATTGCTTAAATAATTTATATTTTATATATTATTACCGCGATATACCGGGGGAATCCGCATAAAAAATTAGTTAGGTTCCAAGGGAAAACCCGCGATGAACCGGGGGCGCGATAGGTGAACCGCGATATAGCGGGGGATGACTGTATACCCGTGTGAGCACGTGTACGGGGCCCGACGTGCTGCGAGTATATATATATATATATATATATATATATATATATATATATATATATATATATATATATATATATATATACATACATATATATACATACATATATATATATATATATATACATACATATATATACATACATATATATATATATATATATATATATATATATATATATATATATATATATATATATATATATATATATATATCTACATCTACATACATACATGCCGAAGAAATCGAAGGAACAACACACCAAATGCTAACAACTTCCAGTACGCACGCGACGCACTCTTTTGAACCCATTTCTGAGTCTAATAATTATATCTATCTTCTTCTTCAACCCAAACCTACATCTAATAATTATATCCAATCTTTTCCCCCAATTCCTGACATAGATCCGGGCTGGCACCGCACACACCACCGCTTTTGATAAATGATCACATGCTCAATGGCGGCGGACCCACACACAGCCCCGGGGTAATTTATTAATAGCACACAGAGTTGGGCACGAACGGCACACATCTTGTTCGGGTCTGCGCATGTGTTTACCATAGCATCTTACCGTCGGTCTTCGCTGACCACAATGGCCATGGATGTCTCCCACGGACCGCGAACATCCTCCCTCACCTTCACACCGATGCAGCTACTGCCGGGCAGGGGCATGCTGTGCAGCACGGATTGCTCGGGCTGCATGGCGTGCGGACAAGCAGCACATTGACCAGCGCTAACCGCAAGTCACTGAGGTACGGCCCGGGAGTTCACTGCAGGGCAATTCATATCACAGGGTTCGGAGCGAGACGATTCAGCAGCTCAGCTATGGCTTGCCGGATATACAGTGAGGCCACTTCCGATCATGGCAGCTGGGCCGTGCGGTGGCCAGTGTCCAGTCAGAGCGCCCGATTTGGGTGACGACACATTGCTTCAGGTCGTCGCTCCCACCATGCACCACAGGATCTATAAAAGGACGGGTCGCGGGGCCGTTGGAGCGTTCCTGTCTGCTGGTGGTTTTCCGTTCCTTCTTATTGCTCATGGTTCATGGTTCCTGTCGGCTCATCCTGCTCTCTGTCTGGCCTGGGATTGACAACCCGCCCATTCGCCTGCTGACTCCGCCTTTCTCCACCACTGGCTTCTGACTCCGCCAAAAGTCCTTCCTTCATGCCTGACGGTCGTGCCCCATTCTCTGGATCAACACTGAGCTGCACGAAGTGCCTCAAAACAGGAAACGACGCGCCTGCTGTCAGGGAGGTATCGCCCAGCAGAGCATCCCCCCAAAACGTACTGGTGGCGTGGTTGGTCAATCATGCAAGGTATTGACAGACCGTTAGCCTCATCTCCTCTCCTTTTTGCTCATTATCTCTTCTTCATCAGTGTGTGTGTGTGTGTGTGTGTGTGTGTGTGTGTGTGTGTGTGTGTGTGTGTGTGTGTGTGTGTGTGTGTGTGTGTGTGTGTGTGTGTGTGTGTGTGTGTGTGTGTCCTCCATAACTACCAAACCATGAAACCTTGCAGCCAGAAACTTTGCATGCATACTTAGGGAACTCCAAGGATATGCAAAAATGAAAGCTGAGTATTGGGTAAGACTTAATCTACTTAGCGAGCACTCTACAAGAAACTTGGTAACTGAACACACCCCAGATTCATTACATCTATACCACGACTTATTTAGATGAATTTGTCCCTCAGGGGGGCCCGATTTCAACATGACAAGTGGCAAGTTAGAGGTTAGTAGGAATCGAAAGCGGGTTTTATTTTCATTATTTATTTTTCCCAAACGTGGTTAAAAACACTTTATTCACTGTGACACAAATATGGTATCAGATGTGAAAAATAACTGTTACTTAAAGCGTTACAATGATCGGTAAGTTAAGCGAAGAAGGAGTCATGTGACCTCCCAAATGCATTAATTGCTAATTATTCAAAAACCAAAAATAGTACAAACACCACCTATGCATCAATTTAGAAGTAATGCTACTAATATAACGAAATAACTCTCAAGGGTGAAAGAACAGTTTGTAGAAAAAAAAAGCTTTGCTTGTAGTTTTGTTGTTGTATATGGGGTGAGAGTCCAGAGGGAGAGGGATGGGTGGGAGGAGGCAGGGGAAAGGATGCGAGAGGGACCCGGCATGGCCCGGCAACGCTGGGTACCTTTGCTCGTAAAAACAAAACTTTAACATAAACATGCCTTTGCTGTACCACTACCAGAGCCTTAAGCTGGTCATTACGTAACACCTTTTTCTCGAGTATATCAGTTTTCACAGTAAAAAATGAAGATTTTAAAATGTATTTATAGTAATTTTCCAGCTTTTATCAGGTTTTCTTTAAGAACAAAAAAATACCTAAAATGCTGAATTTGAATGTCAAATTTAAAAGAACAAAAAAAAACAAACAAACAAACAAGGAAGAGGAGTTCTGCTGAATAAATTAGTCATGCTTTGTTGTTGTGTAGGAATGATAAAAACCTGAAATTGACAAAAATGACTTCTTCAATAAATCTAGTGGCCTATGACCTCACCACCATTAGTGGTGGTGGTGTAAAAATATCTCGGGTGTTGTTGTTACTGCATTAGAAAGTGGTGAACATGTAGAAAAAGTACCAAATTTGCTCTATAAAGTAATTTATTAGCACAAACCATTCTCACAATGATTCATACTTGATCGAGTAAAATTATTTACATTTAATGTCCATATAAGATTTCTGAATTTCCACACATAAATAAGAAAGGCTTGAAACATGTATCTTGCTGCCTTAAATGGCTGAGAATGCGAGAGAGAGGAGAGAGAGATGAGAGAGAATCTAGATACCTCCTGTGGATAGGGATCACACCACCAGCCTTGAAGATTTTCATACACCTACTTTTAATTCTGCATACAGGTATTTGAGAAAGTGTGGAGAGCCCTGCCTATTGCTTTCACACTGTAAAAAGGTTGGTATCTACTGTCACTCAATCGGTCCTTGCTGCCCCTGCTGTCTCAACTCTCCAACCACCCAAGTTCCTCCACAAGGCATACTTTCTTCCAGCAAACCTTGTCATAGTTGAACTCCCAAACTCCAGGTTTACTGCCCACCTACCCTCGTTTGATTTTTTTCCCTCCAGTTTTTGGAACTGTCTTGCAAAGATGGTTCAATTGTCTTCAAGAACATGGTGCTCCACCATCTGATATTATCTCCCATCTCTATCCACAAAATTTTTGACCACATTAACTCTACCTAAGCTAACCATCTTATTCGCAGGTTGCTGTGTGTGCGTCTGTGTGTGTATGTGTGTCTCTCTCTCTCCATTCATTCCCCTGCTTATTGCATCGGTCTATTGCCCGACTATCAGTACATTGCCTCTTTGCCCTCTATCACGTCGCTCTTACAAGACCTGAGATTTTGCACACAAAAAAAAAAAAGGAAGGAAAACTGTGGTGTTACCGGTAGAAGAACGAAGAGACAGTGAATGTAGAAACTGCTCTCTGAGCCGATCAAGAACGTCCTTCATTCTTACACGGACATCCTGCATGTCCAGCACATCACCTAGGAGATCTTCCCGAACAGTCATGCGACTGGTACGACCTAGTAAAGCAAAACATAACACATTAAAATACTACAAGATGTCAGAACTAATTAGTCACAAGAAAGAACAAATTTGTTTCTTATTCAAAGCTTTTAGTTGACATTTTAAAATTATGATTCACTTATTTTTACTCTCCAAGACAAGATCTCATGACCTGACCTCTTCTGCACAAAAATTTTGTTCTAACTGGCTCACATAAAACTTGCTCACCACCTCCCATTCCAATATTACAGTGCAACTTTCCTTCATGCTATCGATAACTCTTTTTATTGCCAGGTCACGATGTCCGTCTTCATTTGTCTCATTCTTCGTGGTTATGAACTCTGAACTTTGAAGTCCGTCACACATTAGCCGAAGCAATACAACAAGATTGTCAGTGACAGCTTAGTTTTTAATAATTGTGTAATGTGCTGCGCTTGACGATCATTGTCAATGAGTTTTTTTAACTGCATCGGCAGCAATCGTAAAAGTTAAACATGTTAAAGTTGTTGAACATAGAAGAACCAGACTTAAGCTGCTGGTGTGAGAGACTAAATCCAAAGACAAACTAGAAGGGCACTCTTTGATGTTGCAACATCACCAGAAATGCTTCCGCTCACATTATTACATCATTATACATACTCGTACCAAGTTTAATTTAAATACCTGAACCCAGATTTAAAATATTAAATAATTCTGTCTGCCAGACCATGCGTCTGATCAGGTTGAATTTAAAACATATTGTTGGGGTTCTGGAAACTGCATCCCTCCAAGGCAATGGCATCCATCATACAGTGGTCCCCAGACAGTTATTTCATTAATATACGTAGAGTTAGACCTTTCCCTCATGTCTAGTGGGTCAAACGGGACGAAGTGCGTTGTGTGGATCTCATAGTTAGGTCTGATTATATCTCGATCTTCATTTCAACTCTTTTCCTCTTATTCCGGAAATAAATCGAAGCAGGCACTGCACTCAGACGGCTGTCTGTGAAGACCACAGCCACACCCCACTATAAGAATGCGTCCTTGCGAAGGCCAGCAGAAGAATCAACCACACAACAGTGCCGCTGCAAGGATGCGGTGCCATAGGGAATAGTAGAAGCAAACAATAAACGCCAATGCTGTACAGGATGCACGCGGCACGTTCTTTTCAACCCATTTCTGCATCCATTTATATGCAATCCTTTCCTTCAATCC
>NC_140966.1:110412889-110465389 GCF_056783735.1 Eptatretus burgeri | reverse complement strand
TGTCCAATGTGAAGTTTCTTTCTCTATCATGTTTGTTGTGGGCTTTTCAATCCTTCATTGAGATAACATGAGGGACCCCGTAGCTGGGCCCCATTGCAGACTTGAACTAACATTTTAACTCGGAAAACCCATATCATGTGACAGGGTGATGGTGTTGAAATTTGTTAAAATGGAGGCACGCCTTGAAGCCCGGGATTACTGGTTTACCAGTTTTAATTATTATTAAAGGCGTTTTTATGTTCTACTGACCGATTTTGTGGCGGATCTGGAGGGAAAACTGTTGGATGAAATTCAACGAAACTTAACACCATAATAACTCACCACCTGACGTTTATACTATGAAACATTTGATGACGTAGGCAACGTGGTATGGCGGCCATATTGGATTTTATCCAAAACCTAAAAACATCTTCTTCTCCAGAAGGGACATTCGGACAGCCTCAATCTTTTGCACACATTTGCGAAGTTTCATGGGAATGTTAATTTGTTAATTTGGTTCAAATCGTTATTTAATTTATATGATTTAAAATGATGCCGATTCGCCTCATTAAATATGCAAAATATGCAAATGAGAGTTGAAAAAATTTAATGACAAATTTAGATAGCACATAAACAGGGGACTCCCAATATATTTATATTATGTCTGTATTTGACCGCAGTGAGCCCCCAACGCCCCCCAAAGTTGAAAATGACCCATTTTTGAAATGTCATAAAATGAAAACAACGCTTGGATTAAATTTAATGAAACTTATCCATTTAATAACTCTCCACGTGAAGTTTATACTTTGAAAATTTTGATGACGTACGTCACGTGGTATGGCGGCCATATTGGATTTTCACCAAAAGCTAAAAACATCTTCTCCAGAAGAGATAACCCAACAGCGTCAAGTTTTTGACCACATGTCCGATATTCCATGGGAATGTTAAGTTGTTAATTTGGTCAAAATCGTTATTTAATTTATATGATTTTACATGATGCCGATTCACCTCATTAAATATGCAAAATATGCAAATAAGAGTTGAAAAAATTTAATGACAAATTTCAATAGCACATAAACAGGGGACTCCCAATATATTTATACTATGTCTGCATTTGACCCCAGTGAGCCCCCAGCGCCCCCCAAAGTTGAAAATGACCCATTTTTGAAATGTCATAAAATGAAAACAACACTTGGATGAAATTCAATGAAACTTATCCATTTAATAACTCTCCACCTGAAGTTTATACTTTGAAAATTTTGATGACGTAGGTCACGTGGTATGGCGGCCATATTGGATTTTCTCCAAAACCTAAAAACATCTTCTTCTCCAGAAAGGATAACCCGACAGCCTCAAGCTTTTGCACAAATATCCGATATTCCATGGGAATGTTAAGTTGTTAATTTGGTCAAAATCGTTATTTGATTTATATGATTTTAAATGATGCCGATTCGCCTCATTAAATATGCAAAATATGCAAATGAGAGTTGAAAAAATTTAATGACAGATTTAGATAGGACATAAACAGGGGACTCCAAATATGTTTATAGCATGTCTGGACTTGACCCCAGTGAGGAGCCAGAGCCCCCCAAAGTTTAAATCACCCATTTTTGAAATGTCGTTAAATGAAAACAATGCTTTGATGAAATTCAATGAAACTTAACACCTTAATAACTTTCCACTTGATGTTTATACTTTAAAAATTTTGATAACGTAGGTCACGTGGTATGGTGGCCATATTGGATTTTCTCCAAAACCTAAAAACATCTTCTTCTCCAGAAGGGATAACACGACAGCCTCAAACTTTTGCACACATTTGCGAGGTTCCATTGGAATGTTAAGTTGTTAATTTCGTCGAAATCGTTGCATAATTTATATGATTAAGATGATGCCGATTCGCCTCATTAAATATGCCAAATATGCAAATGAGAGTTGATAAAATTTAATGACAGATTCTGATAGACCTTGAAGAGGGGACTCCAAATATGTTTACACTATGTCTGTAATTTACCCCAGTGAGGCCCCAGGGCCCCCCAAAGTTAAAAATCACCCATTTTTGACATGTCGTAAAATGAAAACCAAAGAAGATAGACAAAAAGTGACCACACATTCTGTAAGATATTTTAACGTTCTACAAGTTCGCCATTTACATTAATATGCAAATGTGGAGTTATTGGACTTTTTTGGGGACTTGAAAATTTGTCCAGCCTCGATTTGTCCAATGTGAAGTTTCGTTCTCTATCATGTTTGCTGTGGGCTTTTCAATCCTTCATTGATATAACATGAGGGACCCCGTAGCTGGACCCCATTGCAGACTTGAACTAACTTTTTAACTCGGAAAACCCATATCATGTGACAGGGTGATAGTGTTGAAATTTGTTAAAATGGAGGCATGCCTTGAAGCCCGGGATTACTGGTTTACCAGTTTTAATTAGGGCTTCAAGCATGGCTGAAGCTCTATTGAAATCGTTAGTATTATTATTATTATTATTAAAGGCGTTTTTTATGTTCTACTGACCGATTTTGTGGCGGATCTGGAGGGAAAACTGTTCGATGAAATTGAACGAAACTTAACAGGATAATTACTCACCACCTGAAGTTTATACTATGAAACATTTGATGACGTAGGTCACGTGGTATGGCGGCCATATTGGATTTTATCCAAAACCTAAAAACATCTTCTTCTCCAGAAGGGATAATCTGACAGCCTCAATCTTTTGCACACATTTGCTAAGTTGCTTGGGAATGTTAATTTGTTAATTTGGTTGAAATCGTTATTTAATTTATATGATTTTAAATGATGCAGATTCACCTCATTAAATATGCAAAATATGCAAATGAGAGTTGAAAAAATTTAATGACAGATTTAGATAGTACATAAACAGGGGACTCCCAATATATTTATACTATGCCTGTATTTGACCCCAGTGAGCCCCCAGCGCCCCCCAAAGTTGAAAATCACCCATTTTTGAAATGTCATAAAATAAAAACAACGCTTGGATGAAATTCAATGAAACTTATCCATTTAATAACGCTCCACCTGAAGTTTATACTTTGAAAATTTTGATGACGTAGGTCATGTGGTATGGCGGCCATATTGGATTTTCTCCAAAACCTAAAAACATCTTCTCCAGAAGGGATAACCCAACAGCCTCAATCTTTTGCACACATGTCCAATATTCAATGCGAATGTTAAGTTGTTAATTTGGTCAAAATCGTTATTTAATTTATATGATTTTAAATGCTGCCAATTCGCCTCATTAAATATGCAAAATATGCAAATGAGAGTTGAAAAAATTTAATGACAGATTTAGATAGTTCATTAACAGGGGACTCCAAATATGTTTATACCATGTCTGGACTTGACCCCAGTGAGGCCCCAGAGACCCCCAAAGTTTAAAATCACCCATTTTTGAAATGTTGTTAAATGAAAACAATGCTTTGATGAAATTCAATGAAACTTAACAACTTAATAACTCTCCACTTGCTGTTTATACTTTGAAAATTTTGATGACGTCGGTCATGTGGTATGGCAGCCATATTGGATTTTCTCCAAAACCTAAAAACATCTTCTTCTCCAGAAGGGGTAAGACGACAGCCTCAAACTTTTGCACACATTTGCGAGGTTCCATTGGAATGTTATGTTGTTAATTTCATCGAAATCGTTACATAATTTATATGATTAAAATGATGCCGATTCGCCTCATTAAATATGCCAAATATGCAAATGAGAGTTGAAAAAATTTAATGACAGATTCTGATAGGCCTTGAAGAGGGGATTCCAAATCTGTTTACACTATGTCTGTATTTTACCCCAGTGAGGCCCCAGAGCCCCCCAAAGTTGAAAATCACCCATTTTTGACATGTCGTAAAATGAAAACCAAAGAAGATAGACAAAAAGTGACCACCTATTCTGGAAGATATTTTAACGTTCTACAAGTTCGCCATTTACATTAATATGCAAATGTGGAGTTATTGGACTTTTTTGGGGACTTGAAAATTTGTCCAGCCTCGATTTGTCCAATGTGAAGTTTCTTTCTCTATCATGTATTGCTATGGGCTTTTCAATCCTTCATTGATATAACATGAGGGACCCCGTAGCTGGGTCCCATTGCAGACTTGAACTAACTTTCTAACTCGGAAAACCCATATCATGTGACAGGGTGATGGTGTTGAAATTTGTTAAAATGGAGGCACGCCTTGAAGCCCGGGATTACTGGTTTACCAGTTTTAATTTATTTTGTTTTCCTAATTTTGTCTAAATGTCCCCATGGAGAAACGAGCCACCCTATCACCATCGAAGCTTGAAGAGTGCTCACCTGAGTGGTAAACCATTCAAGCAAGCACTCCAACTAAATGGTTGAAGAAACTTTCAAAAAGAAAACGTTTAATTCGGTGAGGGAATTGCATTTGGATCTGTTTGTCGGTCTGTTTGGTTGTTTGTCCGCGCGGAACTTGTTTTTCTCCGCAACTGCCTGTCGGATTGAGAAGAAATTTTCACCAGAGGTGCGACTACTCATATTGAATGTTTTAATCATAATTATGATGTTGTAGGTCATGTGGTGTGGCAGGCATGTTAGAAGAACGGAAAAACTTTGGACCTCTGTATCTCTGACACCGGACCAAGGAAAAAATAGAAACGGCAAGTACTCCTCATGGGAAATAAGCGTAATTTTTTATGACATCATAGGACCCTTCCAGTTAGGGAATTTTAGCAAATTGTATTGACGCTCTGTGAAAACATTGCTTACCAAAATTTTTCTTCACTAACGTATTCATCTAGGTGTCTACAAACACCTATCAATTAGTGCAAACCCAAATCCTTGTGGAACATTCTGGGGAGGCAATCAAAGTTCGGGTGCTCAGAGGGCCTGCGTGAAAAAATTGGAAAATTAACTTTTGCCAATATTAACTTGTGGGATGTCTAACTCGGGGTTTTTTGGGGTGCTGAATTGATTCCAACCATTAGATTTGAGGAAAAATGAATCCCTGGCCGTAAAATATTGATATGATGCATTTTTAGATATCTCAGACTGTGTTTTGTGGTAATTTGGCTCAATTGATTCAGATTGTTCAAATTGTGCTGAAACCAGCATACAACATTTTTGAAATCACTGCTATATTGTTGGTTATACTTGTGCTCATGCTCAGTATAATTCTGTGTTAGCTGACGTTGGCTAAGAGCTTTTAGCTATAAAATTATTGTGTACCGGACTCAATAGAAGTTGAATATATTCAACGTAAACTGTTGTGGATGCAATGGTAACCAAGCACAAGGTCAAATCACTTGCAAGCCTCAGATCTGGACCCAAAGTCAATGGCGAGAAGCTGGTCATTGACTCACTGAAGCTATTGAACTGCCTCATTGTCATCAGTGAGCGTGAAGTCAAGACCAAAGAAGCTCTGCGCTTTGAGTTGATGCCAAAACCGATGTCTCTGTTTGACAAAAATCAAAAGTTGTGAAAGCCAGACAAGGCTGCCCTAGCAAGGTCCCTGAAGGCATGTGTGGCACCTGTCGAACAACCCCCCTGCACAAGCCTTGTGGTTGATGGTGGGTGGCTCCTGCACAATGTCAAGTGGGAGGCTAACCTTACTTGGAAGGATGCTGCCGAGACCTACCTCCGGTTTGTGAAGTCCATGGGGAGCCATCGCCTCCGGATAACGGTGGTCTTTGACGGATATGGCAGCTCCACCAAGGACCATGACCACTTGAGACGAACAAAGAATGCATGCTGTGACATTCAGATTCGTCTGGATCTCAAAATCATCATTGCAAGAGAAAAGTTCCTCGATAACAAGAACAACAAAGCCCAGTTCGTTCTGCTCCTTGCTGAGACATTTAGTAGCAATGGAATCAGTGTACAGCAATGCTCCGATGATGCCGACACCTCCATCGTCCGCATAGCTCCAGATGAGGCAAGAGAGTCCCCTGTCGAGGTGAGGACTGAGGACACAGACGTCATGGTTATGCTGATTCATCATGTTGCAGACCATCCGATCTTCCTCACAACAGCCAAAGAAACATCTTACGATGTCAGAAAGATCTGGGAGGCCCTCCCAGAGATATACCGGAGGTATCTCATCTTCTTGCACAGCTTCTCTGGCTGCAATACAGTGTGTTCAATTTTTGGGTTTAGCAAACCAACTTTGCTAAGCAAACTCTGCAAGACTGATGAAGCAGAGAGGGCAATGGACGTGTTTATGGACATCCGAGCTGAGAAAGGTGATATTAAAGCAGGCTGTGATCTTTTCATGCTCATGTTCCATGGGAAATCCTCCAAAGACTTGGAAGACTTGAGATTCGACATCTTCAGCAAGCGAGCTGCTACTGGGAGCATAAAACCTGAGAAACTCCCCCCGACAACAGAAGCTGCAGCACAGCACTCTCTCCGAGCTTACCTCCAGACTAGAGACTGGCTGATGCTGCAAAGTCCTTCGTTGGATGCCTGGGACTACGGATGGCAACTCACTGAGCAAGGATATGCACCAGTCCCTTCTACCGACCCCATTGCACCAGACTACCTCCTGACGTTTGCCAGCTGCAACTGTGCGGGGGACTGCAGCTCACTCAGGTGCTGCTGTAAAAAGCAAGGAGTCAAGTGTATTTCTGCTTGCGGCATCTGTCATGGTAACTCTTGCCTGAACATAAACCTGGATGACAAGAGGAGTGAGGAAGATACTGGGGAGTTTGATGAATAAGGTTGTAAAAGCTGAAGAAGCAACATTTCCATTGAGCACAGTTCTGTTAAAAATGTCAATGAAATACATTTTATATGATCAAGGAGTGTTTTTTCCTCAAATCCAATGGTTGGAATCAATTCAGCACCCCAAAAAAACCCCTAGTTAGACATCCCACAAGTCAATATTGGCAAAAGTTAATTTTCCAATTTTTTCACGCAGGCCCTCTGAGCACCCGAACTTTGATTGGCTCCCCAGAATGTTCCACAAGGATTTGGGTTTGCACTAATTGATAGCTGTTCGTAGACACCTCGATGAATACTTTAGTGAAGAAATCTTTTGGTAAGCAATTTTTTCACAGATGGTCAATACAATTTGCTAAAATTCCATAACTATTCGTTATGATATCATGATTGCATATGAAGAATGCGACATAAAATCAGCATGAAAATTTTTGAGGGTCATTTCGAGATAAAAAATTTACAAATTTCCCTGAAAATATCTGCTGCTCTTCCTCCACTCCAATTGGTTCATCTGACCACATGCTTGTCAGAGTAGACATCTCTGGCTGATATCAGAGAACCACCTCAGCGACGTCGAGTCTGACATTTCACTCAGGCCGACTGGCAGGTTCTCCAAGCAGCCATCAAACTTACAGACTGGTCTCCCATCGTTACTTTCTCCAACATCAACTCATCCTGGGAATTCTTTCAAAGAAACTTGCTCTCCCTCATGCACAGATTTATCCCCTCTCATCTTCAGTTGTCCTTCCCTTCCTCCCACCCATGGTTCACTGTAGCTTGTGGCGAGGCAGTTGTCCTGAAACAACGTGCCTTTGCCTCATGGAAAGCAAAGCCAACTGAGGGTAATCTCAGTTCCTTCCATAAAGCTCGGAACAAGTGTGTATCTACCCTCAGGAGAGCCAGAAAACAACATGTTTGTAATCTTAAGTCTGAGCTTTCAAACCTCTTTCCCTCCTCCAAATCCTGGTGGTGTCTAATCAAATCTGTTTTTGGTGAATGTTCCCCCTCCATCTCCTCCCTTACCTCAAATGGCTGCACTGCTGATACTGCACGTGAAAAGGCTGAATGCCTAAACTCAGCGTTTGCATCAAAATCTTGTGACCGAAACCCATCGCTTTCTGAAACCACCTTTACCAGTCGCACTCAACTGTCTCTGGACTCTGTGTCCTTTCTCCTCACAAGGTGGAGAGCTTGCTGTCAAACCTCGACTCAGATTCTGCAACTGGTCCAGAGGGCATCAACCCAGGTGTCCTAAAAACCTTCTCATCTGCTCTTGCTCACCCTCCCTCTGTTCTATTCACCCTCTCATTTTCTCAAGGTCATCCGCCATCTGCTTGGAAATCAGCAAACATTATTGCCCTGCATAAAAAAGGTGCAAAAACAGATTCCTGCCACAACAGACCAATCAGCCTTCTCCCAATCATCAGCAAGGTTATGGAATCCATTTTCGCTTCAGAGATTAAATCCGTCTTCTTCTCCAATGGCTTGATTTCTGATCATCAATTTGGTTTCAGACCAGGTCACTCTACCCTGGATATACTGCTTCTACTTTTCCAACAATGGATGGAGGTCCTCAATGCCGGACATGGAATCAGAGCCATATCCCGAGACACATCACGTGCTTATGACACGGTCTGGCACCCTGCGCTGCTCACCAAACTCTTTTCCTGTGGTATCCAAGGCCATCTTCACTCATGGCTCCCAGACTTGCTCTCCTGTCGCAGCCAAAGTGTGGCCATAAATGGAGTTCTTTCATCCCCTCTTCCTGTGCAGGCTGGAGTTCCTCAAGGCAGCGTTCTGGGCCCTGTTCTTTTTCTGGTTTTCATAAATGATCTGTCCGACTCTCTGGAAAATCCTCTATCTCTTTGCTGATGACTGCGCCCTCAGCCGTACCATGTCATCCCTCAAATCGGCAAGCAGCAGCTTATACGCTCACTGCAGATCTGCATAAAATCACAACTGGTCCAACACGTGGAACATGTCTTTCAATCCGGACAAATCTCACACACTCATGATGTCTCTCCGAAAGGACCGTTTAGAACCACCCCCCCCCCCAATCCACTTTTTCTACAATCCTCTGGAAGAAGTCCTTTCTTTCAAGCTTCTGGGTCTCACTATCTGCCATGATCTTTCCTGGGAAAGCCACACTTCCAACCTCGCCTCCAAAGCCAGTCGCCGCCTGGGAATTCTCTGTCGTGCAAAGTCCTTCCTCGGCCCACCTGAGATCCTGACCACTTACAAAGCTTTCATCCGCAGCCTTATGGAGTATTGCTCTCCACTCTGGGCTCGTTTTCCCGCCTCACACCTTTCTCGCCTTCACTCTGTGGAAACCAAGGCATTTCGGATCATTGGCATCTCCCATGATGAGGCTGAGTCTTTGGGCCTCTCATTCTCTCTCCACAGGCAGGTGGTGGTCTTTCTGTCTTCTACCATCTCCTCTCCAGTCTCACCCCCCCCCCCGCTCTGTCTGCGATTTGTCCCCACCATATTTCCGCAGGGCGCTCAAGGTCCGCCAACAACCCCCTTCTGGTAAAACTACCAAAATTACGTATCACTGCTCACCTTCACTCTTTCATTCCTCTTTTTCCCCGCTTTTGGAATAAACTCCCTCACTCCATTCAATCCCATTCTTCCCACCAGGTCTTCAAAACAGCTGTTCACCACACCTCTTATCATCCCCCATCCAAATCCTTGATCTTTTCTACCCCTGTTAATCCACCCCAAGCCCACATCCTCAAATTCCCTGCTTTCCTTCCTGAAAGTCCCTGTAATGTCAATCTTGTATTCCCCATGTTCACCGCCCCATCCCTCTCCCTTCCACAGATCCCCGAATGTCTCTGTTCCCCACTGTTTTGTCCTTCCCACTCCCGCCCCTCTTGCCTCATGCCCACCCCCTTGCTGTGCGTTGTGTGTTACCTCTCATATGAGCCTCGACAAGGTCAACAAAAAAAACCTCTCAGGACCAGAGTATAATTCAGACATCAGATCGACCAGTTTTTGTGGCACCCCACGAAGACAAAAAATCTTCCAGAGGGCATCCCGATTCACTGAATTGAATGCTTTACAGAGGTCAACATAGGCGCAAGCAGCCTCTGCCAAAAGTCTCACCTGCGTACGGTGAGGACTCGAAGAGCAAGGATACGGTCAATCGTTGACCTCTTTAGTGTAAAGCCTGACTGCTCTGGACGCTGGTGCTCAAGCAGATGGTGGCGAACCCCATCAATAATTATCCGAGCAAAGACCTTGCCCGGCACTGAGAACAGTGTCAACCCTCGGTAGTTGTTGCAGTCTTGGCGATCACCCTTCCCTTTCTAGAAAGGGACAGCAAGGCCCCTCTTCCAGTCAGTTGGGATGACGCCTGTGTTCCAGGCAGAGCACAGAACTGCATGCAACGACATGAGTGCAGCATTTCCACAAGCCTTGAGAAGTTCAGCATGGATGCCACAGATCCCTGGAGCTTGACCCAATTTCAACTGGTTCACCACAGCCCGTGTTTCCACAAGCGAAGGTGGACCACAGATGATTGGAGGGTCAGCAACAAGCATTTTAACAGCCCTGACGTCCAACTCGACAGCTGGTAGATCAGCCTGGTACAACCGCTCAAAGTAACTGGCCCAGTGGACCTTCACTTCAGACTCCTCTGTCAAGAGCCCACCACCATCTCCTCTAACTGTAGTACACCGAGGGACAGGCTTGGTCGATCGCAATGCGCAAATTCTCCTGTAAGCAGGACGAGAATCACCTGACCACAGGTGATGCTCTACCCCCTCACAGATTCCTCACACATAGGCCTCCTTGTCCACACTTAGCGCACGTACAATTTTACGTCTCAGCTCCTTGGACAGCTCAGCTCTGCCATTTAGCCTGGCCCTGCGACTCTGGTCAATGGTATGCAGTGTCCCTTGAGAGCAAAAAATTCTTCTTCACCCTCTGGTGAGTTCCAAGACATCTACCGGCAACAATCCACAACTCTTAAGGATCTCCCAAAGCACCCAGATCCCCCAAATCTCCACTCAGCCAGTTCGCAAACTCCTCAGCTACCCTGTTATCCTTGAGCTTGCCAACATCCAGCCTCGGCTGGGATGGTACCATTCTCCTGGATTTAGGGTGCAACTTAAGAGTTGTTACAAGAAGCCGGTGGTCAGTATTGAGGAACTGAGCACTCCGGTGGACCCTGCAGTTCTGGATCATCCTCCAGCGATCACCAGTGAGCACATGGTCAATCTCCTTTGCCACACCACCAGCGTTGGAATACCAAGTCCTGCGAAGAGCTTGTGGGCACTGAAACCATGAACCAGCCACCCTAAGTCCATGACTTCTTGCAAAGTAAAGGAACTTAGTGCTATTCTGGTTCACAGTTCCAGACCCATGGGGACCAACACGCGTCACATAACCATCCCTATCAGTTTCAGTCGATGCATTGAAATCCCCCAAGACTAGAAGTGTATCTCACTTGGGGCATTGATCAACCACAGACTCGAGCGTGGCATAGAATGCTTCCTTCACGGTCAGATCACTCGCCTCAGTTGGAGCATACACAGAGGCCAGGGAAATGACACCCAAGGAGTGACAAATCCTTAGTCTCATAATACTGTTGCGAATTCGCGCCCGCCGGCGTGCGAGCGGCCACGTAACTCGAATCGCGGCACGTCGCCCACCGGACGGACAATTCCGTCGTGACCCTCTCGGACTAACGCCGGGAACTAGTCACGGGTGGGCCTTTCGGCCTCACCACGATCGTGCCAATCGGCCCCCCGCGTGGGATAGGGTTGTTCGCCAAATTCGACCTACCTAAGTACCCACACGGAGGGTAGACCGGGCGATCGCACCTCGCCGCAGGTCGACTTCGGACACGGGCCACTTTAAGCGACCCGTTCCGTACTATCGAGATAACCGAGCGGTGTTATCGTCAACCTCGACGGTTCCGATTAATTATTGGGCGTATTTAGCCCAAGACCAACCCTTTACGTGAAGTAAGATGGAGATTCAATTAAAGAAAAGACGAAGCGAAACGGGAAAAACAGTTCAACATAATTCACATTTATTCCGCGGCAAACGGAAAGCACACATATACAATTACAACAATTATGCACCAAAAACAAACAAAAACACAACAATTATGCACCAAAAGCAATTGCAACAAAAGCAACACAA
The DNA here is from genome assembly GCF_056783735.1 of Eptatretus burgeri. Lineage (NCBI taxonomy): Eukaryota > Metazoa > Chordata > Myxini > Myxiniformes > Myxinidae > Eptatretus > Eptatretus burgeri. The sequence goes on along the minus strand of NC_140966.1, from coordinate 110,453,555 downwards.
TGCAGATCTACTACCGACTACCCGAGCACACGGCAACACTTACACAGTTTTACTTTACAGACGGCGCCGACAACACATATACTCAAATTCAAAAGAAAAGGGCCACCCTCGAATACAAGGGGGCAGACGTGGGCTGTGGGCGCGAGACCGCGTAGAGCCTACCCGGCTTGTGATGAGCCGCAAAATGGCGGCGGCGCCCCGACTCCGCGCTCCTCCGCGGGCCTCGCTGGCACTGCCTGGAATGGGGTGGGAACGGGGCCCCCTTTTCGCACTATCTCAGCGCGGGGGGGAAACAGAGGGGGGTTGTTGATGCTCTGGGGAAAGAGGACAGCGGGCTTGCTTGGGTCCCGCGACGAGCGATTCCACTGCGACCTCGACCGCGTTCCCGGCTTCTCCTCTCTGCGGCTCCCCGACAGACCGACTCTCCTCCAGACCCGTCTTGACTGCAGCTGCCACTCTTCGCCGCCGCCACAACTCGCCCGAGCCCGAAACAGAAACTCTCTCGAACTCGAGCCCGAAACAGAAACTCTTCTCCAACTCGAGCCCGAAACAGAAACTCTTTCCAACTCGAGGCCGAAACAGAAACTCTTTCCAACTCGAGGCCGAAACAGAAACTCTTACTAACTCGAGCCCGAAACAGAAACTCTTTCCAACTCGAGCCTGAAACAGAAACTCTTTCCAACTCGAGCCCGAAACAGAAACTCTTTCCAACTCGAGCCCGAAACAGAAACTCTTACTCTCTCCACTCAATTCGACCCGCGCTCGGCGCTTTATAGTCAGAAGGAGAAACCATATGCAGATTTTCGGATCAGGATCGGCTCGGGGGCGGAGCCACGCTCGCCCATTGGACGGAGGAAAAGTGGGCGTGAATCATTCCTGATCCTCGAATTTGCATATATCGATTCTACTCCGATGCGCCTGGAGGCGGGGCCAAATCGCCCCGCGCTCGCTGATAGGACGGAACAGAAGTGGGCGTGATTCATTCTTGATCCGACTTCTCGGAAAGGCCGCTTTTTGCACCCGCTGCTCGGCACGCGCCCTGAACGAGTTCAGGATCGGTGCCCACAAGCGGTGCGGGAAAGGCCGCAGAAGGAGAGGTGAAGGTGGTGGAGGGTTTATTGTGGCAGTGATGGCCATGGCGACGCTTGGAATGGCGGTGATGCGATGGTTGCGAGAGCGAGTTGTGACGGTAAAGGTCGTGGCTGTTGGCGTTGTTGTTGTTGTGAAACGGCGTTGCGGTTGGTGGTTGTTGTATGATGGCGCTTGAGATGTGGTTGGCTCAAAATACAGATAGAACAGAAAAACGGCTATCTTAAAGGGTCACAGCCCGAATGAATGACATTTATTCCCTCTAAACAACGGGTTTGGGCTAACTACACATGTACTTACAGAGATATCTCACCTACGGGACCTGAATGGTGGTTTGCGAATTTCCTCAACCACAACAATACATTAGTTGACCGGTGTTACCTCAATTATCATTGGAGTCAGCTTATTGGACACAGCCGCAGCAACTCCTTGGGCATGGTAACCATCAGAGCAACCAGACCAATAGTAGGTGTAACCACCCACCATGATCTCACCGCAATCCGGTCTCCGAACCTCAGAGAGTGCTGCAATACCGATGTCCAAACGCTTGAGCTCAGATGATAACAGAGACAGGTGATCATCCTCTCTTAGGGAAAGGACATTCCAGGCACCCACCCGAAGGGACCCCCTCAGGTTCACCCAAGGAGACCCCGTCTGGTGGATGACATCTCAGCACCACTCCGACACACTCTCCCGCAATCTGACCCGGGAATGTTACCCCATGGTTTCCGTCCTGTCATCAAAGATTGGGGGTTCCGAAGGCTTTGCCCCAATCCCATCATCCGGTGAGCTGCCTTATGAAGGGAACCTGTACAGGAGGTACTCCCATGGAGTGGGTTTTCAGATTTTTTTTAATGCTTCTGGAATGTTTTGCGGAATGAAGGGTTTTACGGTGGCCGGAGTGCAAATCCTGCCACCAACCTCCTAATAAGCAGCAACCCAACTGCAGGACGACGTCCGCAGACACAGTTGGGCACGAGATATGGATGGCCGTTGGCTCACAAGGAGCTCCTCCGCCCTTTGACAGATTTTGTTTTTAATCCTGCTGGGTGTGCACATCCAAACACCCTCCTCACCAGGAAACCTGGTGGGGGATACGGTTTAGTCGCCGACAACCCGACCATGGAACAGGTTAGTACAAGTTTACATGATACCTGTAGCAAGTCACAGATTTGATCTGACCTGACAATCAAGGTCAGATGTCCATTCAAAGTGGGGTTGCATCAAAGTGGGACGTCATGGTACCTGGTCATCACTGCCAGCAGTTATAAAGTGGCAATTTTAATTGTCTCTAATTAATTAAATACTAATTATGTCACTGATTAATTAAATACAACACCAGTGCACCAACACCACACAAAATACATCCCACGAAAAAGTCAGAGCAAAGGTCTGCAATCTGATTGCTCTTTTTCTTGTTTTTTTTTTATATGGATCTATCCATGCTGAAAATATGGGTCATGCAATGAATGATCGTACACAAAGGAGAAATGTGATGTGAAATAAAATTGCACATTTTCCGCGAGGGAACCATCACACGACGCACCGCCCGAGGCATTTGCACGGCCAAATGCAGGTGAATGGGCCTTCAGCTTTGTTAAAGTTTATTGATATTGTTACAGCCACGGGTACCAAATGCATTATGAGGGGGTCAATCCCCGTTTCTCCCCAGAAGAGCCGGACCTGGGGGCACCGCTCACAATTAACTTTGTGGTATGGTGGGTTGCCTTAGAACCATAAACGCCAATCAGTTAACCACGAGTTCCAGTGTACACCGTCTAATTTGCCATTTAACTAGAGATCACGTGGTTTCCTGAACGGGGAGCGCGCCCTTGGCGATGCACCAATCTTATCTTGATTAGATCTTAAGTAGGGCGGCCGAGCGATTACCGCTGGTGCATGCCGACTATGACAGGTTTACTAGTTTGGGAACTACCTCCAATCTATCTAGGTTTGGACAATGCTGGATCAATGGAAAGAAAGGACGAGCGCGGATAGGTTGAAACGTCAAGGAATTTATTAATAAGGAAAAAAATAAACAGAAGAACTTTATATTTCCTTGTGGTGAAAATAGGTAAATTCAAATCAATCAAAATAATTTCAAACAAGGAAAGAATTAAACAGACAATGATAGAAAAATAGACAAAGAAAAGATGCTTATCACTATGAACTTGACAATTAAACACGAGACAAGGGGATCCCCAGATCATTCTGGGGGGGAAGAAATCCGGTCTCGGCTTACCAAGGTAGAAGTCGTCGTGCATGAAATAAAATGTCCCAAAATGTGTGAGCGTGCCTTGGTCCACTGCCAGTGCCCTGTCTCGCCGTATACCCACCTGCAATCGGGCTCGAACACCAATCGGCGTCACGACATCACCTCCAGGAACCAGGGACGCCAAGAATCAGGTATGAGCAGAACCAGCAGGAACGGTCCAACCATCACCCACCGTCAGGAGCCATCAGGAGCCACAACCAACGGACAGCTGTAAGGAGCTGTACGGCGCTGTAAGAAGCTGTAAGGCGCTGTGAGGCACTGTGAGGAGTTGTAACTAGCTGTCACCAACTGTCACCAGCAGTCAGAGCTGTAAGGCTGTCACCAACTCACCAACCATCTGACTGGAACAACTGACTGGAGCTGAAAATAACCGTCACCCAGCTGTGACAAAAACTGTCACAAAAACTGTCAGAGCTGTAAAGCTGTAAGACTGTCACCAAAACTCTCAGGAAAACGGTCATCCCGTCCTTGTTTTAGGCGACCAGTCTGGACGGAGCCTCGAGCCTCAAGCAGACTTCAGCCAGATCCACCTTGCCTATTGGAGCATCGTTGCACGTGACCAACCGTCAACCTCGCGATCATTCCTTCCTCGTTCAGCCCGATACGAACAAGAGCCAGCCAGCATTGAAAGAGCTGCCAAACGGGGTGTCAAAAGTCGATGGAAAAAGGTGGACGTCAGCGTCGGTGAAAGAGGTGGGTGTCGAACGTCAATGAAAGATTGGTGGGTGAGGTAAATGATCCACATCCATATTGGACCGTCAGAATAACTGCTCAGGAAAAGCCCGCGGTGTGCTTCATCAAATGTCCTGTAAGTCCAAAGTGTAAATAAATCGTGCACCTCCAAGCCAATGTGTCCTGATTGGCATTCGATGATATGAGTGAGGAAAGTGAAAAAAACATTATCATTAAGAAATCAATGCAGCCAGTTCTAAGTCAAGGTATTGTTGAGCAGGCCAAAAACAATGGCAAATACGACCCCTTCTCGGGACCACGAGGTGACCAAGGAGAATAAGACCTTGATAAAGGATATAATTAAAGAAGGCAGCTAATTCCCTTCAAAAGGGGTGTTTAAAGTAACCTAAACACCCAATTTTCATTCTTGTACTACCTTGGAGTTCCGTTAGTATGCATGCAAAGTTTGGGACTGCTAGGTTTCATGGTTTTGGTTATGGAGGAGACGGACAGACTGACCGACTTACGCACACTGATATTTATTAGTATAGATACAATATTACAGGTATTTAGTCACATAATTAATATGCAATAATTGGTTGAATAATTATTCCGCATGTCTACTTGTGGTTCTGACGTAAAAATTCAGTGTTATCGAATAAGACATTGAAGAAGTGTGTTAAAGGGCATGATGATTAGATGGCCACTCAACATGAAAGCAAATGTCAAAATGCAAAACGGGGGTCATTTTGATGATGTCATTGAACCATCTTCCCCCGTGGGATTCTGGGTAATTTTGGTGCGTGACGTCTCTCGAAACTCTCTGTCTCTAATCTCTAATGTCTCAAATGTGTGTGATGTCTCCAATCTGTACTCTAAACTCTCAAAACTGGTTGTGGTGAGCAACCTGCCACCTCAACCCACAAACAGGGATAATCTGGTGGGCTACTATACTTATGGACAAGGACTCATACAGGAAGAGGTCAGGACACATAAAAGGAAAGAAAGATAGAAGATAGAGGTGCAGATGGGATAAGGCCTTCTCTGTCGTCGGCATTGTGGGCTCGCACCGGTCGGACATACTGCGCTGAAAACACATGCATGCACACAAACGCGCGCATGCACAATGTGTCGTGAGAGTATAGCTCCCGGGTTTGGGCAAGCAGAGCCAACAAGCGGTGGCCTGCAGCATCTGTGGCATGGCAAGACCGCTCCCCGCTTCTTTTGTGTGCTTTGCAGCTCTGTTGCTGCCCTCTCTACACCAAATACACATGGCTGCTCCCTTCCAAAAAAAATGAAGCTCATGGGATAAATGGACAGCGAAGGTCCTTGCTGCACAGGGCCCAAAGTGCAACTTCTTTCTGGTAACAAACTGGATCTCAACACAAACCAGACTTGCTTGGGGACACGAGATAAAAGGAACATAACAAAAGTAAAATAAAGGAAAGTTTGGGAGGTTGAGTGGGGACCTTCTCTATTCGTGATGTAATGTGCAGCATGACTGAGTGTGGAGATGAGGCGGGAAAGAGAGATGAGCTCTTTGTGACACATGATTGCTACCGCATACAGTGAGTGTTGTGGAGGCTCCTGTAGCATGACCCACAGGCAACTCGCCAGCTCCAAGCGCAACGCATATATGTGGTCGGTAACTCGCTCACCTCTCGCATGTGTCTCTGTCTCTGTCTCTGTCTTTGCATATATCACATATGGATCAGGTCGTCACTGTACTTACCCATTTGACAGTACCAACAGCCACGTGGTTCCGCCAACACAACTCGAGCTCCGCCTTTTCAGACACCATTACAAATGACGATGAGGCAGGGAAATGAAATAAAAGCAGAATAAGGGAAGCAGAAGAAGTACAAGAATAAGAAGAATATCAAGAAGAAGAGGAAGAACAACATATGGGCGAACAGGGAGACAAGGGTCTTGCTGCACAAACAATCCTGGCAGAGATAATTGGGGTATTACGAAATGTCTTATTCTCATGATATTGTTACGAATTTTGGCTCGTCCGGCGTGCGATCGGCCACGTAACTCGAATCGCGACGCGTCGCCCACCGGAACGGACAATTTAGTCGTGACCCTCCTGGAACTACCGCCAGGAGCCAATCATGGGTGGGGGTTTAACCTCACCACGATCGTGCCAACTGCCCACCCGTGCAGGATAGGGTTGCTCGCCAAATTCGACCTACCTAAGTACCTGCGCGAGTGGTCGAACGGGCGATCGTACCTCGCCGCAGGTCGACTTCGGACACGAACTGCTTAAGCGGATTGTTCCGTGCTGCAGGGATAACCGAGCGGAGTTATCGTCGACCTCGACGGTTCAGATTACTTATCGGGTGTTTCAACCCACTACCAATCCCTTACGTGATGCAAGATGGAACTTTCAACGGAGGAAAGGACGCAACGAAACAGGAAAACAGTTCAACAAGCAAGCACCTTTATTTCACACACACAACACATGCACGTAAGGCAGTAATGCAATGTGCAGCAAAAGCAAAATGTGCAGGGAGGTAGATGGGGTCCGTGGACCAAATATGCGCGGAACCTGGAGGAGCGGCCAGGTCCACAAGACCGAAAAGGTCTTACCCGCGTTCTCGTAACGCGATGACGGGCAAGCCGCAATATCAGTGCAGCTGCGCCCCGATTCCGTGCCCCTGGCGTGGTCGGTGAGCCCTCTCCGGCGTGCTCCGCGCAAGCACGGTTTGGTCGGCACCACGGTTAGGGTGGGGAATGAACGGGGCCACCGGCACTATCTCAGCGCGGATGGGTGGGGGGGGGGAATTGTTGATGCTCAGGGTCGAGCGAGGGGAATGGCTGGCTGGCTTGGTCGCTTGTGAAAGCGAAGGTGGCTCGAGTCCAGCGATGAGACGACACCAACCACGGGAAAAGTGACCCCCACACTACAACAACCAGTTCCACAGAGACTCGCGTCTTTTATAGACCGGGGGAGGAGCCTGTATGCAGATTTTAGGATCAAAACGCGATTGGAGGTGGGGCCACGCCACCCTCTGTTCAGCCATTGGTGTGGCAAAAAGGGGCGTGAGCCTCTTTTGATCCGAATTTCTCTCCCATAAGGAATCCACATTCATCGCGCTTGGAGGCGGGGCCACACCGCCTGACGCTCGCCCATTGGACGGAGGAAAAGGGGCGTGAACCTCCCCTGATCCGAATTTCTCTCCCGTAGGGAATCCACATTCATCGCGCTTGGAGGCGGGGCCAGACCGCCCGACACTCGCCCATTGGACAGAGGAAAAGTGGCGTGAACCTCCCCTGATCTGAATTTCTCTCCCGTAAGGAATCCACATTCATCGCGCTTGGAGGCGGGGCCACACCGCCCGACGCTCGCCCATTGGACAGAGGAAAAGGGGCGTGAACCTCCCCTGATCCGAATTTCTCTCCCGTAAGGAATCCACATTCATCGCGCTTGGAGGCGGGGCCACACTGCCCAACGCTCGCCCATTGGACGGAGGAAAAGGGGCGTGAACCTCCCCTGATCCGAATTTCTCTCCCGTAAAGGCATCCATTGCACTCGCGGCTTGCTGCGTTCGGCAGCAATCACCAAACGGCTTCGGACAGTCCGACATTCGGTGTTAACTGGTGGTGGGGTCGATGGTTGTGGAAGGAGAAAGGCAAAGGTGGTGGGGGGTTTGCTGTGGTGGTTTGGTGGTTGGCGGGCGTCGTTTGGGAATGGCGGTGAAGCGATGTTTGCGGGATGGAGTTGTGGAGGTAAAGAGGCGAAGGTGGTGTTTGAGTTGTTGGTGGCTTAATGGTCCAAAATAACGATACAGAAAGAAAAATGGCTAACTCAAAGCGTCGCAGCCCAGATGAATCACACATACTCCCTCTAAACAACAGGTGTGGGCTAACTACACATGAACTTATCGATATATCTCACCTGAGGACCCTTTATGGTGTATTGCGAATTTCCACAGCCGTAACAATATAACTCGCCAAAATAAAATGGCACTCGGTAGAGCACATATATATGCGTCAGGCTAAACAGTTTACGTTTTGTATCCTACCGATAGTCTGGACCTGGATCCAGACCTAAACGAAAATCTAATCAGCTTGTTGTCATCACCAACCCAAGTCATCCACCAAGTTTTGTCATAACTCATCCACAACTTCAAATATCATGCCATATATCATTTTGGAACTAATCTCTCAATGGTGAAGAATCACTTTTTTTTTAATCCTGATATTCGAATCCAGATCTTCACGAAAATCTAATCAATTCATACACCCAACCTGACCACAAAATTTTGTTTGAATCCAACCACAATTTTCTGAGATATCCTGCTCACAGACAAACAAACAGATAAAGAGACAGGCAAACAGACACAGGTGAGAACATAACCACCGTCCATAACCACCGAGAAATAATTGAGGACGTGTTCAACATCAGGTTTTTTGACAACTATAATGGCCGCCAGTCGGCCATCTTGGATCTGATCTCGAAAACAAATGATGTGCTTATGTCAACCATCATCCGTTATCTGTGTGCCAAGTTCGAACAAGATCGGTAAATGCACGTCCAAGAAATGGTTGTTCGACACCATGTTTCTTTACAACTAAAACGACCCCCAGTCGGCAATCTTGGATCTGATGTCGAAATAACATGAGAAGCAAATGTAAGCCATCATTCGTTATCCGTGTGCCAAGATTGAACGACATTGGTAAATGCACGTCCGAAAAATGGTTGAGGACGTCGTCGACGCCGGGTTTTTTGTTTTTACAACGAAAATGGCCGCCAATCGGCCATCTTTGATCACGTTGCGAAACAAAATGACGTAAGTATGCATACCATCATGTGATGTTTTTGTGCAAAGTATGAATAAAATCGGTCAATATATGTCTGAGATATGGTTGCGGACGCACGCACGCAATGCACGCAAGGACACGAACATCGAGACCAAATCCATAAGCCCCGGTTTCAGACTAAGTCCAACGGGGGCAAATAATGCAGACGGTCTCAGAAAGTTTTTTTTTCAAAAACAGCCATGCCAAAACTACAGCATCTTACTGTCGTATCAACTTCATATTGTGGTGCATCAACATCTCAAAGGTTTTTATTTTTGTTATGATCCTGCATAAATGCTGTTTCATACCAGATCTCCAAATCCGAATAGCACAACAAACAGTGATCAGACATATCTGTGACATTGATGCACTCTTCGTGCACAATTCCACGAACCTTTTCCCTTTTTAGCCATGTGACGGACGTGAAGAGTAACTGCCGTGCTGCCATAGGAACCATCTGCGAGGAAGACGAGTTGGCGCCCACTCAGCATGCAAAGCCGAAAGGCGCGATGCCACAAAGCTGCCATATCAATCCAATGATGTTGTGACACAAAGCACCTGTGTGTACAGATCGATTCTGCAAAATATGAAACTGGGATGTGAAAAACTGATATTCAATTCACATGACCAGAAATACAATTTTTTTGCATGCAGACTACAAAATCAAGGCTCGTGGACCTGCTTGGGTTGGGGTGACCTGGAAGGAGGAGCACTTGGGTTGGGGTGGAGGGTTAATGAGGGTAGAAAAGATCATGATTTTGGATTGGGGATGATCTGAGATGGTGGGAAACAGCTGTCTTTAAGACCTGGAGGGAGGAATGACATTTAAGAGCATGTGTGGAACCAACTTACACACAGGAGAATGTGAAAGTTGGTTCCACAGGTGGGGAAAAAAAAGAGGAACGAATTAGTGGAGATGAGCAGTGATCCTGGATTTAGGTAATTTCACCAGATGGGGGTTCATGGTGGACAATGTGTGCACTACAGAATATGTATGTGTGTGTGTGTGTGTGTGTGGGGGGGGGGAGGGGGGTGGATGTGGAAGACAGGCAGAGGGTGCAAGTATAGAAAGGAGGTGGTGGAAGACAAAGGGACCACCGACCTCCAGGAAAGAGATAGGCCCAAAGATAATCTCAGCTTCAGCGCGAGAGATTCAAATGATCTTGATGGCCTTGGTTTCCGCGGCATCAAGCTGATCAAGGTGTGCGCAGGCGAGCTCGCCCAAAGGGGAGAGCAGCACTCCATCAAGCTGTGGATGAATGTCTTGTAGGTGGATAAGAGTTCAAGTGTGGCAAGGAATGACTTTTGTAAGATGGAGTATGCTCAGTCAGTGACTGGTTTTCAAGGTCAACTTTGAAACGTGGTCTGCCTAAGAAAGATCATTGCTGATGTCAGACATTAGATCAATGGCCATGATATCACGTCTGACATTTAGTGCTTCCATCCATTGCTCGGTGAGTAGAAGCAGCATGTCCAAGGTGGAGTGACTTGGTCTGAACCCGAACTAATGATATGAGGTGAGGCTGTTGGAGAAAATGAAGGATTTCACATCAACTGGGATGATGGATTACATGACCTTGCTGATGATTGGAACCAAGCTGATAGTTTTGTAGTTAAGCGGATCAGTTTTTGTACCTTTTTTGTGCAGGGCAGTAATGTTTGCTGATTTCCAAGTATATAGAAGATGAACTTGAGCAAATGAGAGGGTGAATAAAACAGAGAGAGGGTGAGCAAGAGCAGAGGAGCAGGTTTTTAGGACACGTGGTCTGATGCCGTCTGAACTGGTTGCAGAATCAGTCGAGGTTTGAAAGCAAGCTCTCCATCTTGTCAGGAGAAAAAGACACAGAGTTCAGGGACAGTTGTGTGCGACTGGGTAAGGTGAGTACAGAAAGCGATGGGTTTTAGACACTAGATTTAAATGCAAACACCGAGTTTAGGCCTTCAGCCTTTTCACGTGTCAGCTGTGCGGTCATTTGAGGTAAGGAAGGGGATGAAGGGGGAACATACACCAGAAACGGACTTAACTAGAAGGGCACTCAGTGGAGCGCATACCTCCACCACGTAATGCCTGATCCACAAGAACATATCGGGCCCAATACATTTTTTAAATATCATGCTGTAGAGTACTATATCATTTTTGGCCCAATCTCTCAATGGTGAAGAATAACTTTAAAAAAAAATCAATCATTCTCGAATCCAGATCCGGATTCAGATCTTCACAAAAATCAAATCAATCCGTCCTTGCCACACTGCCAACCTGTCCACCAAGTTTCGTCCAAATCCGTCAACAACGTTTTGAGATATCGTGCTATACATAATTTTTGGCCCTATCTCTCAATAGTGAAGAATCACTGAAAAAAATTATCAGATCGGGATCCGGATCTTCACCAAAATTGAATCAGTTGTTCCTTGTCACAAACCCAACATGTCCGCCAAGTTTCATCCGAATCCATCTTCAACTTTTTGAGATATCGTGCTATACATAGTTTTTGGCCCTATCTCTCAATAGTGAAGAATCACTTAAAAAAAATTCTCGCAGTCTGATTCGTATCCAGATCTGGATCTTCCCCAAAATTGAATCAGTTCATCGTTGTCACACACGAAACCTGTCCACAAAATTTCATCCATATCCGTTCACAACTTTTTGAGATATCCTGTACACAGACAAATAGTGGGGCAGCATAGCTAACCTAATGTGCATTAAGTGATAAAGCACCAAATTTGGCACACTTGTAGAAAGACATATTATGAAGCGATTTGGATATTTGGCCACCACAGATTTAGCCTCTGAGGGCCGTGGCACCCATTTTACAAAATGGCGGCAAGGTGACATTAAAATGGCTACCAGAGGAATTAGAATGGCTAGGGCTTCTACATTTGTGGAATGATTTCATCGTTTATGGGGTCTATGGATGCGCCTCACCGAGTACTACAAACGTATGGAGCAGATTTTCAAAATTCGAAATTGTGAAGGGGTGGTGGGGGGGGAACCTTTTTTTGGGAAATAATTAAAATTTTGTACAATATGCTCGTATAGTCGTAACATGGACTCTAATATATTTATTTGTCATTGCAGGTTGGTGATGGTGGTCGTCGCTTAATAGCAGCCATGTCCAAGAGCTTCAAGTTGGTCGACCCAGAGCGACCTGTCTCAACGTCGTCACATCCACCAACAACGAACTGGAAGAGACACTGACTCGTCCCTCACAGTCCAAGCGAACAGATGTCGGGAGCGGCTACAGTACCCTGGCGCAAAATCTGATCAGATTCAATGAACTAAAGGAGCTTCCACGTACGCTTCAGTTACGCCGGCTTGACGAAGGTCACGGAATTGAAGCAGCTAGGGTTGCGAACAGTGCTGGTTATCACGAAACCTGTCGACTGAGATATAACAGGACAAAAGTACAGAGCCGAAAAGCGAATGCGTGTAACTGCTGATGACAGCCATAATACTGATGCATGCAAGCGCATCGTCACTGATGGAGAAGAAGTCTGCAGCAAGCCTCCACTGTCTTCGCTGTCTTCGCTGGCCCCATGTGCCCACGAGGAAGCCGGCAGTCGAACGCTGCTTCATGTATCTCATGCAGCCCGCCATGGCCACAACAAAATCATGATCAGAACGGTTGATACAGATGTTGTGGTGTTGGCTGTCTCGGTTGTCCAGAATCTGCAGCCAGAAAATGAACTGTGGATTGCATTCGGAACTGGAAAAGGGTTCCGATACCTGGCAGCCCATGAAATAGCAGCTGGACTGGGGCCAGATAAAGCACAAGCACTTACGATGTTCCATTCTCTGACAGGGTGTGACACTGTCAAGTTTTGCAAGTCATGGGAAGAAGACTGCGTGGGCAGTCTGGAATGTGTTGCCGGAGTTGACCGAAGCACTGTTGAAGTTGTCATCTGCACCAAGTGACATACCAGAAGAGGTCATGCACACCATTGAGAGATTTGTCATCCTCCTGTACGACAGAACAAGTCCATGCACAGACATTGACAAGGCACGCAAGAAACTTTTCGCAAGGAAGAACAATGTGGAGTTGATTCCTCCAACCAAGGCAGCTCTGGAAGAGCACGTTGAGAGGGCAGCCTACCAGGGAGGTCATGTATGGGGCCAGGTGTTGCTCCCTGCACCAGAGCTGCCGCCGGCAACCAGCTGGGGGTGGACCAAAAGTGAGGAGGGGCTACATGAGCCCCACTGGACAAGATTACCACAAGCAGCCCAAACTTGCCGTGAACTGCTGTCATGTAAATGTAAGAAGGGTTGTTATGTGTGAATCGTTGCAAGTGCAAAAAGGCTGCACTTGAATGTACTGTTCTGTGCCAGTGTGAGGAGGGGGAGTGCACCCAGAACTAGACATTTCTCCTTTTAATTTTGAGTTTTTCATCATATCACTGTAACATCATGTGCCATTGAAATGTATTATGTGGAATTTTGTATTTCTTGAGTAAATACACCATGCATTTAACTTTTAATAATTTAATAGAAGCTTCGGGGTGGGTGGATGTATGGTCATTTTTAGATCATATTTTAGTCAGTTGTTGTTGATGATATATTTCCTGGAATGTTTATTCTTACACGCTTTTTCATTGTCATTTATTTTACGCTTGTTATGTAATTATGTCACCCGCATGGCTATAGGTTGGACTATAGGTTAGGGTTCGGTTAGGTTAGCTAGTTTAGTCCAAGCGATAGTTGGGGGAGTAGCGCCCCTCCCCCCGGGCAGCTTCGCTATAGTTAGGCCTTCCTGCTGCCATGTGGGGGGCCAACCAGTTGGGTGACCCTTTACGTGACGGCACGGACTTTCTTTAAAAAAAAAAAAACATAAATGTAGTAGGGCCCAGAGCGATTTTTCTATTTTTCTCCTCCCCCTCCCCCCCTTAAAAAAAATGAAAAAATCGTTAACTGCTATTTTGTAGAGCCTCATTAGTCGCATACATAGGCACAGTGATAGTTGTCACCCAAGTATAAACGTAGAAGCCACAGTGATTTGAAAAATTCCCCAAAAAAAGGGTTTTCCCCCCTTCAAAATTTCGAATTTCGAAAACTTGCTCCCATACGTTTGTAGTACTCGGTGAGGCGCATCCATAGACCCCATAAACGATGAAATCGTTCCACAAATGTAGAAGCCCGAGCCATTTTAATTCCTCTGGTAGCCATTTTAATGTCACCTTGCCGCCATTTTGTAAAATGGCTGCCACGGCCCTCAGAGGCTAAATCTGTGGTGGCCAAATATCCAAATCGCTTCATAATATGTCTTTCTACAAGTGTGCCAAATTTGGTGCTTTTATCACGTAGTGCACAATTCTTTTGAATATTTGAGCTGTGCGGCGCCACTAAAACAAACAAACAAATTGACAAACAAGAAGATGATGTCATGCAGAGCACGATACTTGCAAAATTCATAAAACAAATTTGACCTCAAAAAGAATTGTTGGTTGAATTAAATGAGCAAACATGCAACTCCTCTTCAAATTTCAAGTGAATCCGATGAAAATTGACACTTGTGTTGGAATTTTGGCCTCTGTGGACCTCCAAAATAATTGGTGATTGAATTCAGTGGCTTGAAATATAAATCCCCTTCAAATTTCAAGTCAATCGGATGAAAATTGAGGATTTCAATATTACCTTAGTTGTTGACCTTTGGCCGATGTTGAGCTTTTGACCTCAAAAACAATAGGCTTCTTTATTTTGCCAAACTCTACCGTGTGGTGAAGTTTCGTGAAGATCGGTTTTAAATTGTGACCCATAGGTGAAAAACACACAGACAGACAGACAAAATAACAGAATCGACTGACCAATATACTTGAAAAATCTTCGATTCTGCAAGTAACAAACAGACAGAGAGGTGTGAAAACATAACCTCCTTTATCGTCGGTGGCGGAGGTAACTAGACGCCAACAGGATTTGGAGGAGGGAGAGAGGTTTGAAAGTTCAGACTTGAGATTAGAAAGATGTTGTTTTCTGGCTCTCCTGAGGGTAGATACACACTTGTTCCGAGCTATATGGAAGGAAGGGAGATTGCCCTCAGTTGGATTTGCTTTCCATGAGGCGAAGGCAAGTTGATTCAGGACAACTGCTTCACCACAAGCTTCAATGTCCCATGGACGGGAGGAAAGATAGGACAACTGAAGACAAGATGGGATAAATCTGTGCGTGAGAGAGAGAGAGGAAGTTTCTTTGAAAGAATTCCCAAGAGAAGTTGATGTTGGAGAAAGTAGCGATGGGAGACCAGTCTGGAAGTTTGATGGCTGCTTGGAGACCCTGCCAGTCGGCCTGAGTGAAATGTCGGACTAGACAGTTCTGAGGTGGTTCTCCAACATCAGCCAGAGAGATGTCTACTTTGACAAGCACGTGGTCAGATGAACCGATTGCAGCGGAGGAAGAACAGCAGATATTTTCAGGGAAATTGGTCAAAATCAGATCCAGAAGAGATGGAGTACCGCTGGTTGACATCCGAGGTCAGGAAATTGACCAAATGAGTCAGTCCCAATGAGTCGCAGAAATCTTTTGCTGAAGTGCTACAGCAGGTGAGGGATGTACCCACATCCAACCAACTTGAATGGTGGCAACTGAAGTCACACATATGAGGAAGAGAGAGTTGGGATGAGAGGATATAAGTTGATCCATGCTTTCGGCGAGCGAGGTGTAAACGGAGTCATCACTGTTTGGTGGACGTTACAACACACAAATAAACATGAGGTACGAGTGGAGTGGAAGCCGTAGCCAGAGGTATTCCTGGAGGTGTGGGGCAGTGAGGGCAGTACATGGAGAGTGAGGAATAATCTTTGATGAAGAGAGCAACTCCTCCACCAGGGCGAGGCTCAGGTCTGTCATACCGGAGGATGGAGTAACCAGGGAGAGGGAGAAGGGAGTTGGAAAAATCTTGGAGGAAAGTTTCTGTGAAGCTGATTATGTCTGGTTTGTGAAGCACATTATGTCTCCTGACCACAAACAAAGCTTCGCCCGCAGGCTGATGGAGTACTGCTCTACCCTCTGGACTGGTGCTCCTGCCTCTCACCTTTCTCAGCTTCACACTGTGGAAACCAAGGCATTTGGGATCATTGGTATCTCCCGTGGTGAGGCTGAGTCTTTGGGTCTCCCACTCTCTCATCGCAGGTGGTCTTTCTGTCTTCCACTGTCTCCTGAGATATGCCCCCCCCCTTTCCCCATATTTCTGCAGGGCACTCAAGGTCCGCCAACAACCCCCTTCTGGAAAAACTACCAAAATCAAGAATCACTGCTCACCTTCACTCTTTCATTCCTCTTTTTCCCCACCTTTGGAACAAACTCCCACACTCTTCAATCCCACTTTTCCCTCCAGGTCTTCAAAACAGCTGTTCACCACCACCTCTTATCTTCCCCCATCCAAAACAACGATCTTTTCTACCCCCGCTAATCTGCGCCAAACCCACCTCCTTCAAATTCCCTGCTTTCCTTTCTGAAAGTCCCTGTCGTGTGAGGACCTGAAAGTCGCTGCAGTGTCCATCTTGTTTACCCTGTGTCCCCCACCCCATCCCTCTCCCTTCCGATCTCCTCATGTCTCTATTCCACACTGTTTTTTCCTTCCCTCTCCCGCCCCTCTCGTCTCCTGCTCCCCTTGTACATTGTGTGTGTTAGCTCTTATACGAGCCTCGACAGTGTATACAAAAAAAAACAGGAGAATGGTACCATTTCAGCCGAGCTGGATGTTGGCAAGCCCAAGGATGAGAGAGTAGCTGAGGAATTTGCGAACAAGTTGATTGGTGATCTGGGGGTCTCGGTGTTTCGATGGATGCTGAAGCATCATGGAGTACCTTCAAAACTACCATCCTTGATGTTGCCGGTGGTTGTCTTGGAACCCACCGTCAGGCGAAGAGGAACTTTGTCTCCCAAAGGACACTGGATACCAGTGACCAGTCGCAGAGCCAGGCTTAATGGCAGAAATAAGCTGTTCAGGGAGCTGAGGCATAAAACTGTATGTTCACTGAGGGCGGAAAAGGAGGGCAATGTGAGATAAATTTGTGAAGGGGTAGAGCATCACCCGTGGTCAACTGCTGCTCATCCTGCTTACAGAGAATCCAGGCATTGCGTTCCTACAAGCGTGCTCCTCGGTGTACTGCAGTTAGAGCGGAGGGTGGCGAGCTCTTGACAGAGGTGTCTGAAGTGAAGGGTGGCTGGGCCGGTTACTTTGAGTGGCTGGACCAGTTTGATCCACCACCTGTTGAGTTTGATGCCAGGGATGTTACCATCCCTATTGCTGACCCTCCAATCAACTGTGAAGTGTGAACCACCTTCCTTTGTGGAACCACAGGCTACGATAAACCAGTTGAAAGAGGGTAAAGCTCCTGGGAACTGTGGCACCCATGCTGAACTTCTCAAAGCTTGTGGAAATGCCGTACTCGTATCATTGCGTGCAATTCTGTGCTCTGTTTGGATCACAAGCATCATCCGAACCGACTGGAAGAGGAGCTTTGTTGTCCCTCTCTGGAAACGGAAGGGTGATCACCAGGACTGCAACAACCACCGAGAGGGACGCTGCTCTCAGTGCCGGGAAAGGTCTTTGCTCGCATAATTCTGGATAGGGTTCGCCACCATCTGCTTGAGCACCAGCGTCCAGAGCAGTCTGACTTTACACCAATGAGGTCAACGATTGACCATATCCTTGATCTTCAGGTCCAGACCGAACACAGTTGAGGGTTTCAGCAGGTAATACTTGCAGCCAATGTTGATCTATGCAAAGCATTCAATTCAGTGAAATGGGATGCCGTTTGGAGAATTCTCAGTCTTCATCGCGTGCTACCAAAACTGATCAATCTGATTTCTGAACTATACCCTCATACTGAGAGTGTCATGAGGTGTGGTGGTTCCATCTCCGACTTATTGCCAGTTGTTACTGGAGGTCATCAGGGGTGTGTACTGGCCTCCAGACTTTTCAGTGCTTGTACGGACTGGAGTCTGGGAAGGATGTCGGAGAGATCAAGCTGCAGTGCATCGTTTGGGAATGTCAAGATCTCAGCCCTTGAATTTGCAGATTATGCAGTCGTCTTTGTGGAGATACTGGATATCATGATGGGGGTCATCGAGGCACTGACTGAGGAGTCAGAGCCGCTGGGATTACGGGTCTGTTGGTGTTGAAACTAAGATCCAGGCTTTCAATGACATCTTCGATGCTGCTATCTTGCTGTACCTGTTTGTGGTGAAGATGTGGAGGTCATGGAGAGATTCACTTACCTTGGCAGTGATATTCATGTCTGCATATTGTGAGCCAGAAGTCAATGGACATCTGGGTCAGGCCCGGGGAGTCATGGATTCACTGGATCATGGGGTGTGACACTGGCGGTACCTGTGCAGGAAGACAACAGTTCAAGTCTTTAAGCATTTGGCACTTCCAATTTTGCTCTCCAGATGTGACTTGGACTCTGACCAAGGATCTGAGACAAAGACTTAACTCCTTTGGTACCAGATCTCTTCAGAGACTCCTTGACCATCGCTGGTCAGACTTTGTGTTCAACGAGTGTTTGCTGAGAGAGACTCAGATGAGATTTGTTAACCATCTAGTTGGTGAGCATCAGCTGTGGCTGTATGGACATGTGCCTTGTTTTCCGGATGCTGATCCTGCTTATCAGATTCTCTCAGCGAGGGTGTCTCGTGAGTGGAGGAGGCCAAGGAGCTGTCCACGTTCCTCATAATTTCAGCAGGTTGATAGTCATCTTGATCAGAGATGCGGTGGTTGATTGGAGATAGGGATGGGCTAGGCATCGGCCTGGGGGGTGGCCAATGGAGGCCCCTGGAGTACCAGTGGAAAGTGAACATGGAGAAGTGCTGCTCCGGCATACGCTCCCATACCTGACCTGGCCTGACATGTATGTTCAAGAGAGACATATGTCCGTTATCTGGGAAATTGGTCAGTGAGACAAGTTGGTCCGTGACCTGGGAAATTGGTCCAGGACTTCCTGCAAAATCAAGGAACTTAATGCTATTCACAGGAGGTACTCCCACGGAGTGGGTTTTCAATTTTCTTTGAGGTTTTCTTACGTTTTGCGGAGTGAAGGGCTTTACGGTGGCCAGAGTGCAAATCCTGCCACCAACCTCCTAATAAGAAGTGACCCAACTGCAGGACGACGTCCGCACACAGTTGGGCACTAGATCTGGATGGCCATTGGCTCACAAGCAGCTCCTGCACCCTTTGACAGGTTTTGTTTTTAATCCTACTGGGTGTCCATATTCATACACCCTCCTCACCAGAAAAACCTGGTGGGGGAGACAATTTAGTCGCCGACAGCCCGACCATGAAACAGGTTAGTGCAGGTTTACATGATACCTGTAGCAAGTCACAGACCTGATATGGCCTGACCTGACAATGTTGTTGTTGTAGTAGTAGTAGTAGTCGTAGTATGCAAGATGTTGGTCCTGTGACTGTCACAGTGTCATGTTAGGATATCACCAGAGTGAGGAAACCAGTGGGAATACAATTTGTAATTTGAGTAAGTAGTGAAATGAAGGAAGCAGGTGTTGTAAGGTATTCACAGTTAACAAGTGCATCGAGTGGTGGGGTGTTATTCACTCAAATACTCAGTGGTATCCGGTCCAATTGATAGATGGCGCTGCTTACCACCTTTCGCATTACTGAATAATGAATGAAGTACATCTTTTTGTGCATAACTGAGATGTATCAGTAGTTTATGATAATGCATGCATACATGGGTGCACCGGGGCGTGGTGAAGGAGAGTCATGTGACCCACCCATGCTCCGATGCAGTGCTGTGCCGTGTTGTGCCCGTGTCCGAATTAAGCCTGTTGTTCCCACTTCAGAGCCTTCGTCCCTGTCTATCGAGTACATTACAATGGCGACGAGGATGTCTTCATGCATCAGCATATTGCAAGAATACACAGTGGGGGATGATTGTGGAGACTACACCGATCGTCTGAAGCACTTCTTGGCAAACATAATGAGGACGCTGAAAGGCGGCGAGCTGTATTTCTGACCGTATGCGGCGCCCCGACGTACAGCCTCATCAAAGATATTCTTGCCCCAGCCAAACCTTCTGACAAGTCGTATGAAGAGCTCGTCAATCTCGTGAAAAGACATCATCACCCTAAACCGGGTAAGATCGTCTCGAGATATAAATTTTATACCCACCATCGTCAAGATGGTCGGTCAGCATCCGAGTTCGTGGTTGATTCACGCCGACTCGCCGAACATTGTGAATCTGCAGATAAACTCGAAGAGATGTCACGTGATTTCTTTATAATAGGAATCAATGCCGACTCAATTCTACGGAAACTCCTGACTGAATCCGACCCCAATTTGGCTAAAGTCATGGAAATAGCCACTGTGTGTATGCAATCTGCCGAGAGCCTGCGTGTGATCTCTAACAAGTCAAAAGTTATCCAGCAGGACCCATTGGTTAACAAGGTAACCTTTGGCTACAAGCAAAACTGTTTTAGCAAGCCACCAAATTCACGTCCACCTCCTGACATTTCTGAATCTACCTGGAAGGCTGGGGTAAGTTGTTAGCGTTGTGGTGGTAATCATCAAGTTTTCCAATGTCAGTACAGGATTTATACCTGTGACAACTGTGGTAAGCGGGGACACTTGAAGTGTCGTTGTTCTCGATCCAAGTCGAAGAACTTGTCTCCTGCTTATCACATTAGGGTGAACCCCGATGCAGTGGACGATAGGTCACAGAGCACAGCCTGCAGCCGAGAGTCAAGTGAGGAACTTTCTGAGGTTGTCTCGATTGCAACAAAGAGCTCCGATGCTCCAACTATAGTTGATCTAACAATGGACAAGATCTCGGTGACGATGGAAGTTGATACCGGCGCTTCCAGATCAATTATGAGCGAGAGCAAGTTCACCTCCATCGACCCTCTGAGAAAGGCTCCTGCACTCCGGCCTGTATCTAATGACTTGAGAACGTACACCAAGGAGGTGGTTCCTGTAGTTGGCTCAGCTAACGTAACCGTAGGATGTGGAAACAGCACTCATGCCCTACCACTACTGATAGTGCGTGGAGAAGGACCCAACCCTACTTGGCAGAGATTGTTTACGAATAATCAGACTTAATTGGAGCGACGTAAACAGATTCTCAATCTCTGATGCTGGATACGATACCGTGCTCAACAAGTACCCTGGCCTGTTCAGTGATGGTGTTGGCACCTTTGCAGGGCCCAAAGTGAGGATTCATGTTTCTGCAGATGCTCAGCCATTGTTCCATAAGGCTAGACCTGTGCCTTACATGATGCGATCAATGAGCGAATGTGAGCTTGACCGCTTGCAGGGTGAGGACATCATCTCACCAGTCGAGTACTCCGACTGGGCAGCACCTATCGTTCCAATACTCAAAGCAAATGGAAAAGTGAGCATTTGTGGAGACTACAAAACGACGATCAACCGCTATTCAAAGTTGGATGGTTACCCTTTGCCCAAAGCGGAGGATCTGTTCACCACTCTCATGGGTGGCTAGACATTCACTAAGCTTGACTTGACCAATGCCTACACTCAAATGGAACTGGATGATGATTCCAAGCCTTATAAATGCATCAACACTCATTGAGGACTCTACATGTACAACAGATGCCCATTTGGCAGATGCTCTGCTGCACCAATCTTCCAACGAAAGATGGAGACATAATTTAAAACTGTACCAAAGACAGTTGTATTCCAGGATGACATACTGGTGACCAGGAAGTCACAACATGAACACCTCGAGAACCAAAACAAAGTCCTCAATCGGCTGTCACAAGCTGGGTTACGCCCGAGACGTGAGAAGTGTTTCCTTAATGGCACGTGAAGTTGACTACCTGGGTCAACAAATCTTCGGTCGAGGAATTTTGCCCTCTCCGAGCAAAGTTGAAGAAATTGCGAATGCACCAACGCCACAAAACATTTTAGAACTTCGTGCATTCCTGGGTATGTTGACCGACTTTGGTAATCTCCTGCCTCAACTAAGCACGACCGTCGAGCCTCTGCATCTTCTCCTCAGGGAAGGCGCGTTGTCTGGAAATGGGAAGCCGCCCAAACAAGAGCGTTCAAGGCCGCTAAAACCATGCTGTCCTCCTCGCCGTTACTTGTCCATTACAACCCATGCAAGGAACTTATTCTCAGTTGTGATAGCTCTTCATATGGCATCGGGTGTGCGTTGCTGCAAACAAATGGAACCAGTCATCTCCAGCCTGTTGCGTATGCATCACGAACCTGATCTGACACTGAACGTCGCTATGCTCACGTAGAACGATTAGCGTTAGCGTGTGTGTCTGGGGCACCTTAAAGATGCACCAATATGTCTTTGGAAGACATATTACCACTGAGACTGATCACAAACTCTTGTTCGGTCGCCTGGGAGAAACCAGAGCCATTCTGCCCACATCATCAAGTCGTGTACAACGTTGGGCGTTAACCCTTGCCGGTTATGACTATTCATTGGATTACCGCCTTGGTCAGGAAATGTACTGTGCTGACGCGCTCAGTCGTTTGCCACTTCCCGTAACCATCCCAGCACCTCCACAATCTGGTGATGTCATTCATCTCATGGCTAACGTCATTCACGATGAGGCGCCCGTAACCGCGAAGCAGATTGCTTGTGTGACCAATGGCAATCCAGATTTGTCACGAATTAAACGCTGCGTTATGTCAGGTAATTGAGCATCACTACCGGAAGGAGGAAACCATACCTCATCCAGAAGGATCGGCTCTCTATTGATGCAGACTGCCTGCTTTTTTTGGGTAACCAAGTGATAATTCCGCCTAAACGCAGCGGGAAAATTATCAGTGAACTCCACGATGCTCATCCAGGCGAAGTCACCATGAAGGCTCTTTATTGCCATCGTCCATGTTTGGTGGCCTGGTTTGGACAGTGACATCGAGTCCAGTGCACGCCATTGTTACACTTGTCAAGCCCATGCCAAGACACCGCCACAGTCTCCATTGGTCATGTGGTCGTGGCCATCAACACCGTGTTCCAGACCACACATCGACCATGCTGGTCCATTTCAAGGGAAGCTTTTCCTTGTCGTAGTTGATGCCCACTCCAAATGGATTGAAGCTCTCGTGGTGCCATCCTCATCCTCTGCTGTAACAATGGAAGCTCTACGTACCATGTTCACGCAACATGGTATTCCAAACTCCATTGTATCAGATAATGGACCGTCATTTACGAGTTCAGAGTTTCAGAACTTTTGTAAAATGAATGGCATTAAGCACGACACATAAACATGTTGACCAACTCAGGTTACGTCATGGAGAGCCAAACATTGAACCGGCTCCAGTGCCTGTGTCACCCACTCCTGTATCAACACCACCTGCGTTTGAACACGAGGTGTTTCCTCATGAAAGCCTTTCACCCATCAATGCACCTGAACTCCATCCTGACCCTGTACCCCTAATTGAGAAACCAACAGCAGTGGCAAGCAAGGACAACCCTCCACTCGC
The DNA here is from genome assembly GCF_056783735.1 of Eptatretus burgeri. Classification (NCBI taxonomy): domain Eukaryota; kingdom Metazoa; phylum Chordata; class Myxini; order Myxiniformes; family Myxinidae; genus Eptatretus; species Eptatretus burgeri. The sequence goes on along the minus strand of NC_140966.1, from coordinate 110,430,302 downwards.
TCTTCGAAGATCAGCTCGTGTCTGTGAACCTCCTGAGCGACTTGATTTGTTTAAAAAAATAAATAAATAAATAATAATAAAAAATAAAATAATAAAATAAAATAAAATAAAATAAAATAATTAATTAATTAATTAATTAATTAATTAATTAATAAATAAATAAATAAATAAATAAATAAATAAATAAATAAATAAATAAATAAGGGGCGGAGATGAGATGTATCAGTAATTTATGATAATGTATGCACACATGGGTGCACAAGGGCGTGGTTAAGCAGTCACGTGACCCGCCCATGTCCCGACGCCGTGTTGTCCTCGTGTCCGGATTAAACCTGTTGTTCCCATTTCAGAGCCTTCGTCCGTCTTTCCTTCACATTCATTGACATTTCGAGAAATAAGGTGCTTCAGATCCACAAGTTACATTTTTGCATTCCAAGAAAATCGACCGTTCGCCAGGCACGGGCTTTAAATAACTACGTTAACTAGCGACTAAACGTGAGGTAACTTGTACATACAGAACCTCGTCGGCTGTCCTCACCCGCGCACCACGTGCAGCTCGGCGTCCGTTCCGCCCTTGTTTTCTTTCTCGTTCGTTCGTTCGTTCGTTCGTTCGTTCGTTCGTTCGTTCGTTCGTTCGTTCGTTCGTTCGTTCGTTCGTTCTCAACTCAGGCCGCGCTTCCGCGTCTTGGTGCAGCGTGATGACGTCAGAAGGTGACGTATAATTTTTTACGCAACGTCACGCATGTCAACCGCAAATTCTTTCAAATTCGAGCCTCACGTCCCGGTTCAACGAACGTATTAACTTGCCGATTGGAAATAGGCAAACAGCCAAAGGAAGGAAGGAATTGTCTGTTCAAACAAAGACCCAAAATGAAAAAAATCACTCAAAGAGCCTCCACGTGCCTCCGCGTGCCTCCGCCAGGCTGAATCACACCCAACCTGTCCGTCCACCAAGTTTCATCCGAATCCGTCAACAACTTTTTGAGATATCATGTAAAATCGTTTTTTTTTATCCCAATCTCTTCAATGGTGAAGAATCGGTGGAAAATTAAATAATTCTCGTTTCCAGATCTGGATTCACATGAACAGGCAGGAATCCGAGGAGTGGGCGGAGCTGTACGACTGTCAATCAGCCTGATGGGGGCGGAGCCACCATACATTTTCCTCTATGTCCTCCATGTGGACATCAAAAAATTATAATATGATCAGGAGAAACGTCATGCCTCAGGATAATCCCTTATGTGTTCAGTGTTACATTTATGAAAATTAAATAATAGCGAGGTACGAGTGCTTCACATGGGACACGGGTCATCACAGACCCTCCGCCAGTCACAGCACAAAGGTAAAAGCGAACCACCTGATCAATAACCTTCTTGAGTTATGGTTTCTGGACAGGAAGATTCACTGAATGGGAAAGCTCAGCTGAGCCAGACGCGAGAAGGACTGACAGACTGAGAGCGCTTTCACGATTCTGTGGGTGGTGGAACAATCCGACTGGTTTATTCCTATATCGAGCGAGACTCCGACACGCTAACTGGTCCCGCGACCTCAGTGTGGTCGGCGAACTAATTTCTAAGAGGGACGAGCGGCTGCAAACCGTGCGAGATGGAGCAAAAACGGGTCTGTGATGCCCTTCGAAGTCCGGGGGCCGCACACGCGCTACACTGGACGGTCCAGCGTGGACCTTGCCCTTCACCGACAAGCTCGGGTCAACCGCTGAACCCCGTCCATCATGGGAACTGGAGCTTGAGACGGTATCCCACGAACGAGAAATTCCTAGTAAGCGCAACTGGTGCGAGTCATCAGAGTCCTTTGTACACACCACCCGTCGCTACTACCGATCGGACGGTTTGGTGAGATCCTCGGATCAGCCCCTGCACGGGCCGTCCACGATACACATTAGGCAAAATAAAATAAAAAAAACACCAGCTGATCGTCTGAATATTTTTTTAAAGGAAGGAGGAGGCCCTTTTGATTTGTTACTCGCAGAGCTTCCTGTCACTTCGCTGACGGACCAATTGGTCGTACTGTTTGCCAAAAAATTGGGTGGGGAGGAGGAAACGAAGACAAATTTACCCGAACATGGAGTGCTTTAACCCCTACACCCCACCTCTCTCCCTGTCCCCATCCACATGTCCCCTCTTCCCCTCTCCCCCACGTTTGTCCTGATGTCCCTTCCAACTCAAAATGTCACACATGATGACATGCTTTGGCAGGTCCGTCTGTTTTTTGTTGTTGTTGTTTATTGTTTTTTTTTTGGGGGGCAGGGGAGGGGAGCAGGGTTGGAGAAGAAAAGGACAAATTTACCTGTTGGAAGAGTGCTTTAACCTCAACGTTACCCAGGTAAAAATGGAAATTGTAATACCGTCTGCCACCACCACCACCTGGTGGTGCAACACGGTACAAATTTAGATCAAGAATTTATGGATCAGGAACACCCCATTATCCAGTCACTTAAAGACACATACATAGGCAAACTGTGGTTGAAAATTAAAGTTGTTCTCAATCCCTTCTATTTTTAAATGCATCAATTTCTAATGATTCTGCAGTCCCAAAAGCTACTTTTTAAAAATAATTTTTTTACTCACAAACATATAGGAAAAATAAAGATATTGTAAGGAAGTATGACTTAAGTGGAATCTAACAATATATAAATCAGTTTAGTAAAGCTTAAATAAGTGTACCAAAATCATTTCCAAAGTTAGGCATGAAGCACAACTCTATCTTATTTAGGCTTTAACCTTATACACAGCCCTGTAGTAACTGCCAATGCTCATTGTTACATTTTATTATATCCTGGCAATTATAAAACTAATTACTGTTCACTTTGTACAATGGATCCAAGTACATTTGTCCAAACAATTTGATATGAAATTATGAAAAAAAAAAGTTGAATCAGATATTGTACCGACATTTACAAATGGATGGAGACTTTCATACAATGTACACTAAGTATATAAACAATTAGATATGCAAATGAATATTTATAATGGTGATTATTATGATCACATTATGTGTCTTAATTTGTAGTTGAGATTGGCGGCGGCTTTAAACTAAAATATCCTTCAAAAAAAATGGCGGCGGCTTTAAACTAAAATATCCTTCAAAAAAAATGTGAGCCAAATTAAAGTTACCACATGTTCTGACCAAAAAAACACAACAATTTGATCATTGTGCCAACTTATGAATGTTTGACATGGCTTCCACTTCAAAAGCACACCGATTGCTTTTATTCAACATCTTTCATCAAACATGTTTTTTTTTTTTAAAAATAGAAGGGATTGAGAACAACTCTTGAATTTTCTACCACAGTTTGCCTATGTATGTGTCTTTAAGTGACAAAAATTTAAAAGAGCTGTGCAACTGTCAACATGGTGAACACTTGGGGTAAAACCGGGGTAAATTTCAGTGTCGTTGAGTCTGGAGCAAAGTTCAGACACCTATAGCACCCAAGATTTTGCTCCAAAAGGTTTCAGTTTTCTTGTGTAAATGATCCAGTCACGAGGTTATGTAAATCAGGCAACAAAATTATTCATGATTAATAAAATGGCTGTTGGCAGCAATTTGAAAACTCCAATTTTTTTGACTGCATGTAACAAATCACTACATTTGAGAGTACTTATCTTAAAAAAGTATTTTAAGTAGAACATTTTTTATGTCAGATTCTGAAAGCCTCACTAATAGACACCATTTGTGTGAATTTTCAGAACTCTGTTTGTAAAACTCTGGAATTTAGAGCCCTCCAAAAATGCTTCAGATACAAATCTGCAACTCGTGACTGCCAGAATTGAAACACCCCGAGGGTGTTTGTTGAGCCATATCTCGGACACTACTTGGAATTTTGGGCTATAACTTGGCAAACCTTCCTCATATATGTTAAGGTAGCTTTGAGATTTTTTTCAGGAAAATCTGAGGGGGTCACCGCAGAATTTCATTTTTTTGGCTGATTTGACACAGAATGACCCCCAATGAAGGTGGGTCACAGTTGATTGGAAGGTCAGCAATAGGGATTGTAACCTCCCTGACATCCAACTCAATAGCTGGTTGATCAGCCTGCTACAACCGCTCAAAGTAACCGGCCCAGCGGGCCTTCACTTCGGGCTCCTCTGTCAAGAGCCTACCACCCTCTGCTCTAACTGCAGTACACCGAGGGATGGGCTTGGATGAACGCAATGCGCGAATTCCCCAGTAAGCAGGACGAGAATCACTTGACCACAGGTGATGCTCTACCCCTTCACAGCTTCCTCGCACATAGGCCTCCTTGTCTACCCTTAGCGCACGTACAGTTTTACGCCTCAGCTCCCTGAACAGCTCAGCTCTGCCATTCAGCCTGGCCCTGCGACTCCAGTCAATGGTATTCAGTGTCCCTTGAGAGACAAAATTATTATTTGTCCTATGGTGAGTTCCAAGTCATCTTCAGGCATCATCAAGGACGGTGGTCTTGAAAGCACTCCACAACTCTTCAAGATCCCCCAAAGCACCCAGACCCCCTCAAATCCCTACTCAGCCTGTTTGCAAACTCCTCAGCTACCCTCTCATCCTTGAGCTTGCCAACATCCTGCGAAGGCTGGAATAGTTCCATTCTCCTGGATTTAATCTGTAACTTCAGAGTTGCTACAATTAGCCTGTGGTCACTTTTGAGGAACTGAGCACTCCGGTGGACCCTGCAGTTCTGGATCATCCTCCAGCGACCATCAACGAGCACATGGTCAATCTCCTTTGCCGCACCACCAGCGTTGGAATACCAAGTCCAGCGATGAGCTTGTAAGTGCTGAAACCATGAACCAGCCACCCTGAGTCCATGACTTCTTGCAAAGTCAAGGAACTTAGTACTATTCTGGTTCACAATTCCAGACCCATGGGGACCAACACACGTCTCATAACCATCCCTATCAGTTCCAGTCGATGCATTGAAATCCCCCAAAACTAGAAGTGTATCTCATCTGGGGCACTGATCAACCACAGACTCGAGCGTGACATAGAATGCATCCTTCACGGTGAGATCACTCACCTCAGTCGGAGCATAAACATAGACCAGGGATATGACACCCAAGGAGTGACAAATCCTTAGTCTCAGAATACGCTCGTTGACCGGCTTTACCTCAATTATCATTTGAGTCAGCTTATTGGACAGAGCTGCAGCAACTCCCTGGACATGGTAACCATCAGAGCGACCAGACCAATAGTAGGTGTAACCACCCGCCATCACCGTCACTCTCTGGTCTCCGAACCTCAGAAAGTGCTGCAACACCAATGTCCAAATGCTGGAACTCAGATGATAACAGAGACAGTTGATCATCCTCTCTTAGGGATAGGACATTCCAGACACCCACCCAAAGGGACTGCCTCAGGTTAACCCAAGGAGGCCACTGTCTGGTGGACGACACCTCAGCACCACCCCGACACACTCTCCTGCAATCTGACCCGGGAAGGTTACCCCGTGGTTTCCCTCCTATCATCAAAGATTAGAGGTTCCGAAAGCTTTGCCCCAATCCCGTCATCCGCTGAGCTGCCCTGTGAAGGGACGCTGCACAGAAGGTACTCCCACGGAGTGAGTTTTCAAATTTTTTAAATGCTTTTGGAATGTTTTTTCGAATGAAGTTGTGTCTTTATAAGCACAGCCCAGAGACAAATTTCCATCCAGAGACAAACTCCTGTCCGGACAAGTCCAGAGACATAAAAACCGAACGAAACACTCGCTCTGGGTGACGGAGCAGGAACCACTCACTCTGGGTGACGTTGCACGAACCACTCACTCAGGGTGACGGAGCAGGAACCACTCACTCTGAATGATGTGGCGCAGCAAAAGTGTCTGCAGAGAGTGAACGATTCGCTCAGAATGACATAGCGCGGTACTGCTGTTGACAAAGGGCGCTCGGCAAGTGACTTAAGCACTCATGCAATTACTCCAATTAAATAGTTGACAAGGAACAGTTGGCCAGGCTGTTTCTGCATACCATAAAGGATCCCTGCTCGCATGCAGGCACACACAAACCCCACCACGTCTGACCTCCATGTGTGCTGTCTTTGCAATTCTTTGTTTTCAGCCACTCCTGACTAAATATATCGCAGAAGCTTTTAGTGCATTTTATTATTTTGTCATGAAAGCAGATCACAAAAAACAGGAATAAGCAAACTGCGTACGTAATTGCCCCCCAAAAATTGCCCCCCCCTATTTAGTCCATCAGATCCGATTTTCAAATCAGATATGGACTAATCAAAGTATATAATCGGTGTCCAAGGATAACGCCTTGTTGAAGGATAATTAAATAAGGCCGTTAATTATCTTCAAAAGGGTGTTTTAATTCACCCAAACACCCACTTTAACTCATACACTCCCTTGGAGTTCCCCCAGTGTGCATGCAAAGTTTCAGGCAGCGAGGTTTCATGGTTCTGGAGTTATGGAGGAGATGGAAGGACGGATGGACACACACTGACATTTGTTTGTATAGATTAAGATGTTTTAACATTTGATTAGTAATCTAACTTTTCTTTTTTATATTTTTCTATTCTGTAATGCGCCATGAGCATAATTACTTGACTGATACCAGTGCGATATAAATGTTCATATTATTATTATTATTATTATTATTATTATTATTATTATTATTATTACTAGTGCGTGGCCATACATGCGTGACCGTACGTGGGAAAAAAAAAAACTTTCAAACCGTGCGCCAGAAACAACCACACAGGCCGTTCCTTCACTCTCGCGTGCCCGTACGTGCAAAAAATAAAAAATAAAATAACTTTCAAACAAACACACAGGCCGTTCCTTCACTCTCGTAAACGACGACTGGATTGGGGCATTGTGTTTATCTATAAATGTGCATAAGAAATCGAGAAATTATTAGAATATAGTAAGTCATCACTATCCGGAAGTCCGTACGTTGTAACCCATAATGGGGAACGCAGCTGAGGATTTCTTCCCCATCGGCCACGCCTATGCAGCAACATGTCCTGTCATTGGTTTTGTAAATAAATGGCCATAACTTAGGAACCACTAGTCCGATTAATATCAGACCTTGAAAAGGCACATACTTAGGTCCCCAGCAATATACCTGATAAGTTTCAATTAGATCGGACCAGTGGTTGGCGAGAAACAGTGGTCACAGACACAGAGACAGACACACATTGCTGGAATTATAAATAGATTCACCAAATTGTCCACAGCATGGTTAGACTACAAGAAAGCTTTTGATGGTGTCCCACAGTCATGGATAGTAAAATGCATGCAATTGTACAAGATCAACCTCTAAATACTCAAAGTGATAGAGAAATCAATGGACTGATGGAACACCCCATTGATATGACAGCACTCGGAAGGAAAGATTGAAATACCATGGGTGAAGATAGGTCAAGGGATCCTTCAGGGAGAAAGTCTTTTGCCCCCGCTATTTTGCCTGGCCCTGGACCCACTGAGCAATCTCATTAATGAGCAAGGACATGGATATATCCTGACATCCAATAAAATAACTTCCAAAGAAACAAGAAAGGTGACGCATCTACTGTACATGAAATGATTTAAAACTCTTTGCACTAAACGACGAAAAATTTACAGAACAACTCGATTTAGTGAAACGGTACTCCGATGACATTCAAATGTAATTTGGCCGAGATAAGTGTGCCAAGTGCACTTTCATACAAGGTAGAGCATCAAAAATGGACAACATAAAAATTGACACAAATACAACAATACAGGAGCTAGACAACGAAGTATCATACAAATATCTAGGAGTAGAAGAGGGCCACCAAATATCTCAAACAAATGCGCAAAACATTTACCAAAGAATACCTGCATAGGACGAGACCGATCCTGAAAACAAACATTTCTCCAAGGAACAAGATCAAAGCTATAAACCAACTCACAGTTCCAGTATTCCAGTACAGGTCACAATCAGAAATTAATAAACTGGATATCAAAACAAGGAAACTCCTTACCATTCACCAAATGTTTTACAAAAACCAATGCATCCCGAGAAAGTACCAACCGAGACGAGAAGGAGGTAGCGGCCTGCTAGAGCGAGCTCAACAAAGTGCACAGAATGACAACTGTAGGATTGGCTGAATAAGTGAAAAGTGCTACAGACTACCGAATCCAATTTGTAAGCAAACACGAAGACAACAAATCAGAGAAGGTATTCCTAACCCACCGAGCAAAAAATTTCCAAAGACAGGTGCAAGTGGAAGCTGCCACACAAGAACCAGAAACAACAACAAATACAGTCCCAACAATTGCAAAAAAGACAAAAGAAAAAGATAAAATGAAATAGCAACAGATACACACCAAAACTGGTAAAAAGACAAAAGAGCATGAAGGTATTACAAAAAATAAATGAGTTTGACAGATTGGGAATAGACAAAGAAGGCTCTTTGGAATGGCTCAGAAGAGGTCAGCTCAACTGGGATGGAGAGCGAATCGTTATAAATGCCAAAGACCAAGAACACTACATGAATGGCTTTAAGAAAATGGTGGGACTGAGTCAATTGGACAAGTGTAGATTATGCAAGGTAGAAACAGAAAATATGAGCCACCTCTGATCGAGATGTAAAAAAAACTCATGTCAGAGCAGTTGTACACACAAAGGCACAACAAGGTATGTAGAGTAATCCATGGGCACATCTGGAAAAGCTCAATATCTCAGTTCCAGAAAACTCATGGAAACATGAATCAAAAGCAATCACTGAAAACAAGGAAGTATTGCTCATGGACAACCTAATGATCCCATCGAGCGTGAACACAGAAAAAGCACTGTGACCGGATATAGTAATGAGGTCCAAAAAGGAAAAGAAGGCATTGCTAATTTAGGTGCCAGTACCCAGCAATTTTGGCCTAAACAATGCAGAAATCAAGATTTCAAAAATGAAGTGAAAAGATCCTGGAAGCTGAAGATCACTGGAATTGGACCAGTGATCATTGGAGCAACGGGAATGATAAAAAAAGAGAACCTTGCAGATACCTTAAAAAAACAACACTGGGAATATTACGACAAATGAACTGCAGATGGAAACTGTCTTGGGCTTGGTGACAATCCTCACAAAAGCCCTCGGAACCAAACTTTGAGAACAAGAAAACTTCACAAACCGGTCAATGAATCATGATCTCTTACTGAAAAGGAGGTGGATACTTTGAGACCTGGGAGAACTCCATTCCGCCTTCTGAAACCCGCATATGGAGATACCATCTCCATCCATCTCTGTCTCTGTCTCTGTCTCTCTCTCTCTGGCAAAAAAGAGAACAGTGTGCTTTTGGCCGATTCAATATCATTTATTCACATCACAGGCAGTGGTTGGAGAGTATGAATGGGATAACATCATGGAAGGGAAAATGGGCTGAGCTAAAAGTTTGAGCAAGTTTTCATCTACAACAGAGATATTTTGACAGATTCTCTTCATTCAGGAAGGAATACAATGAGAAAACACATTTAGAACAAATTATGTTTGCACATCGTTCCTTTTTCCCCACCCCCCCAAAAAAAAAATCCCAATATAGTACAATAATCAAAATCATACATCAAGTAATCAAAATACAAACAGTGCGTTAACCATTTCTGGATGAAAGAACAAAGCTCCAGTAGACCTTGATCTCAGTCGAGAAAACAAGGTCAATTCAAAGACAAATGTACATAGACACTTGTATTCTAGGGAAGGGACAGAGTCAGATGCCATATTGCATGGAGAATCACAGTGGCAGAAATTATTTAACCCATCCCCTCAAAATCAACATTCAGATTCTGAACACAAAAATATTAATAAAAATATTAATAAAAATAATAATAATAATAATACACAGAATTCACGACAAGGTCTCACTATCAGCAATGATGCAAGCTGAAAGAGAGCGAGAGCAATATGACATGACAGCTCTGCAAATCACATAACTGGAGTTGTTTGGTCGTGGTGATTGCTGGGGACGAGGAGTCTGTACAATATAATGTGTGTAATCAGCTCACAAGATGTGATGTGCAGGCTGTCAGATAAGCGGTCTCCGTGGGCAGCAACACGAACCACAAAGGTGTGTGAAGAAAACGCGACTGCTTTAAAGGAGGTGAATGATGAGACACAGAGCATGTGCTTAGTTGAATAGGATGGAGTCTGGGTCCTGGTTGATCATTTGGGCCATGTGACGAAGAACGTCCTTCTTGGTGATTATTCCCAGCAATCTCCTGTACACACCACATTACATTCAGACACAAAGACTTTGGATATCGTTCAGACAGGATATTCCAGGATTTCAGACACAATACTCTCGCACCTTGTTGCCATGTGATGATTATAACTACCAAGTTTAGTAAATTTCTGCACAACTGTTTAGGAGAAGATTGTCCATTCATAACACTGACAGACAGACAGACAGACAGGGACAGACAGACCGACAATATCCCCCCCGTTTTGCCAAAAAGCGTGGGGATAATGAAAAAAATAGGGGCAATACCCCTGGTAGAATAATGATACTAATATAAGGAGGAAGTCACTGTGTGATGAAATCAATAAAATGTACCAATGAACCAAAGTTATAGCAAATAACCTACAATTAGAGGGCAACTCACCCCCATAAATCCCCTTAGACCCCGAGCTTTTAAATAGCGCGAGTAAACTTTGGTACATCCTGAGTTATGAAGGTTGTGGTCAAGTTTCATCAAAATCATGTACGTAGTTTCAAAGAAGAAGTTGCAAATGTTTGTGGATGGACGAACAGAAGGACGAACAGAAGGACGGATGACGCACCATCCCGTAAGCTCCCTGGAACTAAGTTCCAGGTGAGCTAACCAGAGTACAATCATACGATAATTTGATTGTATGTCGATGTGTGTGTGTTTATGCGTGTGTGTGTGTGTGTGTGTGTGTGTGTGTGTGTGTGTGTGTGTGTGTGTGTGTGTGTGTGTGTGTGTGTGTGTCAATAAGTGTGCGTGTGTGTCTATAAGTGTGCGTGTGTGTGTTTACATGTATGTGTGCCAATACATGTGTCTATGCACATGCCTGTCTATGCTTGTGCATGTCTATGTGTCTGCGTGCAAGTGTGACGTATGTGCATCTGTCTTTGCATGTCTGTGTGTCTGTGTATATATGCATCTGTCTGTGTGTCTGTGTCCATGCATCTGTCTGTGTGTCTGTGTCCATGCATCTGTCTGTGGGTCTGTGTCCATGCATCTGTCTGTGGGTCTGTGTCCATGCATCTGTCTGTGGGTCTGTGTCCATGCATCTGTCTGTGTGCCTGTGTCCATGCATCTGTCTGTGGGTTTGTGTCCATGCATCTGTCTGTGTGCCTGTGTCCATGCATCTGTCTGTGTGCCTGTGTCCATGCATCTGTCTGTGTGCCTGTGTCCATGCATCTGTCTGTGTCTGTGTCCATGCATCTGTCTGTGTGTCTATGTCCATGCATCTGTCTGTGTGTCTATGTCCATGCATCTGTCTGTGTGTCTATGTCCATGCATCTGTCTGTGTGTCTATGTCCATGCATCTGTCTGTGTGTCTATGTCCATGCATCTGTCTGTGGGTCTGTGTGGCTAATTCTTCCTTTTTCTTTTCTTTTATAATCTTTATTTGTCTATCTGTCTGTGGAGAAGTGAATTCATTCAGAAAAAATTTCTGTAAGGCTCACTCGGCTGTGACTGGAAGGGTTTTGCAGGGTAGAGGAGAAGCAGCTGAAACCCAAATCCTTTCCAGGTTCCGACTGATGACTGCATCTTTGCTCTTTGCTTGTTCGGGTTCCTTATGATGACTCCAAGGCGGTGTTTGGTCTTGTGTTTGATCTGCGTCTATGCGTCGATGCATCTGTTTGACATTAAATGCACTACTAAACCGCCACATGGAATGAGACACACCAAGAGTAGGGCAGACACAGTTGTTCCACAAGTGAAAGACAAGAGGAACAAATGAGTGGAGGTGAGCAGAGAGTCCATGGTAGAGGCCTGTTGCAAACTAGTCGGAAGGTTAACACATGGAGACAGCAACTGCGTGTCACTCTGCTGATCTGGAAATGATTGGATTCTGCTATGATAAATGGAACATGTCCTTCAAAAGAGAAAATATTCTCCGTCTCACCATATCACTTCAGAAGGATCATCAAACTAACCCACCTGTCTATTTCTTTGGTCATCCACTGCAAAAGGTTTAGTCTCTTGAATTTCTCAGCCTCATGATCAGCCATGACCTTTTTTGGACAGACAACAAGAGCTGGCCTCCAAAGCCAGCCACAAACTGGCCTTTAATCCATCAATTCTGGTCTTTACACATGAACAGCAGGGTTGAGGGACAAAACAAAGGGAGGCTTGGACAAACAATGGGTGTGGTGAGGAATTAGGGGAAGGGGAGGATGTAAAGGGTGGACAAGATGGATCCAGAAGCAAACTCTCAGTAAAGAAATAAACTGGAAAATTTAGAAAGAAGTGGGCCTCTGGGAGGGGGAGGTAGAAAGGATTTTTTGGATAGAAGATGATCTGAGATGGTGGTGAACAGCTGTCTTGATGACCTGGAGGGAATCATGAGATTGATGAGAATGTGGAAGTTGATTCCATAGGTGGGGGAAAAAAGAGGAACTAATTAGTGGAGGTGAGCAGTGATCTTGGATTTCGGTAGTTTCACCAGAAGGGAGTTGATGGTGGACTCTGTGTGGCCCAGCAGAAACCTGGAGTGGCAGGGAGATGGGGTTGGGGGGGGGGGGCAAAGCACAGAAAGGACAAAGGGTGCGAGACCAGAAATGAGGCAGTAGAAGACAGAGAGACCACCGAACTGTCTGCGATGGGAAAGTGATGTGCCCATAGACTCAGCTTCAGTGCGATTGATTTGAATGATCTTGAAGGGGTTGGTTTCCACGGTGTCAAGCTGAGCAAGGTGCGAGGCAAGGATGCCAGCCCAGATGGGAGAGGACTTTCTATGTTCTACCTCCTCCACGAGGCTCGACTCTGTCTAGAATTAAAAAAAAAAAAAGTAGTTTGCAAGCTGCACATGAAGGCCTCGTTGGTGGATAAAGGCCTTTTTCAGGCCTTTCCTTGTAAAATTAGATTTCTGTTTAGATTAATTCGATTTTTTTTTTCGGTCTTTACTTGTAAAAATTGTAAAATCCGAATTACTCAGTCAACAAGGCCTTTTCCGTAGCTCATTGGAGTACTGGTCTCCGCTATGGACTGGTGCCCCAGCATCACATCTGTCTCTCTCCTGTCCATTTATCCCCTGGGTTGGTTGTGCCCAATTGTTTCCCCGTGACCCCACTGTCAATTTAACCTTGTTCTTCCATCAGCCTCGCTGTTGTGCAAAAAATAAACCTCCCACCCCTCAAATCAGAGCATCAGCATAGTTTGCTTCCCATTATGGTTAGGTTAGAGAAGAGACCATTTTGTCTCATATAACTTATGTCAATGGTTACCTGCATTGTTAATCATCATGTGTCCACATTCCCCTGTCACACAAGGAAGGAACAAGGAACTTGGATGCAGGAGAAAGCCATTTGGCCTATCAATCGGACAACACTGCTTCTACATTATATCACTTCAATGTAACAGTTTATAATCTTAAATTCACTTGGGGAGTGGGTGAGATGGGTGGTAGCGTGAGGTGAGAGGGGTGGTGGAGTGGGGTGAGAGGGTGGTGGAGTGGGGTGAGAGGGGTGGTGGAGTGGAGATGAGAGGGGTGGTGGAGTGGAGATGAGAAGGTTGGTGGAGTGGAGATGAGAGGGTTGGTGGAGTGGGGTAAGAGGGTGGTGGAGTGGGGTGAGAGGGTGGTGGAGTGGGGTGAGAGGGTGGTGGAGTGGGGTGAGAGAGGTGGTGGAGTGGAGATGAGAGGGGTGGTGGAGTGGAGATGAGAGGGGTGGTGGAGTGGAGATGAGAGGGGTGGTGGAGTGGAGATGAGAGGGGTGGTGGAGTGGAGATGAGAGGGGTGGTGGAGTGGAGATGAGAGGGGTGGTGGAGTGGAGATGAGAGGGGTGGTGGAGTGGAGATGAGAGGGGTGGTGGAGTGGAGATGAGAGGGGTGGTGGAGTGGAGATGAGAGGGGTGGTGGAGTGGAGATGAGAGGGTGGTGGAGTGGAGATGAGAGGGGTGGTGGAGTGGAGATGAGAGGGGTGGTGGAGTGGAGATGAGAGGGGTGGTGGAGTGGAGATGAGAGGGGTGGTGGAGTGGAGATGAGAGGGGTGGTGGAGTGGAGATGAGAGGGGTGGTGGAGTGGAGATGAGAGGGGTGGTGGAGTGGAGATGAGAGGGGTGGTGGAGTGGATATGAGAGGGGTGGTGGAGTGGAGATGAGAGGGGTGGTGGAGTGGAGATGAGAGGGGTGGTGGAGTGGAGATGAGAGGGGTGGTGGAGTGGAGATGAGAGGGGTGGTGGAGTGGAGATGAGAGGGGTGGTGGAGTGGAGATGAGAGGGGTGGTGGAATGGAGATGAGAGGGGTGGTGGAGTGGAGATGAGAGGGGTGGTGGAGTGGATATGAGAGGGGTGGTGGAGTGGAGATGAGAGGGTTGGTGGAATGGAGATGAGAGGGGTAATGGAGTGGAGATGAGAGGGGTAATGGAGTGGAGATGAGAGGGGTAATGGAGTGGAGATGAGAGGGGTGGTGGAGTGGAGATGAGAGGGGTGGTGGAGTGGAGATGAGACGTGTGGTGGAGTGGCGTGAGAGGGGTGGTGGAGTGGAGATGAGAAGGTTGGTGGAGTGGAGATGAGAAGGTTGGTGGAGTGGAGATGAGAGGGTTGGTGGAGTGCGGTGAGAGGGTTGGTGGAGTGGAGATGAGAGCGTTGGTGGAGTGGAGATGAGAGGGTTGGTGGAGTGGAGATGAGAGGGTTGGTGGAGTGGAGATGAGAGGGTTGGTGGAGTGGAGATGAGAGGGTTGGTGGAGTGGAGATGAGAGGGTTGGTGGAGTGGGGTGAGAGGGTTGGTGGAGTGGAGATGAGAGGGTTGTTGGAGTGGAGATGATAGGGGTGGTGGAGTGGAGATGAGAGGGTGGTGGAGTGGAGATGAGAGGGTGGTGGAGTGGAGATGAGAGGGTTGGTGGAGTGGGGTGAGAGGGTGGTGGAGTGGAGATGAGAGGGTTGTTGGAGTGGAGATGATAGGGTTGGTGGAGTGGAGATCAGAGGGTTGGTGGAGTGGGGTGTGAGAGTGGTGGAGTGGGGATGTGCGGGATGATGGAGTGGAGTTGAGAGGGGCGGTGGAGTGTAGGTGGGAAGGGTGGTGGAGTGGGGATGGGAGGGGTGGTGGAGGGGAGACGAGAGGGGTGGGGGAGTGGAGATGAGAGGGGTGGGGGAGTGGGGATGAGAGGGGTGGTGGAGTTGGGTGAGAAGGTGGTGGAGTGGGGTGAGAGGGGTGGTGGAGTGGAGATGAGAGGGGTGGTGGAGTGGAGATGAGAGGGGTGGTGGAGTGGAGATGAGAGGGGTGGTGGAGTGGGGTGAGAGGGTGGAGTGGGGTGAGAGGGGTGGTGGAGTGGAGATGAGAGGGGTGGTGGAGTGGAGATGAGAGGGGTGGTGGAGTGGAGATGAGAGGGGTGGTGGAGTGGGGTGAGAGGGGTGGTGGAGTGGAGATGAGAGGGGTGGTGGAGTGGAGATGAGAGGGGTGGTGGAGTGGATATGAGAGGGGTGGTGGAGTGGATATGAGAGGGGTGGTGGAGTGGATATGAGAGGGGTGGTGGAGTGGATATGAGAGGGGTGGTGGAGTGGAGATGAGAGGGGTGGTGGAGTGGAGATGAGAGGGGTGGTGGAGTGGAGATGAGAGGGGTGGTGGAATGGAGATGAGAGGGGTGGTGGAATGGAGATGAGAGGGGTGGTGGAGTGGAGATGAGAGGGGTGGTGGAGTGGAGATGAGAGGGTTGGTGGAGTGGAGATGAGAGGGTTGGTGGAGTGGAGATGAGAGGGTTGGTGGAGTGGGGTGAGAGGGTAGTGGAGTGGGGTGAGAGGGTGGTGGAGTGGAGATGAGAGGGTTGGTGGAGTGGAGATGAGAGGGGTAATGGGGTGGAGATGAGAGGGGTAATCGAGTGGAGATGAGAGGGGTAATGGAGTGGAGATGAGAGGGGTGGTGGAGTGGAGATGAGAGGGGTGGTGGAGTGGAGATGAGACGTGTGGTGGAGTGGAGATGAGAGGGTTGGTGGAGTGGAGATGAGAAGGTTGGTGGAGTGGAGATGAGAAGGTTGGTGGAGTGGAGATGAGAGGGTTGGTGGAGTGCGGTGAGAGGGATGGTGGAGTGGAGATGAGAGCGTTGGTGGAGTGGAGATGACAGGGTTGGTGTAGTGGAGATGAGAGGGTTGGTGGAGTGGAGATGAGAGGGTTGGTGGAGTGGAGATGAGAGGGTTGGTGGAGTGGGGTGAGAGGGTGGTGGAGTGGAGATGAGAGGGTTGTTGGAGTGGAGATGATAGGGTTGGTGGAGTGGAGATGAGAGGGTGGTGGAGTGGAGATGAGAGGGTTGGTGGAGTGGGGTGAGAGGGTGGTGGAGTGGAGATGAGAGGGTTGTTGGAGTGGAGATGATAGGGTTGGTGGAGTGGAGATGAGAGGGTTGGTGGAGTGGGGTGTGAGAGTGGTGGAGTGGAGATGAGCGGGTTGTTGGAGTGGAGATGAGAGGGGTGGTGGAGTGGAGATGAGAGGGGTGGTGGAGTGGAGATGAGAGGGGTGGTGGAGTGGAGATGAGAGGGGTGGTGGAGTTGGGTGAGAAGGTGGTGGAGTGGAGATGAGAGGGGTGGTGGAGTGGGGTGAGAGGGTGGTGGAGTGGGGTGAGAGGGTGGTGGAGTGGGGTGAGAGGGGTGGTGGAGTGGAGATGAGAGGGGTGGTGGAGTGGAGATGAGAGGGGTGGTGGAGTGGAGATGAGAGGGTGGTGGAGTGGAGATGAGAGGGTGGTGGAGTGGAGATGAGAGGGTGGTGGAGTGGAGATGAGAGGGTGGTGGAGTGGAGATGAGAGGGTGGTGGAGTGGAGATGAGAGGGTGGTGGAGTGGAGATGAGAAGGTGGTGGAGTGGGGTGAGAGGGGTGGTGTAGTGGGTGAGAGGGGTGGTGGAGTGGAGATGAGAGGGGTGGTGGAGTGGCGATGACAGGGTGGTGGAGTGGAGATGAGAGGGTGGGGGAGGGGAGATGAGAGGGTGGTGGAGTGGAGATGAGAGGGTGGTGGAGTGGAGATGAGACGGCGGCGGAGTGGAGATGAGCGGCGTTGTGAAGTGGGGTGCGAGGGCGATGGAGTGGGGTGACAGGGTCGTGAAGTGGGGTGGGAGGGTGGTGGGGGGGGGTGAGAGGGTGGTGGAGTGGGGTGAGAGGGTGGTGGAGTGGGGTGAGAGGGTGGTGGAGTGGGGTGAGAGGGTGGTGGAGTGGGGTGAGAGGGTGGTGGAGTGGGGTGAGAGGGTGGTGGAGTGGAGATGAGAAGGTGGTGGAGTGGAGATGAGAGGGGTTGTGAAGTGGGGTGAGAGGGTGGTGGAGTGGGGTGAGAGGGTGGTGGAGTGGGGTGAGAGTGTGGTG
>NC_140966.1:110400389-110407889 GCF_056783735.1 Eptatretus burgeri | reverse complement strand
TTGTGTATTTGTTTTTGGTGTTTGTTTGTGTATTTGTTTTTGTGTATTTGTTTTGTGTATTTGTTTTTGGTGTATTTGTTTTTGGTGTATTTGTTTTGTGCATTTGTTTTTGTGTATTTGTTCTGTGTGTTTGTTTTTGTGTATGTTTTGTGTATTTGTTTTTTGTGTTTGTTTTGTGTGTTTGTTTTTGTGTATTTGTTTTGTGTGTTTGTTTTTGTGTATTTGTTTTTGGTGTTTGTTTTGTGTGCTTGTTTTGTGTGTTTGTTTTTTGTGTTTATTTTGTGTATTTGTTTTGTGTGCTTGTTTTGTGTATTTGTTTTTGTGTGCTTGTTCTGTGTGTTTGTTTTTTGTGTTTGTTTTGTGTATTTGTTTTGTGTGTTTGTTTTTGTGTATTTTTTTTTGTGTTTGTTTTGTGTATTTGTTTTGTGTATTTGTTTTGGTGTATGTTTTTTGTGTTTGTTTTGTGTGCTTGTTTTGTGTATTTGTTTTTTGTTTGTTTTGTGTATTTGTTTTGTGTGCTTGTTTTGTGTATTTGTTCTGTGTGTTTGTTTTGTGTATTTGTTTTGTGTGTTTGTTTTTGTGTATTTGTTTTGTGTGTTTGTTTTTGTGTATTTGTTTTGTGTGTTTGTTTTTGTGTATTTGTTTTTGGTGTTTGTTTTGTGTGTTTGTTTTGTGTATTTATTTTGTGTGTTTGTTTTTGTGTATTTGTTTTGTGTGTTTGTTTTTGTGTATTTGTTTTTGGTGTTTGTTTTTGTGTGCTTGTTTTGTGTGTTTGTTTTTTGTGTTTATTTTGTGTATTTGTTTTGTGTGCTTGTTTTGTGTATTTGTTTTGTACATTTGTTTTTGTGTATTTGTTTTGTGCATTTGTTTTTGTGTTTGTTTTGTGTGTTTGTTCTGCGCGCTTGTTCTGCGTGCTTGTTTTGTGTGTTTGTATCAATTTCATGGGTGGATGTTCCCTGTTGAAAACATCTGTCCGCAACTCGAAGTCCTCAATCGTAAACCTTTTAACTTCCATTTTTTTTTTCATTCCTTCCTTCACACCAACATTTCCCTCTCTCCTTGACTCAAGACAAAACGAAATAAGTAAATAAGAAAAAATAAATTTAAACTTTACCCTTCATCTTCCTGCTTCCCTATTGGCCAAGTTAAAGGCAAAAAGTTCTTTCCACTCTGTCCACTTTTCCAATACTCTAATACCCACTCTCCTCTTTCACAATTATATTTGAGGTGGAACGTGTTAAATAAGAAGAAAAAGGAGTCCAATTGAAAAACCAAGTGCTTTACAAATACTACCGGTGCATCATGAAAAACAAATCTGCTCATGTTCAAATAAAATAAACTCTACAAAAGAGAATGCAAGGAAACACAACCAAATGACTAAGTTAATATATGGCAACAAAGTAAAGGCTAAAAATGATAACGGCATTTGCTGGTATAATCTCCGACTGACCCGTTGTGGGTAACGAGCGATTGCCGGATGCCGAGCTTGCGAAAGATGTCCACCACGATGTCCATCGGTGTTTGGTCTGAGACGGTGAAAGGTGAAAGATCAAGGATGGGACGCAACTTGAGAGGTCGAGGGGCGTCATGAGGGAGAGGAGGAGCATGAGGCCCAAAGTACACCCGAGAGTTGCTCACCACACCCTCGCCACGCTTCCGGGCATTCTCTGTGAAGGGAAAATAAAGGAGATGTGGGAATGGAGATGATCAAACATTAGTACTGCAGAAGAAAAAAAAATTAAAGTGAAGAGTCAAATAAATAATTAAATAGAATATCTAAAAACATCTTCAACTGTAATATAATACCGTGTGTCTTGGAACGGCCTACATGTCGTGATTCTTTAGAGAAAGAATGCTCCAGGCAACTTACCATCACTTAGAGTCTTAGAGGTTTAAATCAGTTTTATTGTATTTTAAACACTCCAAGTGTGATAGTAAAAACCGTGCTTTCACCGCATATAACCACTGTTCCGCGAGACAGGGAAAAGCCGCGCTCGCCCTCTGCTGGCGGAGATGACGCAACACATGGACGGAGCATAAATGTGCATGAGGCAAAACATAAATATGCATAAGGCAAGACATGGGCGGAGCATAAATCTACATTTTACATTCAAACTTGGTTACATCACATGGTGAAACCCTGACATTCGGGGATCCAACATTCGCGGACCCCATGTATTCAGGGTTTAAAATGTGACCTCCTTCTACTTTCGCGGCCCCTGTGCTTCAGCTATTCACAGTTTTTCGGGGTGCATAAACCATCTCCCACCAGCTGCACGCATAAAACAGCTCTACATCCAGTTACGCATAAAGCATTCATAAACTGACTCCAGCCACACATAAACCATCTCCACCAACTGCCTGCATTAAGCAGCTCAAAAATCATCTTCCACCAGCCGCGCATAAAGCAGCTCCAAGCGGGCATAAACTTTCCCCCGCCACCATCCCCCACAAGCAAAGGTCACACTACCCACCCCTCCTCCATCTACCCACAAACCCCTCCCTCCCCCATGTGCAGCGTGTCCTGGGTCTCATTCTTTCTTCTCATCCTGCTGCCTTGGCCTGCTGTGATTGTCGTGCTCATTGTTTGATCATGGGTCCTAAGCACAAGAGTAGTGCAAGAGATGTGTCTGCTCCCAAGAGGCAGAAAAAAAAGTCAGGAGCCTGAGCCAGAAGGTGGAAATACTAGACCGGCTATCAAGAAGTGAGAGTGCGGCCTCTATGAGCAGGCATTATGGCATGAACCAGTCGACTGTCCATTCCATTAAAAAAATGAGAAAGCGATTCGCGAAAGTGTTGCGGCTGGTGCAGTACCCAGCACCAAAGTGGTTACCCAGGTCAGGGACGTTCACATAGAAACAATGGAGAAGGCATTGAATGTGTGGTTAGAGGACAATGCCCTGAAGATGGGAGGGGAAGGCTTTGACGATATGGAGCCTGAGGAATTGGAGGAGTTCATCGCCGTACATGGGGAGGAGCTGACCGAGGACGAGTTGGTGGCCATTATCAAGGTTTCTGAGGAGAAGGAGGGTAATGCAGAGGAGGAAGAGATGGTGAGGCCCAACCTGACCATCAAGTTCCGGGCTGAGGTGCTGCAAGATGCGAGGACAGTCACTGACAGGTTGCAAGATTCCGCCCCAGTGATGGAGCGGTACCTCCAGTTCAAGTGGGGGTTAGATGATGTTTTGCTCCCAGACAAGGAGCTACACAGAAAACTGCAGCACTCAGCAAATCAGCTGTTGTTTACCCATTTTTTTTCGCTCCGGCCCCTTCACCTCAACACCATCAGCACCCTCAGCTGCATCCTCTTCAGCATCCTCACCTGCAACCACTTCGCTGCATGACTCATCAACACCCTCACCTGCATCCCCCTTCAGTGGAGTTCACTGGATTCTAACTCATCATCATCATCATCATCATCATCATCATCATCACATCAAAAGTTATGTCGTATCTTAAATAAAAATTGGAAACAGTAACTGCTGGTGTTTTTTTATTTGAAAGCATTTTACATGAAACGAAAATCATGTACATTCGTGTTCGTAAAATTTAAAAATTTTCCCATATGTATCACAAACCGCCGGGAACCTATCTCCCTTTTTCCCACTGAAACAATGCCCTGACATACGTGGACTTGACATTCGCGGAATTTTTCAGGAACGTAACCCCCATGAATGTCAAGGTCTTACTGCACTTCAAAGTAAAATGCGACGCCTCAAATGCTACCACAAATCTCCAGAACACTTAGCCAATGGGTGTCGGTGTGCAATGGCAGGCCATTCAAACTGAATGATGGATCACATCGAAACATCACTCTTCTGTGAGTCTGTGGTTCTTTTCAGAAATAAGACTTTTGCGACACAGATACGTTAGGACAAATAGCAGATATGAAGTGTTGCCTCAAGGAACGGTCAACCACAGAATCCTTGAAAGATCACATTCAGAAAGAAATGGTTCACTTAGTAACATATGGAGATGACACGAGCATCATGATGGAAAATACCTCATGACCAGGCCTCTAACACACACCTGCAAAACAAGGGGACCAATGGCTCCCCCACTCACCTCTGACCAAGGGAAGGATATTGTCGCATCCGAGTTCCCGTTAATACAGGATTCTTCGGCGCCGAGACATTTCATTCTGGAGGTAGACCAAATGGTCATTTATGGCACTGCATTCAGTACGATTCAACTTTATCGTTCGCCAAGGTCACTAAAATGAGCCAAAAATCTATGACATACATGCACGAAAAGCAGATGGCTGAAACATGTTTTCTTACCTTTTAAAGGGTTTATTTGAAAAGCAAAGTACAGAGAAGACGGTCGACAAGACGCTATAATAAATGGAACAAACCAAGCGAGTCAAAAGACACAAAGAGGAGAATGGGACTACGCAAACTTGTATACAAGGAGGAGAAATAAAACACAAAAACCTAGCCCACTGGGTGCCACAGAACACACTCATACAACAAGACAATGACGCAGGAAGGACTTCCCTTTGACTATGACATGCAGGGTGGACACAGGACTCGAAGAAGTCCACTTTAGAAACCGGGAGCAAGACGAGAACCAGTGACGATGGTGTCCAAAGACATAGTAAAACAGCCACTAGCAGAGCCAGTGATGAGTAGACCTTCAATCAGGCCACATCATCCTCTTTGTCCTTTTCCCTGAGGCCTCCTGGTCAGCACTCTTCATCCTCCTCCAAGTACTTCTTTACACTCCATGCACGTGGAGCTGTCCTGTCTGAGGTCTTAGTTCTCTTTCTCCTCCAAGTGAGGTGGCTCCTTCCCCTCTCCAGAGGCAGGGTAATGCCAGTTGGGTCAATCCCAAAACTTCTTCAGACCCAAAATAATCTCTGCTCAAGAACTACTGTGTTTTCGGCTCCTCGTCCTTTTCAGGAGCCTCTTTTGGTTCTCTTCTCGTGGATGGAGTTCTCTTGTTCCTCTTAGGCAGAGTCCTCCTCTGGGCCCTCCCACCCACAGTGCGACCCCAATAAATATAAATGTACATTGACACTTCCGGCTCCACAGCACACTGCACTGCTATGGCTGGCAAACACTGGCCATCCATCCATCCATTGGGACCATACTCTGTGCAGAGCGTTGGTGCTGCCTCAGTAGTCTCCTAGGCTATTGGGCACAATCCTGGACGGGTCACCACTCCGACAGAGTAAACCAGCAAGTTGGTACTCATTTTGCCGACCTAGGAAGGATGACAGGCAGAGTCAACCCCACCTGGTATTAATTCAACAGCTTAGGGGGATTTGAACTTAGGATTCTAGGATCCCAAGCCCACCAACCTAACCATTAAGCCAACACCACTCATATACACACTGGCCAAAGAGATCGAAATTGGACTAGTTCAACACCTGTGACACATGTGCCTCTGCGATGGGAAGTCCACACTGAGCCCCACCAACAAACAAGAGGTTTTTACACATACATAATTAATCTGTCTACCCTGTCTATAAATCACATATGCTGCCTCCTCAGTAACATGTGCAACAAACGATTTACTCTGACAGATCCCTGCTACACGGCAATCTCACCGACATGAAACACAGGGAACATACCACACTTGTCTAGTTATGGATTCCCCTACACCCCTCTCACATAATAATATTGTTGAGGATTCGGACGAGTGCGCCAATCACTGTCCATAACCAGTTTGGGTTTTCGCACCCTACTCTCGACAGCCAAATATTACAGATTCGGCGCCACCCTAACCACCGCCGTCTCCGGGGTTATAGTGCCGGCTGGTTCGGCACAGGCCTCGCTCAGGTCACGCGTCTCGAATCGCGATACCAACGTACCCCTGGACCTTACCAGTTGGGGAAATAGACCCCGGATACAGACTGGTTTTGTCAGACACCGAGCGAATTCTGCCAGTCTGTAACCATTTTGGTTTTTATATCCAAATCGAGCGGATCGTTCCTCGACGCGGCACGAATTAATTCAAAGCGGCAACTTCATACGAATCAGCCAGATTTATTGGGGACATCGGGGAAAACGACACAAGCAAAGCATTCACGACAATGTTATAATTAATCGATAACCCGTTCTTAACTAGGGAGCTACGGATTACGGGTTTCGAAAGGGACCCTAACGAGATAAACCTTAGACGACATGCAAACAAGACACGGACAGCATGCAGACAAGACACAGAGTACTTGGTGATGTTTCATGGACGAGAGGAAAGTGTCAAAAGCCTGAATGCTCGTGACAAGCCGATATCTACGGATTCGAGCGCCCAAGCTCAAACACGCCGCATGGCAAAATGGCGCTCGTCCATGTGTCACAGCCCTGACGCACGCAGCGTCGGTGCGTTCAGACCCCGCGAGGTCGACTGCACCAGACCGTCAGATCGATGGTGGGTTTCAGCTGGTTTCTCACAAGGTCCAGTATACAAGTCCAGGCCTGGCCTGTTCACCAGACAAGGCCAAATCGAGGTGTTGGGCTCCGCAGGCTGGTCCATGGGATTCCAAGACGTCGTCAAGCCGTGAGGTGAGTAGGGACAGTCAGAGGCTCCGTCACTGGACTCCGGATGAACCTGTCGATGTCTCCTCACGAAAGCCGATCGCGCCTCACCTCGGTGCTGTTTCACCACTGCCGATCACAGACTTGTCGCGCTCAGGTTCAGCTTCTCTCCTGGCAGATTCACACTGCCTTTCCTTTGCTCGCTCGCCTCGAAGCCCACTGGCTCCTCCCTTCAGTTTCACTTCCTTCTCTAGGCCACTCCCTCTCTCAGAGCTGGGCAGGGACTATTGTCCGGAGAGAGGAAGGAAGAAAAAGAACCTCTCGGTCCACCACCAATGCACGAACAATGAACAGCCTCTTACACCTCCCGACACACATGTAGCGTCCATTTACCGAACAACCTGGCGAAACATGCATTTAATGGGGGATCTGGGCTAATCCGATATTTAATAACACATGAAGGGCCATTTCCGCAACAATATGTTTGTCACAACCAAGTTTCACAACCAAGGAAAATGATCTCCAACAAGTCTGAAGACAACGATGGTTCACGAGCGGTATTTGACGATGTAGATTGTTTCAGACGTCAAGGATGAGACAATGTGATAATGTTTGACCAAGTTATAAAAATGATCAACATGATGTGGTACGAGTGACAGGTTATTAGCTGCAAAATGTCGAAAACCCGGTTTCGTTCAACAACTTTAAAAATTTGACCTTTGCATAACCTTTAAAGGTCACAAAACAATGTTGTGGACATTAAAATAAGGAAACAGGATACGTGCTACAGCTTAATGGAGTGAGTTCGTCGAAGAAGGTCGAAAACCCGGTTCGATTCCCAAAACTTTGAAAATTTGACCTTTGTGAACTTTAAAGGTCAAAGGTCAAGGATTATGACCTTTGGTGCAAAACTTCCTCTGGAACATTCCAGGAACAATATAACGTCATATAGGCTATCTGGCATTTCACACTCCTCGGATTATCCATACTTTGATGAAATCAGCGTAAAAACAAACTTGAA
>NC_140966.1:110367889-110392889 GCF_056783735.1 Eptatretus burgeri | reverse complement strand
TGTTACATTTGCTTTTTGTGCAGAATTGTCGTGTTACTTTTACATTTGCTTTTGGTGCATAATTGTATATGTGTGCTTTCCGTTTGCCGCGGAATAAATGTGCTTTATGTTGAACTGTTTTTCCCGTTTTTCTTCGTCTTTTCTTTTATTGAATCTCCATCTTACTTCACGTAAATGGTTGGTCGTGGGCTAAATACGCCCAATAATTAATCGAACCGTCGAGGTTGACGATAACACTGCTCGGTTATCCCGATAGTACGAAACGGGTCACTTAAAGTGGCCCGTGTCCGAAGTCGACCTGCGGCGAGGTGCGATCGCCCGGTCTACCCTCCGTGTGGGTACTTAGGTAGGTCGAATTTGGCGAGCAACCCTATCCCACGCGGGGGGCCGATTGGCACGATCGTGGTGAGGCCGAAAGGCCCACCCGTGACTAGTTCCCGGCGTTAGTCCGAGAGGGTCACGACGGGATTGTCCGTCCGGTGGGCGACGTGCCGCGATTCGAGTTACGTGGCCGCTCGCACGCCGGCGGGCGCGAATCCGCAACAATATTGTGACGTCCACGGGACTTGAACAGTCCCGCCAACGTAGAATGAGCCGAAACGTTGGAGGCGGTTTATTTCTTTATAACCCAAACATGGCGGTTCTAATCGCTCTACTGCAAACGGGACGAGGAAGGTGGCACGAGTCACTTTTCACTGAGTTGATGATGTTTATTCGTTTTTATTATTACCAGAAATAACAAGACTCGGCAAGAAGAGGGATCCGGGGCGATTCGACGGGATGGTGTGGGATCGGGCGTGGGGAAAAACACAGACAATTCCAATGAATATAGAGATCTCAAACCTTCTAAGGCGCCAAGCACACACACACACACACACACACACACACACACACACACACACACACACACACACACACACACACACACACACACACACACACACACACAACGTAGCTATTTCTGGTGGTCAGGCTGGACCGTGGTGTGGACGCAACTGTCCCTGGATCGGCGTCGGACGAGCTGGCCTTGCTCTCGTCAGGGGGGCAGGAGAAACCGTGGTGCTGTCGACCTCCTGGTCTTGGCCCAAGTCCGCTCACAGCCGCCAGGGAACCAGTTCTGGCGCCAAGTTGCGAGCAGGAGAGGGAGCCAGGTCCGCCCGGCGTTCGACCCCGTACTCCGAGTCAGCAGAACCCCAGAGCCAACCAAGGTGAGGCACGAGGCTCAGCAAGGCTCCAAGACACGATCAAGAACACAATCGAATCAGCACAACAACAAGGACGCTCTCCGCGCAACAGCCTCCACACCAAAAAAACACGATCTTTTGGTTGTGATCTTCTTCCTCTTCCTTTTCGACCCCGAACAGAACCTTTTTATCCTCCCGTCCTCGTCACTTCCAATCGAGCCGTTTATTGGCCCACCGCCGTCGCCTTCTGCCAATCGTGATCACGGGGCGGAGCCATCCACTGCACTGTCCTGTGATGTCACGGCCAGTCTCCAGAGAATACCAAAAGGGGTTTACGCAGACACACTTACCCTATCCCATGTCCCTATCTAATTACGTGACAATTATCATTTCCCCCCCTTGAAGAAATGAACATTTACTAGACAACTTATCACCACTGAATTGCTATTTATTACATCGAGATCCTGGTAAACTCGAACAGCATGGCATACCTAATTAAACATCCTAATTACCCTTTGAATGCATACCCCCCCCCTCAAACGTAACAATATCATATGTATGAACTTTTTGTTCCTCATGGACAGGCGGTCATACATGTAAAGTTTCGCCCCGATCTGTTCAGCCACTTCAGAGAAGATGATTTTTGAAGGCAAAAAAAGAGGAAAACAAAAAACAATATGGCTGCCGAATCACGTGACCGATGACGTCATGAAATTTTTTTTCTTTCTGTGGACCATTTCATCCCTAGATGACCCTCAAAATTATTCATACTGATCAGATGTGGCGTTCTACATATGCAATTATGATGTCATAACGAGGTCACCTATGACATCATAAAAACAAAATCAAACTCATTCCCCATGAGGAGTACTTGCTTTGTGCCAAGTTTCAATTTTTTACTTGGTGTGGTTTCAGAGATACAGAGGTCCAACGTTTTTCCAATATGGCTACGACACCACGTGACCTATGACGTCATAATGATCATGAAAACATTATACATGAATAGTCGCACCAATGGTGAAAAGTTTGTCTCAATCTGACAAGCGGTTGCGAAGAAAAACATGAAAGTTCTGCGCGGACAAACAAACAAACAGACAAACAGACAAACCGACCAACAAACAAACAGACAAACCGTCAAACAAACAAACCGACAAACAAACGGACCCAAATGCAATGCCTTCTCCTCTGGTGAGGGTAATTAATCATCAATAGATTAACACATCTAGTAGGACATTTACTAACACAGCACAATAATTATCAATAGATTAACACATCGAGTCAGACATTTACTAACACAGCACAATAATTATCAATAGGTTAACACATCTAGTCAGACATTTACTAACACAGCACAATAATTATCAATAGGTTAACACATCTAGTCAGACATTTACTAACACAGCATAATAATTATCAATAGATTAACACATCTAGTCAGACATTTACTGACACAGCACAATAATTATCAATAGATTAACACATCTAGTCAGACATTTACTAACACAGCACAATAATTATCAATAGATAACACATCCAGTCAGATATTTACGAACACAGCACAATAATTATCAATAGATTAACACATCTCGTCAGACATTTACTAACACAGCACAATAATTATAATCAATAGATTAACACATCTCATCAGACATTTACTAACACAGCACAATAATTATCAATAGATTAACACATCTCGTCAGACATTTACTAACATAGCACAATAATTATCAAAAGATTAACACATCTCGTCAGACATTTACTAACACAGCACAATAATTATCAATAGATTAACACATCTCGTCAGACATTTACTAACACAGCACAATAATTATCAATAGATTAACACATCTCGTCAGACATTTACTAACACAGCACAATAATTATCAATAGATTAACACATCTCGTCAGACATTTACTAACACAGCACAATAATTATCAATAGATTAACACATCTAGTCAGACATTTACCAACACAGCACAATAATTATCAATAGATTAACACATCTCGTCAGACATTTACTAACACAGCACAATAATTATCAATAGATTATAACAGCCAGTTCGACGGTTAGTAACTGAGCACATAACTGATCAATTTAAACGCACTTTGTTGATGCCACACAAATACTAGAACACCCACATCACCACTTGTCAAATCAGACACCCCCTCTCATGTACAAAAATATCTCACCAGTAACTTAGTGGAACAACATCTTTCCACACGCGTCACCTCCACCATTAAACACAACATTTCGGGAAAAAAAACATTCACAATCACATCACCACCATCGCTTTGCATCAAGATAAGCATAATAAAATCATCAACGAACCACACTCCGTGACCCATCCACCTGAACAAACCTTCCTGTGGTCCTCCAGAGTAACCATCTCTGGACTTTGTTCTGGTTACCAACCCGCACTTAAACTTATCAACATAAACGTGACACAACTCGGGACCAGTTCTTCCCGTTTTGTTATCTTGAACTTGACACTCGCAACCACTTAAATTACAACTTTCTCTCAACCCACCCAACACAGATAACTATTTAATATTTCATCTTTACTCGATCTCTGGGGCAATCCAGACAGAATAGATGGCTTCCTCGGGGCTGTGGGCTTCCGATGACGACGAAGACGACGACGATTTGTTCCATTGCTTTTTGCATCTACCTGTTGCCCCACTGTCAGTACATTACCCTTTTGCCCTGTGTCACCTTTCTCCTTTGTATACAGAAATTTTTTAAAAGAGGTGTTCATCTGCAGTGACTTCACACGACGGGCTGATGCTGCGACATTTGTTGTTACCCGGGACAAGATGGAGTTCAAGGTCTTCAGACCAACTGCTCTAACCTAAGAGGAGGCCGAGTCAGAGGATATTGTTCTTCCACCGAAGGCAGAGTTTCCTCTCCTCGGTGATTTTGTGTTTCTTTAACCTCTTCTGTCCTTTCTTGCTCAGCTGCCCCCCCCCCCACGACCCCTTCCAACAATTTAAGCCCATGACAATTCCTACTCAAATGTCAAGGAACCAAGAATTCCTTGGAACATGAAAATAATATCACACCAGTGAAACATCATACAGGAATGTAAAAAGCTTGTTTCCATAAGGCATACAAAAGTTTAGAAAATTATTTTATTCACCTAAGCAAGCAGCTGCCCCCACCATGGCATACAGCCCAGGAGTGATGCATGAGGCACCAGAGTGACACCATTGGCTGAAAATCACCCAGTCAGGATGTGCAGCAACAATCTGTTCCATGGCGACCCCGAGCACACGCCCAGCAATGGCTCCGACTGCCATGGAGGGGATAAAAAGGCCCGAAGGGACCTGGAGAATGATCAGAAAAACTCATGAGATGTGACCAGGCAAAGAAAACGATGAAAAAAAAAAAAAACAACGTAAAATATGCTTCGCAATTAATAAACACAACCAAGCACAGAAATATATTTTACAATGAACAGTTATGGTCATGAAACACAATCACAAGCAAAAGAAAGCTACATTCGCTTCCGTCACTCCATCAGTTTCACAACCATGAATGAGATTATTATAATTCATTTTTTTTTTAATACTTTGTCAAGCAAGGGAGGCATGAGACAGGAGTGGCGGGAGTGGGAAGGCCAAAAAAGTGGGGAACAGAGACATTAGGAGATCTGTGGAAGCAAGAGGGATGGGGTGGGAACACGGGGTATACAAGATGGACATTACAGGGACTTTCAGGAAGGAAAAGCAGGGAATTTGAAGGAGGTGGGTTTGGAGTGGATTAGCGGGGGTAGAAAAGATTGAGGATTTGGATGGGGGACGATAAGAGGTGGTGGTGAACAGCTGTTTCGAAAGCCTGGGGGGGGGGGGAGAATGGGATTGAACAGAGTGAGGGAGTTTATTCCAAAGGCGGGAAAAAAAGAGGAATGAAAGAGTGAAGGTGAGCAGTGATTCGTGATTTTGGTAGTTTTCCAGAAAGGGGTTTTTGGCGAACCTTGAGCGCCCTGCAGAAATATAGTGGGGACAACGCAGACAGATCAGGGGATGGGGGGGGCGACACTGGAGAGGAGATGGTAGGAGACGGTAGAAGACAGAAAGACCACCGACATGCCTGCGGTGAGAGAGTGAGACGACCAAAGACTCAGCCTTATCGTGTGAGATGCCAATGATCTGAAATGTCTTGGTTTCCACAGCGTGAAGCCGAGAAAGGTGGGAGGCAGGACCACCGGCCCAGAGGGGAGAGCAGTACTCCATCAGGCAGCGGACGAAAGCGTTGTATGTGGCCAGGAGCTCAGGTGGGCCGAGGAAGAACTTTGCACGAGGGAGGATTCCCAGTCAGCGACTGGCTTTGGAGATCAGGTTGGAAATGTGGCTTTCCCAGGAAAGATCATGGTGGATAGTGAGACCCAGAAGCTTGAAAGAAAGGATTTCTTCCAGCAGATTGCTGAGAAAGTCTATGGGGGGAGGGGGGGGTCCAGATGGTCCTTTCGGAGAGACAAAGCGAGGGTGTGAGATTGGTCAGGATTGAAAGACGTGTTCCATGTGTTGGACCAGTTTGTGATTTCACTCAGATCTGCAGTGAGCGAAGAAGCTGCTGCTTGCCGGTCTGAGGGATGACAGATGGTACGGCAGAGCGTGGAGTCATCAGCAAAGAGATAAAGAGGATTTTCCAGAGAGTCGGCGTGATCATTCATGAAAACCAGAAAAAGAACAGGGCCCAAAATGGTACCTTGAGCATCTCCAGCCTGGACAGGAAGAGGGGATGAGAGAACTCCATTTAGGGCCACACGTTGACTGTGACAGGAGAGGAAGTCTGCGAGCCATGAGTGGAGTTGGCCTTGGATACCATGGGAAGAGAGTTTGGTGAGCAGGGCAGGGTGCCAGACCATGTCAAAAGCACGTGATATGTCCAGGGATATGGCTCTGATTAGATGTCCAGCATTGAGGACCTCCACCCATTGTTTGGAGAGCAGAAGCAGCATATCCAGGGTAGAATGACCTGGTCTGAAACCAAATTGATGATCAGAAATCAGGCCATTGGAGAAGAGCAAGGATTTTTAATATCTGAAACGATGATGGATTCCATAACCTTGCTGATGATTGGGAGTTGACCGATTGGTCTGTAGTTACAGGGATCTGTTTTTGCACCATTTTTATGCAGGGCAGTGATGTTTGCTGATTTTCAAGCAGATGGCAGATGATCGAGAAAATGAGAGGGTGAATAGAACAGAGAGAGGGTGAGCAAAAGCAGAGGTGTAGGTTTTTAGGGCTGATGCGGTCTGGACCGGTTGCAGAATCTGAGTTGAGATTTGACAGCAAGATCTCCACATTGTCAGAGGAAAAGGACACAGAGACCAGATACAGTTGTGTGCGACTGGGTAAGGTGGGTACAGAAAGCGATGGGTTTTGGACACAACATTTTGATGCAAACACTGAGTTTAGGCATTCAGCCTTTTCACGTGCGGTATCAGCTGTGTGGCCATTTGAGGTAAGTGAGGGGATGGAGGGGGAACATACACCAGAAACAGATTTGATTAGATGCCACCAGGATTTGGAGGAGGGAGAGAAGTTTGAGAGTTCAGACTTGAGATGAGAAAGATGTTGTTTTCTGGCTCTCCTGAGGGTAGATACACACTTGTTCCGAGCTTTATGGAAGGAACTGAGATTACCCTCAGTTGGGTTTGCTTTCCATGAGGCAAAGGCAAGTTGTTTCAGGACAGCTGCCTCGCCACAAGCTTCAGTGAACCAAGGGCGGGAGGAAGGGTAGGACGACTGAAGACGAGAGGGGATAAATCTGTGCATGAGGGAGAGCAAGTTTCTTTGAAAGAATTCCCAGGATGAGTTGATGTTGGAGAAAGTAGTGATAGGAGACGAGTCTCGAAGTTTGATGGCTGCTTGAAGACCCTGCCAGTCGGCTTGAGTGAAATGCCAGACTCGACGGCACTGAGGTGGTTCCCTGATAACAGCCAGAGAGATGTCCACTTTGACAAGCATGTGGTCAGAAGAACTGATTGGAGTGGAGGAAGAAGAGGAGATATTTTCAGGGAAATTGGTCAAAATCAGATCCAGAAGAGATAGAGTACCATTGGTTGAGATCCGGGTTGGGAAATTGACTGATCGAGTCAGTCCCAATGAGTCGCAGAAAGCTTTTGCTGAAGTGCCATGACAGGTGAGAGAGGTACCCACACCTAGCCAACTGGCATGATGACAAATGAAGTAAGCATCAACAAAGGCTGCAAAAATCGAATCGATGTCGATCGAATCATAATCCAGTCATGTGTCAGCTGTCAGCTGCTAATCCTCTACCCTCAAACCCATCCAGGCACAGCTAAGTGAGCCTCATTAAAACATAAACAAAACAAAAAAAAATTCTGGGTGCCAGACCATGTGTCTGATCAAGTTGAAATTACAAACATGTATTCCACATTACTAAGAGATCATAACTGTGAAGTTTCATGTCGATTGATTAAGCGGTTCCAGAGGAAACACTATTTAATATACTCTTAAGTGTAATATGGCTGCCAAACCAAGTGACTTTTCAATTATTCCTGAACAAACTTTTACAACCAAGGCTTGCAGAACATATGTGGGAAGTTTCCCCTTCATCTGTACAGCCATTCTGGAGTAGAACATTTTTTATAGGTTTTATGGTAAATCCAATATGGCTGCCAAACCATGTGACCTATGACGTCATATGTGTGATCCTTTTGTTCTTTATGGATAGGCGGTCATACATGTAAGGTTTCATCTCAATCTGATAGGCAATTTCAGAGAAGAAGATTTTTGAAGGTTTTTTTTTTGAAAAAAGCAATATGGCTACTGAATCACGTGACCAATGACACCATAAAAAAAATGTGTGGACCATTTTAGCCCTAGATGACCCTCAAAAATGTTCATACTGATCGGATGTAGCGTTCTACATGTGCAATTATGACATCATAACAAAGGCACCTGTGACGTCATTAAAAATTAAACTCATTCCTCATGAAGAGCGATGTGCCATGTTTCAATTTTTTTCCTTGGAAGGGTTTCAGAGCAACAGAGGTCCAAAGTGTTTCCGTTTTTCCAATCAGGGTGCCGTACCACATGACCTATGACATCATAGTCATCATTATAACATTCTACAAAAGTAGTCGCACCAACAGTGAAAATGTTGTCTCAAACAAGTGGTTGCAGAGAAAAATACGAAAAGTTCCGTGTGGACAAACAAATGAAAATCACTCATAGAGTGACAACTTGCCAAAACAGCACAAAGTGGAATGGCAATCGGAAGAGCGCATACCACTGCCAGGTGGAACAGTTCAGGTTTTGTATCCCACTGATGGGCGGGTCCAAACAAAATCCAATCCACTTGTTCTTGTCACCAAACCAACTCATCCACCTTGTTTTGTCATAACTCGTCCACAACGTTTTGAGAAAAAATGAAATATTGTTGCCAATCTGGAAGCTATGATCACACTCAACATCCAGGTCCTTTAGCTCAGTTATCTCGGTAAGTATGTGTTTTATAGATAGCTCCCCTTCCCTTGTTTAATGGGTAAATCAATGTAAATGCGCTGTGATTTATTTTAATAGTTAGGAGTTTTATCGAGATTCCACAAAGAAGAAGAACAACCCTCCTCTGCAAAGAAGAAGAACCACCCTCCCGCCCCGAGATTTTGAGACGCAAACAAGGATGACGGTTGATCAACTCCCGCCCCGGGATTTTCCCCGCGCGCCGGGAAGGGAGAGGGGGGAGCGCGTCGGAGCGCGTAAAAAGGAGTGAGTCAATCGGAGAAACGAGCCAGTGAGCGCCCCTGTCGTCGTCGTCATCGTGGCCTAGGAGGTCGAGAAGCGCTTCTGTCGTCGTGGAAGGAGAAGTCCCTGTCGTCGTCGTCGTCTGAGAGGTCTGGGTTGGTCGTGGCCGTCTGGAACGTCTTCTTCCTCCTCCTCCTCCTCCTCCTCCTCCTCCTCTGGAGGGTCAAACTCGAGAGGGACCATCCGCCAAAACGGAGTCGAGGTTTTGGTGGCCGGGACGGGCGCCGACCGAGTCAGCCGGAAGACCGCACGAGGTGGAAAGGTCCAATATAGACCCCTTACCTCCAGCTCACCTTCCTTCCAAGCTGGGGGTATTAATAAAGGCATTAGCCACCACTTCGTGTGTGTGTGTGTGTGTGTGTGTGTGTGTGTGTGTGTGTGTGTGTGTGTGTGTGTGTGTGTGTGTGTGTGTGTGTGTGTGTGTGTGTGTGTGTGTGTGTGTGTGTGTGTTCGTGGGCCTGTGTTATAAGTAATAAACTGTTAAGTGCCTTTGCTGTATTCTGATATATTCGGTATAGCTCTGCCTTATGTGCTCTCCTCATTCCCCCATCATTGTATAAATAAACCCCCATTGAAAAATGTTTCAGTTCGTTCACGTCCCTTCTTTCCTTGACTGAGCGTGTCGCGTGCTGGGGAAAAATTAGCAAGGCCGTTGTGCCGCCGTAAGGGGACATCTAGACCGACGGTTCTCAGCGATTAAACCGCTCGGAATCGCACACGGAACGAGCACGCTAAGCGGCTCGTTTCCGTACGACTTCCGTCGAGGGTGTGAGGACTCGGTAGATCACCACGTGGTCTCTAGGTATTATGATATTTGGCGAATGACCCTGAACCACGTGGTGGAAATATTGACGCTTCACAGTCTCAAACAAAGGACCCTCGACTCCGGACTTATCCGGGGCGATGATCTGAATTCCGGACGATCGGTCGAGCCGACTTGCGGTCCCAATCTAGCGGCCGTGCACCGCGGCCGACGTCCCGTCCCCGCAACAATATATATCGTTTTTGGCCCTATCAGTTTTTAAAATTAGGCCTGTGTTGACTGTTTGATCTTAAAATTAATTGGTCGTTGAATTCAGCGATCTGACATGAAAATGCTCTTCAAATTTCAAGTCAATCGTATGAAAATTGAGGATTTTAGAAAATTTGGCCCAAATTGGCCTTTTGGCCTATGTTTACCTCAAAATTAATAGGTGGTTGAATTCGGTGACCTAACATGCAAATGCTATTCAAATTTCAAGTCAATTGGATGAAAATAGAGGTTTTTAGAAAATTTGGCCAAAATTGGCCGAGATGTTTACCTCAAAATTAGTAGGTGGTTCAATTCAATAACCGGATATGCAAATTCTCTTCAAATTTCAAGTTAATTGGATGAAAATTGAGGATTTTAGAAATTCGGTCGATGTTGATCTTTTGTCTATGTTGACCTCAAAATTAGTATGTGGTTGAGTTCAGTGATCTCATGCAAATGCTCTTCAAATTTCAAGTCAATCGGGTGAAAATTGAGGATTTTAGAAATTCGGTCCATGTTGACCTTTTGTCTATGTTGACCTCAAAATTAGTATGTGGTTGAGTTCAGTGATCTCATGCAAATGCTCTTAAAATTTCAAGTCAATCGGATGAAAATTGAGGATTTTTGAAAATTTGGCCCAGTATAGCCCAAATTGGCCTTTTGGACAATGTTGATCTCAAAAATAATTGGTGCATGAATTCAGCGAACTGACATACAAATGCTCTTCAAATTTCAAGTTAAACGGATGAAAATTTAGGTTTTTAGAAAATTTCGCCAAAATTGGCCTGTATGTTGACCTCAAAATTAGTAGATGGTTCAATTCATTAACCGGATATGCAAATGCTCTTCAAATTTCAAGTTAAACGGATGAAAATTTAGGTTTTTAGAAAATTTCGTCAAAACTGGAATGTATGTTGACCTCAAAATTAGTAGATGGTTCAATTCAGTAACCGGATATGCAAATGCTCTTCAAATTTCAAGTTACTTGGATTAAAAATGAGGATTTTAGAAATTTGGTCCATGTTGACCTTTTGTCTATGTTGACCTCAAAATTAATATGTGGTTGAGTTCAGTGATCTCATGCAAATGCTCTTCAAATTTCAAGTCAATCGGATGAAAATTGAGGATGTGAGAAAATTTGGCCCAGTATGGCCCAAATTGGCCTTTTGGACGATGTTGATCTCAAAAATAATTGGTGCATGAATTCAGCGGACTGATATGTAAATGGCGTTCAAATTTCAAGTCAAGCGGATGAAAATTGACAGTTTTAGAAACAATTTAATAATTTGGCAGATGTTGGCCGATGTTGACCTTTTGATCAAAGTTAATTTGCCTCAAATTGGCCTATTGTCCCATGTAGACCTTTTTGGTTGACCAAATTTACGAATCTTCAAAGCGAGACCGTCACAGGGTCAGTGACATTAATTTCTGAAAATTTCAGGTCAGTTGAGCAGTTTGGGCTGGAGGCGAAGCGGACAGACAAACAAACAAACCGAGCCAAGCCGAACCGAGCCGAGCCAAGCCGAACCGAGCCGAGCAAAGCCGCGCCGAGCTGAACCAAGCCGAACCGAACCGAGCCGAGCCGAGCTGAAGGCTCGAAAAAAAATTAACTATTTTTTGCCAAGTAACAAACAAACAAACACACAAACAAAAGGAGGGGATCAACATACCTGTCAAAAAAAAGATTTTTTTGCCAAGTAACAAACAGACCCAAATGCATTACCTTCGGTGAGGGTAAACAGATATAGGGTGGTGTTGATAGGGTGAAACAGACATAGGGTGATCAACGGTGAGGGTGAGGGTAAACACAGACAGAGGAGGAAGCCATTCAACCCATCTTGCTTAAAAACATCAACACCAGAGCACTTTACCAACATCACATCAATTTATCAACACCACACCAATCTATCAACACCACACCAATCTATCAACACCACACCAATCTATCAACACCACACCAATCTATCAACATCACACCAATCTATCAACACCACACCAATCTATCAACACCACACCAATCTATCAACACCACACCAATCTATCAACATCAGACCAATTTATCAACATCACACAAATCTATCAACACCACACCAATCTATCAACACCACACCAATTTATCAACACCACACCAATCTATCAACATCACACCAATCTATCAACACCACACCAATCTATCAACATCAGACCAATTTATCAACACCACACCAATCTATCAACACCACACCAATCTATCAACATCAGACCAATCTATCAACACCACACCAATTTATCAACACCACACCAATTTATCAACACCACACCAATTTATCAACACCACACCAATTTATCAACACCACACCAATCTATCAACACCACACCAATCTATCAACACCACACCAATCTATCAACATCACACCAATCTATCAACACCACACCAATCTATCAACACCATATCAATTTATCAACACCACACCAATCTATCAACACCACACCTATATATCAACACCACACCAATTTATCAACACCAAACCAATCTATCAACACCACACCAATCTATCAACACCATACCAATTTATCAACACCACACCAATCTATCAACACCACCCAATCTATCAACACCACACCAATTTATCAACACCAAACCAATCTATCAACATCACACCAATCTATCAACACCATACCAATTTATCAACACCACACCAATTTATCAACACCACACCAATCTATCAACACCATACCAATTTATCAACACCACACCAATTTATCAACACCACACCAATCTATCAACACCACACCAATTTATCAACACCAAACCAATCTATCAACACCACACCAATCTATCAACATCACACCAATCTATCAACATCAGACCAATTTATCAACACCACACCAATCTATCAACACCACACCAATCTATCAACATCAGACCGATCTATCAACACCAGACCGATCTATCAACACCAGACCGATCTATCAACACCAGACCGATTTATCAACATCACACCGATCTATCAACACCAGACCGATCTATCAACACCAGACCGATCTATCAACACCAGACCGATCTATCAACACCAGACCGATCTATCAACACCAGACCGATCTATCAACACCAGACCGATCTATCAACACCAGACCGATCTATCAACATCACACCAATTTATCAACACCACACCAATCTATCAACACCAGACCGATCTATCAACATCACACCAATTTATCAACACCACACCAATCTATCAACATCAGACCAATTTATCAACACCAGACCGATCTATCAACATCACACCGATTAATCAACACCAGACCGATCGATCAACACCAGACCGATCTATCAACACCACACCGATCTATCAACACCACACCAATCTATCAACACCACACCAATCTATCAACACCACACCAATCTATCAACACCACACCAATTTATCAACACCACACCAATCTATCAACACCATACCAATTTATCAACACCACATCAATTTATCAACACCAGACCAATCTATCAACACCACACCAATTTATCAACACCAGACCAATCTATCAACATCACACCAATCTATCAACACCACACCAATCTATCAACACCACATCAATCTATCAACACCACACCAATCTATCAACACCACACCAATTTATCAACACCACACCAATTTATCAACACCACACCAATCTATCAACACCACACCGATCTATCAACACCACACCAATCTATCAACACCACACCAATCTATCAACACCACACCAATATATCAACATCAGACCAATCTATCAACACCACACCAATCTATCAACACCACACCAATTTATCAACACCACACCAATTTATCAACACCACACCAATCTATCAACACCACACCAATTTATCAACACCACACCAATCTATCAACATCAGACCAATTTATCAACATCACACAAATCTATCAACATCACACCAATCTATCAACACCACACCAATCTATCAACACCACACCAATTTATCAACACCACACCAATCTATCAACACCACACCAATTTATCAACACCACACCAATCTATCAACACCACACCAATCTATCAACACCACACCAATCTATCAACACCACACCAATTTATCAACACCACACCAATCTATCAACATCAGACCGATTTATCAACATCACACCGATCTATCAACACCAGACCGATCTATCAACATCAGACCAATCTATCAACATCACACCGATCTATCAACACCAGACCGATCTATCAACACCAGACCGATCTATCAACACCACACCAATTTATCAACACCACACCAATTTATCAACACCACACCAATCTATCAACACCACACCAATCTATCAACACCATACCAATTTATCAACACCACACCAATCTATCAACACCACACCAATCTATCAACACCACACCAATATATCAACACCACACCAATATATCAACACCATACCAATTTATCAACATCAGACAAATTTATCAACACCACACCAATCTATCAACACCGCACCAATTTACCAACACCGCACCAATATAACAACACCGCACCAATATATCAACACTGCACCAATTTATCAACACCACACCAACATATCAACACCGCACAAATTTATCAGCACCAGACTAATCTATCAACACCCCACCAATCTATCAACACCAGTTGATGCAAGTTGTTGTCACGTTTCATCGGAATTGTCTGTCCTTTCTAAGAGAGCAAATACCTCTTTGGGGGAGGAAGGGCAACCCCCCCCCCCAAAAAAAACTCCCCCCCGTAGACCCCCTCAGACCCCGATGCTTTTAAACGCCGTGAACAAACTTTGTTACATCATAGGTAATGAAAGTTGTGGTCAAGTCTAATCAAAATTGCACGTGTACTTTCTGAGAATAAAGGAAATACCTATTTTGGGGGGCAATCCCTGTAAACCACCTCAGGTCGTGATTTTTTTAATGCCATGAACAAAGTTTGGTACATTCACGGTGATGAACTTTGCGGTAAAGTTTCATTGAAATCAAATGAGTTGTTCCAGAGAAGTTTCAAGTATTTGTGAACTTACAGACGGACTGACTGACGGACGACGCGCCCTCCTATAAGCTCCCTGGAACTATGTTCCAGGTGAGCTAAAAAAGAAGAGGCGAAATCAGTACATCAAATTCATGCCCCCCCCCACCACTCCACCACCTTCCCCCACCTACACTACGACCCCTTGCCCATGCAATGCCAGTTCCATAAATAAAGGCAAACTAATGGAGAGAATACAAATATACTCTTTGAAATTGTGCACAAGTAAAGCAAAACATCAAGAAAATATTGCTTGCCTTCATGCCAAAAGTGAAGATGGTGATGAGGATTTTTAGAAGCAAAGCGAGACAGAGCTTCCACATTGCACTTGTTACACCTGGTCCGGGCTCTCGTACTGCCAGTGCTGCTGATCCACTCGCATTCCAAGTGCTGTTAGGCCCAAATCCTCCTGTGCTGTAATTGGACCTTATAAATGAAGGAAGGGAAGGGGTGGAACATGGCAAGAGGTGGGGGGAAAATCGCACCTGCATCCGAAGGAAGTGGTTCGGTTTGGCATTTTTACTCTGAAATAGGCAAAGCCAAGAAACAAACGAAAGCCTTTAGAACTACCCATTGGAATTACCCTTTAGAACAAGTAAAAGAGCAACCAGAGATTGCAGACCGTCGCCAGAACTTGTTTTGGGTGGTGTTTGTGTAGTTTTGTTTGGTGTATTGTGTGTGCTGTTTGTGTCCTGGTGTGTTACGTAATTAATAAGAGACATAATTGAAACTGCCACTTTATAACTGCTGGCAGAAATGACCGGGTACGAAGATGTCGCGCTTGATGCAACCCTGCTTTGATTGGACACCTGACACTAAACAATGACGTTTATTATTATTATTCTGCAATTGAATTCAGAATGGGATTAAAATAAATTCAATCAAAGTCAAATGGAAGATCACATCGGTACAGTCCTGCAATGGAGTAATCAGAAGGAACCCGAACAAGCAAAAAGCAAAGATGAAGTCATCAAGAGGAGCCTGGATAGGATTCACATTTCAGCTGCTATTCCTCTACCCTCAAACCCATCCAGGCACAACCAAGTGAGCTTTTTTTCACACAAAAAAAAAACAAACAGACCAAAAAGAACCCAGATCAAAACAATTAAATAATTCTAGCGGCCAAACCATGTGTCAGATCAAGTTGAAATTTAAAACATACATTCCCATCACTACTGAATCATAATTGTGAAGTTTCATGTCGATTGATTAAGCGGTTCCAGAGAAAAATATTTAATATTTTTCTTCGATCCAATATGGCTGCCAAACCATGTGACCTGTCAATTATTCCTTAACAAACTTGTACACCCATGGCTTGGTGAGCATTTGTGTGAAGTTTCTGCTCTATCTCTCCAGCCATTCTGGAGAAGATTTTTATAGGTTTTAGGGTAAATCCAATATGGCTGCCAAATCATGTGACCGATGACATCGTATGTGTGAACCTTTTGTTCCTCACGGATAGGTGGTCAGATGTGTAAAGTTCTGCCGCAATCTGTTCAGTCACTTCATAGAAGATTTTTGAAGGTTTTTTTTTTTTAAACAATATGGCTGCCACATCAGGTGACCGATGACGTCATCAAATTTTTTTTTTCTGTGGACCAGTTTATCCCAAGATGACCCTCAAAAATTTCATTCTGATCAGATGTAGCATTCTACATATGCAATAATGACAACATAAGGAAAGCACCTATGACATCATGAAAAAAAAAAAATCACACTTATTCCACATGAGGAGCACTTGGCATGTGCCAAGTTTCAAGTGCGGTTTCAGAGATAGAGCTCCAAAATTTTTCCGTTTTTCCAACATGGCTGTCACACCATGTTGACCTATGACGTCATGAATATCATTAGAACATTCAACATGAGCAGTTGCTCCTATGGTGAAAATTGTCTCAATCCGACAGACAGACAAACAAACAAATAAAAAAAATCTCTCATCGAGTGAAAACTTGGCAAAACAGCATAAAGTGGAATGGGAATCGATAAAGCGCATACCTCTGCCAGGTGGAACAGTTTACGTTTTGTATCCCACTGATGGGCTGGATCTGAACCTAAATCCAATCGGCTTGTTCTTGTCACCTATTCAACTCATCCACCTTGTTTTGTCATAACTCGTCCACAACTTTTTGAGATATATTAATAGTGATATATTTAGTTTTTGGCCCAATCTATCAGTTTTAGAAACCAGGCCTGTATTGACCTTTTGACCTTAAAATTAATTGGTAGTTGAATTCAGTGACCTGACATGAAAATGCTCTTCAAATTTCAAGTCAATCGGATGAAAATTGAGGATGTTAGAGAATTTGGCCCAAATTGGCTCTTGTAAGTACCGGTACCAGACGTGTAAGAAATTCAGACTTTAAGTTTATGCACCAATAAAACAAGGAATACTGTCACGGTTTGAGTTGATCATATTTTCAGTTTTCAAAGCCTTACGATG
Source organism: Eptatretus burgeri (assembly GCF_056783735.1). Lineage (NCBI taxonomy): Eukaryota > Metazoa > Chordata > Myxini > Myxiniformes > Myxinidae > Eptatretus > Eptatretus burgeri. The sequence continues at coordinate 110,375,462 of NC_140966.1, read as the reverse complement.
ACGTTTTTATGTGTGCTTATGTTCAATGGATAAATCAAATAGGGAGGCCCATGTGTGCTTATTTTTCATATGCGTTTTCATTCAGGCATACGCTTATCCAGATTCCACTGTATCGTATGTGTGGAAATTAAATAAAGGCACGAACACTGGTGCGGCCTTTCTGATGATTGAAGGAAAACGTGCTTCCTTCCCTCATACTTAACTCATCCCAAAGCCCCTCCACTCCCCACAGACGTGTCTGGGTGGTGTCCGGGTGTTGTTTAGTTTGACCCGTTTGAACGTGCTGTTTTAATGTACCCAATTTCATTCAATCCTGTACTAATGCCGACATAAGGGGACCATTTGAATGTGACATCAAACAGGTGACCACAGGTAGCCATGAGAAGACAATGACAGCATATGCACGATACAGAATTTGACAAAAAATGGGTGGACACAGATGTGTGAAGATGGCTACGGATACACACAAGCCCACAATTAGGATTGACAAAATAAAATTACACCTGGGCACAATCTGAGAAAAGCAAAAGTTAAAAAAAAATATTTTAAAAAAGTCTAATCTTCTTCCTTATACTATCCCAGGAGACCTTTCTCAATTGTATGTTTGTTTGTTTTTTTTGCGTATGGCTAGTTGATGTATACTTCCTGGGGGTACGGCTACACCACGATCAGCTGGTTCAGAGCAGAAATTTAAATTGTACACCAGAGTACCGTTGAACAGCTTGGATGTTCATTGGTGTAGGGTCGATTTCTGTGGATACGAAGTGGAAACTTTCGCACTGTGCAATCGAGCTGCGACCCATTCCGGATTAGGTTGTGGAAATGATCACGACTTTTCCTGAGTGCTCTGAAGCTTTTCCAAAAGGATGGGATCAACCATCACCAGGGTACCAGCTACGACCTCATATTTGTTATGATAGCATAACATCTGACATATCCACCAGCGAAAGTTAGCCAATAAAACAGCTGGCCTCAAGTTCCCTCCGAAGAAACACATACAGTGAGGTAAATCCATGCCTAAGAAGCACCGAGTTGACAGACACGTTTTGGGTTGGGAATAAAACCAAGATGAGATGGCTCAAAATATAATACATCACCATTGAGCTTTCCGTTCAAAACAGGAAGAGAGTGGACGACCAAAATGTCGAAGGTACACTACCAAAAATACGACGTGCGTTCAAATATGAAGGTGTCCTAACTTATTTCAACAAGCAGGTAAGACGTACAAAAATGCCACTACTTCAGATAGTCCTGATGACACTTTTGGCACTTGTTCATCCATGATGTGGGTTTACAGGATGGCCTAGAGGTACGCACACTCACCTAACCTGGATGTCTAGTGGACGACACCTCACCAGCTGTCTAACCTGGATGTGAATCCCAACCCAGGTATTTCACAGGCAGGGAGATTCATCAATGTGTGTGGCGTCCCTCGGATGGATGTTATACTGGGCGTCCTGTCTGCCAGCATTCGTTGGTGGACATTAAAGATCCGACAGTATCCTTTGTGATGTGTACTGTATGTGAGCTATCGCTGGCACCATGAACAAATTACAAATTCCTGCCCTAACCAGCAGAGGGCGCTGTATCAGCGGCACAGCGGCACCCACCACAAGGCCTTGTGCTGCAAACCTATGAAGAATCCATGATGTGAAGGCTGTAGCAAAGCTTTTTTCAGGGGTATGTAGAAGCTACCGATGCCAACCCTGATCTGGAGAGGAAGTTGAAACCACAAAGGCCGTCTCATTTTTTGAAACAACCAAAAGTCACTGGGCATAAGGTCTGCTGAATATGATGGAAGTGGGATCAGTTACGTGTGCTGTTCTTTGATAATTATTATTGCACATGAGCAGCCCAATGTATTGGGGTATGGTGATGGTAAAAGTGAAACCCTGACGGTGTAAAAGTTCTGGCTATTTCTAATGCATGGCTGACAAACTCTTTTTGCAACGCCTCACGGGAACCGTTTCCAGTCATTTCCTCGGTGGAGGAAAGTCCAAGGGCTTCCAATGTGCCGACTGCCTTTTGATTTCTGGATTGAAGGGCATCCAGCTTTCACTCAATCACAATGTTATTCAAAAAAGTCTGCCACTTGTGGATTCCTGATCACGACGTTGATAGATGGTGAGCATTCGTGACACCCAGCATGCAGAAAACTTTTGAAATTTTGACAACAGTCTGCAAAATAGTATACACAACCATATATAGGCCTGTTGCAATGGTGATTTTGTCCACCATTATTCTGTGATGAGCAGGGACCTGCGGCACAATGTATAACGAGACTCCAAGCCCTCAACTCCCCCCCCCCCACCCCACCACAAACCCCAAGTCCTCACCCTCAGGTCAATCCCCTCCCTACTCCAAACATTCAAACCCCCATCGCCACCCTCCACCACGACTCCTAAACCACCTCACGCCCACAGAATATCCCCACTCCCAATCCCCAAACACTCAACCTGCCTCTCCCAACTCTGTCCCAATGGTCACCTTAAAACACTTCACTCCACAAAATACACAAAAAACGCAAAGAAAACTGAAAACCCAATCCGTGGGAGGACCTCCTGTGCAGCTGCCCTTCGCAGGGCAAATCTTTCAGGAAATTGTGGCAAATCCTTTGGGACCCCTGCTCATTGATGATAGGAAGAAAAACACAGGGTATCCTTCCCAGGTTGGATTTATGACAATCCCCAGGTGATTGCACCTGGGGATAATTTCACAACAGTGCACTTTTCCTCATGCGCTGGTTAATCCCATCCTACCTGCAGCTATCTCCCCATCCTCAAGAGTAGTGATCTTCACTATTTTTTCGAAGGGGGCCACTTTTGCCGATAAGACATCAGTGTGAGAGCTGTCACACCACCTGTAGAACTCCAAAATGGCTGCTCTTAGGCCTTGCCTCCACGTCCTGTTTTAGTTACTGGGCTGCAAGCATAATTATTTGCATAGTGCCATCGACTGATGTTGTGATGTTACTTTTATGCATCGCATTGGAACATTCATTTGAACCCAATTTGATAGCATTTATATTTTTTAGATATATTTTTTTTTGCTATTTATATATTTATTTTTTATAGATAGTCAATTTGAAAGCATTTATGGCGGATTATGATGGGGGTGTTTTCACATTTGTGTATCATCGGCTGCGTGTCAAGTGACGCACTTTAGACCACCAGGGGCCGCCAGTGGCTCGTGGACCATGCAATGAGGAACAGGGCTCTAGAGTCTCGACCCTGGTGCATGCATTGAATTCTGTGGAGAGGCGGTTGCAGCCAAGCAGCTTCCTTTTGAAGCATGGAGAGCTAACCCGACTGAAGGTAACTGTAGTTAGGGAATTTTAGCAAATCGTATTGACCATCTGTGAAAAAAATTGCTTACCAAAAAATTTCTTCACTAACGTATTCATCTAGACGTCTACTAACACCTATCAATTAGTGCAAACCCAAATCCTTGTGGAAAATTCTGGGGAGCCAATCAAAGTTCGGGTGCTCAGAGGGCCTGCGTGAAAAAAAAAAATCGGAAAAATTAACTTTTGCCAATATTGACTTGTGGGATGTCTAACTAGGGGTTTTTTGGGGTGCTGAATTGATTCCAACCATTAGATTTGAGGAAAAATGAATCCCTGGCCGTAAAATATTGATATGATACATTTTTAGATATCTCAGACTGTGTTTTGTGGTAATTTGGCTCAATTGATTCAGATTGTTCAAATTGTGCTGAAACCAGCATACAACATTTTTGAAACCACTGCTATATTGTTGGTTATACTTGTGCTCATGCTCAGTAGAATTCTCTGTGTTAGCTGACGTTAGCTAAGAGCTTTAGCTATAAAGTTATTGTGTACCGGACTCAATAGAACTTGAATATATTCAACGTAGAGTGGACCTATTAGTGTTAAAACACATCACTCACGGTATGTGTGTTCTGTCTGTTTTGTGTCAAAATTTCATGTCCTGTCTGTTGTTTACAAAAAAAGTCTTATTTTTTAGGACAGTGTGGACAAGGATGTGACTGAACCTGGCTTGAGGTGTTTCATCTGTGGTGGTTCCAGGATTGAAAAGCATATGCTCTCAAAAGTCTCCAATAAAGGCCACCCACAGATCTCGTTCATTCACCAAGAGCTAGAAAGAAGCATGGTCAAATGTGGGGTACCTGTCCACACCGACGTTAAAAGAGCCCAAATGAAGAGAGATAACGATGCTGTCAACACCATAGTTGGGTGGTTGGAGGAAGTCAACCCTTTCGATGCCACACGGGACAAGAAGACTCTGGTGTCCTTCTCAACTGGGTTCAGCAGCACTCCCGAAGACCAAGTCAACGCTGATCAAGCAGAAGTTGGCAGAGCCATACAGGCTAAGATGGATGGGAAAACTGTTGTGGATGCAATGGTAACCAAACACAAGGTCAAATCACTTGCAAGCCTCAGATCTGGACCCAAAGTCAATGGCGATTGACTCACTGAAGCTATTCAACCACCTCATTGTCATCATTGACTCACTGAAGCTATTCAACCACCTCATTGTCATCAGTGAGCGTGAAGTCAAGACCAAAGAAGCTCTGCGCTTTGAGTTGACGCCAAAACCGAAGTCTCTGTTTGACAAAAATCAAAAGTTGCGAAAGCCAGACAAGGCTGCCCAAGCAAGGTCCCCGAAGGCATGTGTGGCACCTGTCGAACAACCCCCCTGCACAAGCCTTGTGGTTGATGGTGGGTGGCTCTTGCACAATGTCAAGTGGGAGGCTAACCTTACTTGGAAGGATGTTGCTGAGAGCTACCTCCGGTTTGTGAAGTCCATGGGGAGCCATCGCCTCCGGATAACGGTGGTCTTTCACAGATATGGCAGCTCCACCAAGGACCATGACCACTTGAGACGAACAAAGAATGCATGCTGTGACATTCAGATTCGTCTGGATCTCAAAATCGTCATTGCAAGAGAAAAGTTCCTCGACAACAAAAACAACAAAGCCCAGCTCGTTCTGCTCCTTGCTGAGACATTTAGTAGGAATGGAATCAGTGTACAGCAATGCTCCGATGATGCCGACACCTCCATCGTCCGCGCAGCTCGAGATGAGGAAAGAGAGTCCCCTGTCGAGGTGAGGACTGAGGACACAGACGTCATGGTTATGCTGATTTATCATGTTGCAGACCATCCGATCTTCCTCACGACAGCCAAAGAAACATCTTACGATGTCGGAAAGATGCGGGAGGCCCTCCCAGAGATATACTGGAGGTATCTCATCTTCTCGCACAGCTTCTCTGGCTGCGATACAGTGTTTGCAATTTTTGGGTTTAGCAAACCAACTTTGCGAAGCAAGCTTTGCAAGACTGATGAAGCAGAGAGGGCAATGGACGTGTTTATGGACATCCGAGCTGAGAAAGGTGAGATCATTAAAGCAGGCTGTGATCTTTTCATGCTCATGTTCCATGGGAAATCCTCCAAAGACTTGGAAGACTTGAGATTTGACATCTTCAGCAAGCGAGGTGCTACTGGGAGCATAAAACCTGAAAAATTCCCCCCGACAACAGGAGCTGCGGCACAGCACTCTCTCCGAGCTTACCTCCAGACCAGAGACTGGCTGATGCTGCAAAGTCCATCGTTGGATGCCCGGGACTACGGATGGCAACTCACCGAGCAAGGATATGCACCAGTCCCTTCTACAGACCCCATTGCACCAGACTACCTCCTGACGTTTGCCAGCTGCAACTGTGCGGGGGACTGCAGCTCACTCAGGTGCTGCTGTAAAAAGCAAGGAGTCAAGTGTATTTCTGCTTGCGGCATCTGTCATGGTAACTCTTGCCTGAACATAAACCAGGTGGATGACAAGAGGAGTGAGGAAGATACTGGGGAGTTTGATGAATAAGGTTGTAAAAGCTGACGAAGCAACATTTCCATTGAGCACAGTTTTTTTTTTTTTTTTGTATACCTTGTCGAGGCTCGTATGAGAGCTAACACACAACTCACAGCAAGGGGGCATGAGACAAGAGGGGCGGACAAAACAGTGGGGAACAGACACATTAGGTGAACTGTGGAAGGGAGAGGGATGGGGATGGGACGGGGAACATGGCGAAGAGAAGATGGACATTACAGGGACTTTCAGGAAGGAAAGCAGGGGAATTGAAGGAAGTGGGCTTGGGTGGATTATCGGGGGTAGAAAAGATCGAGGATTTGGATGGGGGAAGATAAGAGGTGGTGGTGAACAGCAGTTTTGAAAGCCTGGAGGGAAGAATGGGAAAGAATAGAGTGAGGAAGTTTATTCCAAAGGCGGGAAAAAGAGGAATGAAAGAGTGAAGATGAGCAGTGATTCGTGATTTTGGTAGTTTTACCAGAAGGGGGTTGTTGGCGGACCTTGAGCGCCCTGTGGAAATGTGGTGGGGACAAATCGCAGAGAGAGCAGGGGGGCAAGGCTGGAGAGGAGACGGTAGAAGACAGAAAGACCACCGACCAACCTGCGGTGATTGAGTGAGAGGCCCAAAGACTCAGCTTCATTGCGGGAGATGCCGATGATCTTAAATGCCCTGGTTTCGACAGCGTGAAGCCGAGAAAGGTGGGAGGCAGGAGCAGCAGCCCAGAGGGGAGAGCAGTACTCCATCAGGCTACGGACAAAAGCTTTGTAAGTGGTCAGGAGCTCAAGAGGGCCGAGGAAGGACTTTGCACGACGGAGGATTCCCAGTCGGCGACTGGCTTTTGAGGCGAGGTTGGAAATGCGACTTTCCCAGGAAAGGTCATGGCGGATAGTGAGACCTAGAAGCTTGAAAGAAAAGACTTCTTCCAGAGGATTGTTGAGAAAATGGATGGGGGGGTTTTCTAAACGGTCCTTTCGAAGAGACATAGTGAGAGTGTGAGATTTGTCCGGATTGAAAGACATGTTCCACGTGTTGGACCAGTTTGTGATTTTATCCAGATCTGCAGTGAGCGAAGAAGCTGCTGCTTGCCGGTCTGAGGGATGACAGATGGTGCGGCAGAGGGTGGAGTCGTCGGCAAAGAGAAATAGAGGATTTTCCAGAGAGTCGGAGAGATCATTGATGAAAACCAGAAAAAGAACAGGGCCCAGAACGCTACAAAGTTCTGTTAAAAATGTCAATAAATACATTTTATATGATCAAGGAGTGGTTTTTTTTCTCAAAAGTACTGGTTGGAATCAATTCAGCACCCCAAAAAACCCCAAATTAGACATCCCACAAGTCAATATTGGCAAAAGTTAATTTTCCGATTTTTTCGCGCAGGCCCTCTGAGCACCCGAACTTTGATTGGCTCCCCAGATTGTTCCACAAGGATTTGGGTTTGCACTAATTGATAGGTGTTCGTAGACACCTCGATGAATACGTTAGTGAAGAAATTTTTTGGTAAGCAATTTTTTCACAGATGGTCAATACAATTTGCTAAAATTCCCTAACTCCTGGAGTTCATTCCATAAGGCTGAGAAGTGTGTCCATCCTAAAGCAAGCAGAGAACACCATCTTGCAAATCTCAACGTCAAACTCTCCAACCCGTCTCCTTCTATCTTCCATGTCATGGTGGGACCTTGTCAAGTCCGTCTCTGGTGTATGCTCCCTCTCCATCCTGTCGCTTACTTCAAA